>NW_028301595.1:15570585-15880062 GCF_987345545.1 Pholcus phalangioides
GAAATTCGGATTATCTCTATTTAAGGAATCGGTGATAAATATGGTAACCTTGTCCTAACCTAATCGCACGTTAGAAAAATGAAGAAGGGTGGGGGCGAAGAAAAAAGTATAATAGATAAGAGATGTGTACATAAGGAAAGTTGTTTCTCACTCCTCTTTTCACCCTCATCCTACGTGTTGCTCTTACATGTATATTAATAGTAGAAAGATAAATTATATGTGTGGAAAAAGGTCTTCCGTAGATAATAGGGTTGTAATAAAGCTTCTCGATGGTGAAGAGAGAGAGAGAGAGGAAAGAAAACAGGAAAAACTTGTTTGAATTTATTCCACTGGAGCTTGGACGTAATATTACGCCCGTGATTGTGAAAAGGTTAAACAGCTCTGAGGTGCCACAGACAAGCATTGAAAAGGAAAGGGGGCACCGCGGGTGGAAAAAGTTTCAGAACCCCTGGATCAAGAGAACATTCCAGACCATTTGTTTGAGCAAGCGCAGGGATTTTTTTGTTTCCTCGGTTTCCACAATACCTGTAAAAAAAATTTACACTAATACAGTCGAATCCCGTTTCAACGAATACCGTTATAGCGGAAATCTTGATTTAACGAACAGTTTCATAATTCTCCACATAACTTTACATAGGAAGAATGGGAAAGCCTGAAATTCCTTTACAACAAAATTTCGTTATAACGAAGTGATTTCTCCAGTCTCTTGGAGTTCGTTATAACGGGATTCATCCGTATAACACTGGACAGCAATGAAATTGCGTCTGACATGCAAATATACATGAAATTCTGAATGGTTTTGACCTGCTAAACACGAATATCAACATGAAAATTTTTTACACTAGCTCTTTTCTTTAGATATTACAGTGGACACTCGTTATAACGACCCCTATCTTTCTGCCGAAAGCGGACGTTCGTTGTATCGAAAGGTAAACATATAGTATATATCTTATATGAAAACATTTGGGACTCATCCTACCTGTCGTTTTAATGGAATGGTAGCTATAAGGTGATGGCCGTTGTAACAAGCTTCAACTGTACCATGCTCAACGTTAAAAAAGTACACTTTCCGAACAGTATCACTGGACAACAGTTAACACGAATATCAACGTGGACATTTTTTATACTGGCTCTTTTCTTTACATATCACACTGGACGCTCGTTATAACGACCACTATCGTTCCGCCGGAAACGGGCGTTATTTTGCGTGGTCGTTGTATCGAAAGGTAGACATATAGGATATTTCCTATATGAAAGCATTTGGGATCCATCCTACCGGTCGTTGTAATGGAATGGTCGCTATAATGTGAGGTCGTTGTAAAGAGCGTCAACTGTACCATACTCAATGTTAAAAAGCACTCTAAGAACGGTATCACTGGACAACAATGAAATTGTGTCCAACATGAAAATATGCAATTCCGAATGGTTTCGACCTGCTGAACACGAATATTGTCATGCTAACAGTTGAGAAGTGTTTTACGAGTGTTGTTATATGGTGAAAAGGTGGTTTTGACACGACGCAATACAACAACGTTATCAGGGGAAAATGCTCAACCTTGACGCTGGCTGACTGCTGTTGGACAATCGCAATAATAGATATTCCTTACGTCCAGCACGAGCGTAATTCAAAACGAAGAAACGTGTCGGACGGCAGTTGAATGAACTGCTATGTTGTAGTGAAGGGTAGCACAACATTTTCAGTCCGCGGGACAGATACGCAGTATTTTTGCAGCTTGCGGGCCAGCCATTATCAGCCTAGAAAGTGTTCCCCCCCTCCCCCCCGCAGGGCTGTAGCACGCCTTTTCGTGGCCGCGGGGCAGACTTTTCTTTGAGGCCCTTCTTGCCGCTGTGGTGGTCGAGTGGTCATAGTGACGGACTCGCATCGCGAGGATCCGGGTTCGAACCCCACTGTCCCCATAGTGGTGGTCGGCTGAAGTTGGT
The DNA here is from genome assembly GCF_987345545.1 of Pholcus phalangioides. NCBI lineage: Eukaryota > Metazoa > Arthropoda > Arachnida > Araneae > Pholcidae > Pholcus > Pholcus phalangioides. Next base: position 15,572,527 of record NW_028301595.1, read on the forward strand.
TTTCTGTGGTTCCCTACTTCAAGGCGCGAATGCGAGCCGATCTCCCCGTTAAAAAGTCTCGCCACAGAGAGCAACAGACCTACAAACAGCACAAATGTAATTCAATCATAACACATCACTCACTTCTTCTTCTTCTTACCAGGCAGGGACCTGGCTCTGTCCCGCTAGGGATATCTACTTCTGAAATGTAGATGGCGGCACTGAAAAATCAAACACAACACTGCATACGCATTAAGACTATTAGGTACACACACAATTACACCTCCGGCACAACTCGCTAGGTAGTAAATAACCCACACATAAATGGTGATAGACCTGAGTTGCGCTCGGTTTGGAAAGGAAAGGAGGCCCTTCTTGAAAGGGTTATTATTATGAAAAATTAGTGTCAATTTTTTTGGGGGCTCTATATTCGGCTCGGGACCCCCAGGGCCGTCTTAAGAGCATCATGAGCCCCTGGGCCAAGTGATTTTCTGAGGCCCTGCTTCGCAAATTCTCGAAAAATTCAACTACTTCTCATTTTCCTGAGGCCCCCGGGCCATGCCCGGGTAGGCCCATGCGTTAAGACGGCACTGGGGACCCCGGGCAGTGCCCCAGTAGTTGCCCCCGACTAATTACGGCCCGGGTTTCCCCCTTCCTTGTTGACAAACATTTTCGTACTTAATGTCGCTATGATCCACATACTCATGAAGATGCTTTTGCAATGACCTTATAGTGAAACAAATGCATGATTAAACAGAAAAATGTCCTTTTCTCTTCAGTTCTTGCTCAGTTTCTTTCAGTTGTTCAGATTCACAGTTTTCTCCTTAAAGACTTCTTTTGAGATCTAGAGCGGCACAGATTGAGATACCGCAGATGCCGAATTAGATCTCGAGATTGAGCGGCACAGAAGAGACAACTAAACCCTCTTCTAAATCCCGTATCTTTTTTAATGAAGTTAAAATTTTCTACGTGTGCAAACTAAGGGGGTGTAGAGGAATGTGTCCCATTGAGAAATCAACTTCACGAAATATCTGGGCTGTTCAATACTAATCTCGCCGCCTCAGGGGCGTTAAGGGAGGCCGTGAAGGGGCGCAAAGGGTTATAAAAGGTATCGTAATTCATGATACACCTAGACAGTTTCATTCTCATCTCCTTTAAGTAACCAAAAAAAAAAAAACGGAACGGTTAAACATATCCTGCAACGAGTTTTTCCCATTTTCCGACCTCAAATACGATGACCATACGTCCTGGAGCATGGTCCAGGTGTTTGTGACCAGGATTTATTTCGGATATAGTTATCAATCGGTTATTGTTTTTAAATAGGGTAACCATACGTCCCGTATTTTCCGGGACAGTCCCGGTTTTTTACGTGTATTCAACGTGTTGCCAACTTGACTTTTATTCTTCAAATCAACGATTAAAATTATCTTCTCATCCCAGAAATTACATTCGATAGAATAAGAACATTTATTTCACATATTCGTCATGTTTTGTTTGCAATTTGAGAGAGAGAAGGGGCTCTTCATTTTCCTCGATTGGCACCTTTTCTGTGATTTTAGCATGATTTGGTGTGACTTTGCTTATTCTTGGCGTCATTTTTGGCAATGTCCCGTATTTTCTCGTATTTCGGAGTCCAATTTCACGTATTTTTCTCGAGTAAATATGGTAGCAGGGCCGCAACTATGGGGGGAGCAGGCGGGTCCCGTGCCCCGGGCGCTAGACCGGAGGGGGCATAAATTTCATTCTGAAACCTCTCCTTTAACATTACAAGGGGGCGTCAAAATGAGCGCTTGCCCCGGGTGACCAAGCATCTAGTTGCGGCCCTGTACGGTGGCCAGCCTATATCAAAACCCCGAATCTCGCTGTGATCATATTAAGCGGCATCGAATGTATTTCGATTGTCGGAGAAAATTTTTTGGTTCCCCCCGTCCCCACCCCCGAAGTTTAAAATCGTGGGAAATTTTTCAGATAACTTCCAGGGAATATAAATTATTTCGTAGCGCCATCTGTTGCCTGGGAAAGATTAAACAAAAATCGTGGGATAGCGTGTCGTTCGCTTCGAACGTAAATGCTTCCTTCTTCGGGGGAAAAAAAATCAGATTTATTTTCCAAGACACGCCGAGAGAGGTCCCTCTTTATGGCAGGGGTTCTTTTTCTCTTCCGCGGACCCTTTGTGCCAATAGGATGAAGTCCATGGACCCCCTGAGCCAAACCCCCCAAATTTATCCTCTTCCCAACATAATTCGTTAAAAAACGTTTTTAATCGCTTTATTTTGATTCAGACAAATTTCAAATTTTTTCACCCTTTCAAGCCGGATCTGGCGCCCCTGCCCTGTGCCCATAAAATGAAGGCCACGGACCAGTAAGACACGATGTGTTAATAGTTTTCTCATCTAAGTAGACGGAACCCCCCCCCCCCGAAATCTCTCTAAAGACTCGCAAGGGTTATGTGGACTCCTGTGGAAGAACCAAGCTTTTTAGACCATGCATGTTCAATCCATGACTCGCGGGCCAAATGCTGCCCTCACAGTCATTTGATGTGGGACGGGACCTCAAACGTAATTCGGGAAAAATGAATTGTGAGCAGCATATTTCCAGATCATCCAAGCCTCCCGTGGCACATTTAAAGATCATTCAAGTGACCCGCGGCACAGTTCCTCATCATTAAAGTGCCCCGTGACACATTTACAGATCACTTAAGTGACCCGCGGCATAGTTCCAGATCATTATAGTGACTCGTCGCACAGTTACAAATCATTAAAGTGTCCCGTGGCACATTTGCAGATCACTTAAGTAAACCGCATCACATTACAGATAATTTAAGTGACCCGCGGCACAGTTCCAGAACACTCAAGCGGCCCGCGGCATATTTTTCCCCAAGAGCCAGCTCAATTGAGCGACCCGCGGCACAGTTCCAGATCGCTTAATTGATCCGCTGCACAGTTCTAGATCACTTAAATGTCCCGTGGCCAATTCTCAGATCACTTAAGTGTCCCGCGGTATATTCTTAAATCACTTTAGTGGCTTGCGGCGTATTTACAGATCGTGGCACATCCCCAGATCTTTTGAGTGATCCGCGGCATACCTGTAGATCACTTAAGTTGCCTGCAGCAAAGTTCCAGACCAACCGAGTGGCACGCGGCGCATTACAGATCTTTCAAGTAATTTGCAGCACTGTTCCGGACCACTTGGTCAAGTGACCCGCGACACGTCTTCGAATCAATGAAATGGTCCGCCCTCCCTCTCTCGTAAAGGTTGAGCACCCCCCTCCCGTGCTTCAGAACGTTGACGCCTACCTGTACAGGCAAACTGCACTCGTTAAAGGTTAGTTTAAAGACCTTTAATAAGACTTACAGAGTATGTACATATGGTTCGAATAATGGTAATTCGCAGGGTGATGAATGAGTTACCCTTTGAGCAAACACCTGGATTCTCTCCATCATGTTCCGATTCGTAGAAATGATCACGATTCCTCCCATTCGATTATCCCCGTGATTTCGATCTCGCCCAAATAACGCCGCTTGTTAACCCCATTTGCCTCTCGTTAAAGAAATAAGGCGAATTTTGCCCCCCCCCCCCCCTCCACGTGATTTGGGGAGACAGAATCACCATTATTCACCAGTTTGAATGCCTTTGATGTATCTCCTCGTGTTCGGTTCCTTTTTTACATTGATTTCTACAACACTTACGTAACGTTCGTTCAGACCATTTCTTTCCCCCCCCCCCCTTTGTGATTCACCATTTGATATATATTTTTGCTTCGAGAGAGAGAGAGAGAGAGATAAATGTTGTTCGTTACACAAATGCCTCCTCCTCCACTTGCAAAAGCATATATTTACGATTTTGCCGCCCTTCTTTCATCATAGTTTAGTTTTCTTGACTACTCATTCTTCGAATTCGCCACCCTGTGCTATAACCCGCCTGCTCACCCGCTTAAGCCCAACGCCTGTAAATATGCTCGTGTCTCCAACCGCTCACATGCTTGCGAACTCTTCTGGCCGTTCACATGCTTGCGAACTCTTCTGGCCGTTCACATGCTTGCGAACTCTTTCGATCACTCTCATGCACTCTTTCGATCACTCTCATGCTTGAGCACTCTTTTGGCCGCTCACATGCTTGAGCACTCTTTTGGCCGCTCACATGCTTGAGCACTCTTTTGGCCGCTCACATGCTTGCGAACTGTTTCGATCATCAATCGCATGCTTGCGTACTCTTTCGATCATCAATCGCATGCTTGCGAACTTTTTCAATCACTCGCATGCTTGCGTACTCTTCTGGCCGCTCACATGCTTGCGAACTCTTTTGCTTATTCACATGCTTGCGAACTCTTTTGCTTATTCACATGCTTGGAAACTCTTTTGCTTACTCACATGCTTGCGAACTCTTTCGATCACTCGCATCCTTGCGTACTCTTCTGGTCACTCCCATGCTTGCGAACTTTTTCGATCACTCGCATGCTTGCGTCCTCTTTGGATCTCTCACAAGCTTGAGCCAGAGAACTCTTTGGATCACTCACATGCTTGCGTACTTTTTCGGTCACTTCCATGTTCACACTGTCCAAGTCACTCTCAAACTCATACATTTTCCAAGTCACTCTCAAACTCACACGTTCTCTAGGTCGCTCTCATGTTCACATACTCTCCAGGTCACTCTTTTGGCTATTCACATGTTTGCACAATGTTTTGATCACCCACACGCTTGCACACTGTTTCAGTCACCCACATGCTTTGACGCTCTTTTAATCATTCACATGTTTGCGCGCGCCCCACGAGTCACTCTTTTAATCATTCACATGCTTGCGCACGCCCCACAAGTCACTCTTTTTCTCACTCGCTACTTGCCCACTCTTTCATTTTTACTCCCATGCTTGCAAACTCTCTAGGCCACTCGCTCTTTGGGCAGAAGCGGATTCATGGTTATAAAATTTCGCATCCTTTAAGTAAACATTTGCGCGTTAAAACAAATAAAAAACAGCATTGTGGCAAAGTTAACCTGGAAACGGGCCACCATCTGTGCCAGTGGAATTAATAAAAACAAAACATAATCAGAAAACACAAAATCAGAAACAAAAATCAGGAAACAGGTTTTTTTTTTAAACTACGTAAACTTATCATATATTAGTGTTAACTCTTTATTGGAAGGGTGCTCAACTTTTAGGTGAGGGCGGGCCACTTCATTGGTTTGAAAACATGTCACGGGCCACTTAAGCGATCTGTAAATGCGCCGCTTATAGCTCTTTTTTTACAAAATTTGGGCTGAGGTCACGGGCCACATCAGGTGCCTCCGAGGGACATTGGTTGGGCATATATGCTTTATTATAAAGAAAAGTACACAAAAATATTTAAAATATTAAAATCTGAAAAGGTCTGAAAAGTCCGTAGACCAAATTTCAAGGAAAATTTCGATATTTTCGTTTAAGGCGCCACACTCTTCCTTTGTTAATAATAGTGAGTGTTGCCATTTGAATTTTTCAAAATTTTGTTGCTGTAACCGAGGTTTTTGTTTCCTGTTCTTATTCTCGAGCGCATACTTTGAAACACCTATATCTCGCACATTTGCGTTCGTTGATTTTTGCTGCCGCTAGGGGGGCTTCGTATATCGGCAAAGTTACTTCATGACCACCCTGTATTTATGATGCCAGAATTATGCATGTAAGAGACAACAAAAGAGCCGACAATTTCGAAGGCGGAAATTACAAGAATCATAAAAGGGTTAAGTGACAAGAAGGCCCCGGGACACGATGACATAAATAATCAGCTCTTGAAAGCCATCAATAAAGAATTTCCCCAACTGCTTAGAACTTTGTTCAACAAATGCATGGAGCTGGGCATATTTCCATCTCACTTCAAATTGGGGAAAATATTTCTTATACTCAAAAAGGGCAAGGATCCTGACAACATCACCTCATACAGAGCTATACATCTTCTGCCTACCATTGGAAAGGTCTTGGAAAAAATTGTAACTCAGAGAATAACTTATCACACAGAGGCAAAACGATGGTGGAAAGAAAACCAATTCGGATTTCGACAGGGACGTTCTGCAGAACAAGCCCTCCTGGCTATTAAGGAGGTGATCGTCAAACAAAGGGCGAAAAAACAGGATATCACGCTCATTTCCTTGGATATTAAAGGAGCGTTTGATGCACTGAGACATAACATCATCAGAGAAAGACTCGAAGATATGCCGATACCAGAACAGCTTGCCAAAATAATGTGCCACACTCTTCAGGGAAGAAGAGTGGCACTTCAGACTACAGCGGGACTAGCGACACATAGGCTATCTAAAGGATGTCCACAGGGATCTTGCTCTGGTCCAACGCTCTGGAACGCTGTAATTGACCACCTTCTGAAGATGAGATGGCCAGGCCGGGGAAATGAAATCGTGAAAGTCCAGGCGTTCGCTGATGATATTGCCATCTTGGTCAGCAGCCCCACGGAAGGTAGAACGGAGACGCTCGCGTCAGAAGTACTCGAACAGATCAACAACTGGATGACGGAACACGGGCTTGAGGTGTCGTCAGAAAAGTCAAAATATCTGTGGATATCGTCCAAGACCTCATCAGGGCTCCAGATTGATGGGTCTCCTATCGAACGTACGGACCTTCTCAAATACTTAGGAGTTTACATAGATCCGAAACTCAAATTCCGGGAACACGTGAGGCTACAAGCTGATAAAGTTAATAAAGTTCTCCCACAGCTGTTAAACTGTGCAGGCTCAAGATGGGGCATAACCAGTGCCATGCGTCGCACCTTATATGTATCGGTGATACAGAGGATGCTGGCCTACGGTGCCCCAGTCTGGGGTTCCAAGCTCACCAAGGCAGTAAAGAAAAAACTAGACTCCGTTCAGAGGAGCTTTTTCCTCTATATCACCAAGGCATACTGCACGGCACCAACAAACGCTCTACAGGTGATAACAGGACTGGCCCCCCTCGGGCATTGGATAGAGTCTGAAGCAAAAATGGCACCGCTGACGAGACTCAATCGGCCTATCACAGTCAACAACGAGCGCATAGAGCATTCGCAAATTGAACAGAGAGAGATCGGATGGTCCTCACACCCAGCAGTAGAGGTAAAAGACGGACAGATCAGCTTACACCATGACAAACAGCTAACGCCGACAGTAATTTACACGGACGGCTCAAAGACTAAAGACGGAACTGCAGCAGCCTACGTCGTTACGGAAGGCAACAAAATAATCAGCAAGTGGGCACATAAGCTTAACGCAGAGGCTTCCGTGTTCCAGGCAGAGATGCTGGCTCTTCTAGAGGCAACGAGGAAGGCAGAGGAATTAAACCCTTCAGTCAAAATATACACGGACTCGCTTTCTTCGCTGCATGCAGTCACAAATCCGTTGTCCAAAACGTACGCTTCAAGAGCAGTCAGGAAGATTCTCATTAATAACCCCGGTATCGCCCTCTCCTGGGTTAAAGCCCACGAGGGTAACTGGGGTAATGAGGAAGCTGATGCTCTTGCGAAAGAAACAACAGAAAGACCAGAAGTCAATCGAAATATTCCATTTCCAAGGTCTTGGGCGAAGGCAAAGATAAAACAACATCTTCTAAGGCAGTGGCAGGTGCAGTGGGACAGCAACGATAAAACAGGGAGAAAGATCCACCGGGTACTTCCGAGGGTGAGGCTCCAGGATCAGGGGTGGTCAAGAGCAATGATCTTGTTCTTCACAGAACATGGGCCATTCCCTGCATACCTCAAGCGATTCCACCTTCGGGGTACAGACGCCTGCAGATGTGGAATGGTGGGAACACCACTGCACTATGCCACTGAATGCCCACTGACCAAGAAATTTCACTTCGGGAAGCCTACACAAGAAAACTTGGCCCTTTGGAGAGCCGAGTTGTTAAAAAGAACTGACCGAAAAGAAAAAATTGGAAGATTGATGGAGAGGATAACAACAGACGAGAGAACATTCATCCCCGACGGAAAGCCGCCTCGATCGCGAAGAGCAAGAAACTGCAGGGCACTTTCCACAGAGGAGGAGTCTTCGGACTTTGAAAACGAACAGAACACATAAAGACTCCGCGCCTTACAGGGGCAGCTGTCGCGTGGGCGGATCTGTCACGTGTAAATAGATGACTGTGTGATGCATATTGTGTATATGTATATATTGTATATTTTTTCTGTCATTAAAATCCAGGGGTTTTTGCGGTTGGGTCCCGGGGATCTGGATGAGGGTGCTCCGGGCTGTTGCTCGGGCTTGTGGGCTCCTCCTGGTGGCTGCTTATTCAGATGCCCTGAGGGCCGTGCATGGAGCTTGTTGGCGACTGTAGTCATGGATAGAGGGTAGGGGGCGCCGGGGGGGGGCGCCTTCCGGATATTCTCCGGGTGGCGCCCTGGCCCGGCGCCCCTGATTCTCGCCCAGCGCGACTCAACCTGATTGGGTAAAAGGCTTATATCCCGAGAGGGACAGAGCCTGGGTCGTGTCTGGTTAGTAGTAGTAGAATTATGCATGTTTCACGCTCGAGGGCTGCTGCCATCTGCAGGGCCGTCTTAAGAGCATCATGGGCCCCCGGGCCAAATGATTTTTCTGAGGCCCTACCAGGCAAATTTTCGAAAATCTCAACCAGATCCCATTTTTAAGAGGCCCCCGGGTCGTGCCCGGGTGGGTCCATGCCTTAAGACGGCACTCGCCATCTGTGTTCCATGTTGGAAATGGAAGTTTCATTTAAGATCATTGATCACTTGTGCGGCGCCACGGTCATTTCCTGCACACGAGGGCTAATTAGAACGGGACCTACAAATAATCACCAATTCGAGGGAAACGGTATTCCTTTTTTTTTTTTTTATATATACTCATCGAGAGGTTGGTATTCTAACCTTGTAGTAAGGTGTGGGACTCCCTGCGGTACCTTTTTTTTTTCTGTGGTGACGTAGCAGTTTCTGTTGCACCCATCGAGCTTATAGTATTACTGGAGGGAGCATCGAGCCGCCGCGACGGCAGCGACATCAAATGCAAGGAAATCACGTGACTCGGTGCAAAACAAAGTTCGTGCCCCTGGCAATTTGCCCATAGAAATGTGCAACGTAATTCTTTTCGCTAATGCTGACAAATTTCTTTCATTCTTGAATTTTCCTTCATTAATTCTGGAATTATTTCCTTTGTTAATTATTATTTCTTTCATTACTTCTGGAATAATTGCTGTCATCAATTCTGGATTTGTTCCTTTCATTAATGCTGAAATTATTTCTTCCATTGATTCTGAAATTATTTCTTCCATTGATTCTGAAATTATTTCTTCCATTGATTCTGAAATTATTTCTTTTATTAATGCTGGAATTAATTCTTTCATTAATGCTGGAATTATTTCTTCCATTGATTCTGAAATTATACCTCATTAATTCTGGAATTGTCTCTTTCATTAATTTTGGAATTACCACTTTCATCAATCTAAAATTATCTTTCATTACTGCTGGAATTATCGCTTTTAATTATTTTGGAATTATCGCTTTTAATTATTTTGGAATTATCGCTTTTAATTATTTTGGAATTATCGCTTTTAATTATTTTGGAATTATCGCTTTTAATTATTTTGGAATTATCACTTCATTAATGCTGAAATTACCTCTTTCATCGATTTTGGAATTATCTCTTCATTAATTCTATAATTTTTCTTTCATTAATTTTGGAATTATCTCTTTTTCTTAATTCTGGAATTATCTCTTTCCTTTATTCTGGAATTATCTAATCGATGCTGAAATTATTTCTTTCATTTATTGTTTTAAATTCTTGTGGATGCCATAAGAAAATGACGGGGGGGGGGGGGATTGTGTTTGTTTTCACCGAGTCACGTGATCTTCCGACGAAAGATGTTAGGGGACACCGTTCTCTCAGCACTGCCAAGGCGCAGACCTCTGACGTCATACTCCCTCCAGTAATATTAAGACGCCTTCATATATGTAGTGTATTAAGGAGTTCTAAGTAATATAAGCTCGATGGTTGCACCCCAGCACCAGGAAAGCTTCTGACAAGTACGAACAGGGTATCGAACTAGCCACACCTCTACACATCCATTGGCACTTTAATCGAGTATCTTATCGTCCTTTTATTTAGGAAATATGGTCATCCCAGGCAATTAACGGGTTGTGTGTGTGTGTGTGTGATGATACTTTGCAACCGGAACGACTTTTACGGGCCGCATTTGGCCCGCGGGGTCGGAGTTCCACCCTTGCCACAAACGAACTTAACGAAGCAGCTGTCGTACGGCCTTGACAGGACGGCAAAAAACAAGCATATAAATAAAAAACCGCGATTACACACAAATCTAAATACGCCTCTGCGCATAATTGCGATGCAAAGTAATTCCTGTTGTAGAGAATCAATCGCCCACAAATCACATCCCGTCGAGTGTCTTTTTGCATCTCTTCGCGGGATTACGAAACTACCTGTAATAATAACATTCTTTTCCTGTCTCTCTACCGCCGCCAATTTTTCTGTTCCTACCTCTTTCCTAATTTTCATGCGGCGTGACGTCACAAATGACGTGAAAATTTGATCATTTCAGTTCGAATGACGTCAGTCAAAAAAATGATAAGGAAAGAAAACGTTGATTCAGAACGTGCTTTCAATTCGCAAACATAAAGGTCATAAAACTGTGTGCGCTTTTTTTGGTCATATAACATGCTTTTTTTCGAACCATGGAGGAAATATTGTTATTTTTCGGTTTTAAAATGATTTAAATCAGGGGGTTCTTAACCTTTTTCAGCCGCTACCCAAAATCAACAGCAAGATCAGCTTCGCGGGACTCGTGGGACTATTTTATTTTTCGAAGTGATAAAGCCCAGTGATGCAATAATTGCATTTCTAACAGGACTGTAAGTGGGTTTGTATACAACTCATCTTATAGAAAGCCCCACCTGCGAATCAAGTCTAGGTTGTGACCCATGGCTCAATAATCCCTGGCTGTAAGTAGATTTGTACGACTCGTCAAGCAAGCTCCTGGGTCGTGAACAAGAGTCCCCTGGCTGTTAGTGGATTTGTGCGGCCCATCTCGGTAGCCCCTGCGAATCAAGTTTGGTTCTCAAGAGTCGCTGGCTGTAAATGTATTATTGCATGGTCCATTTCGGTAGTGAGAATCGAGGTTGAATCGGGACCCATAACTCAAGCGCCCCTGGTTGTCAGTAAACCTAAAAAATATTTGAAAATAAACCGGCACGTAAATTGGTTGCTGAATGCCATATTTTTTTTTTTTTTAATGGAATGATCAAACGCGAGTGCGACTCTACAACAACACATCTATGAAAAGCTATGGCTCTGAAATACAATAAAACCTCCCAACAACGGCCACTTACGGGACCGTGAAAATGTACGGGCCGCTATTGGGAATGACCGTTTTATTCCTGAAAAAAAAACAACTGAAATTTGCGAACTATTTAACATATAAAATGACAATCCATTTTGTAGTTGATTATGATAATTATATAATTGATTATATTAGAAAGCATGATTATATTGGTACTGTTATATTATAATAATTGATTATATATAATCGACAGGACAGCGACTAGTGAGGGCGGGGCGGGGGGGGGGGTTATGGTCAGCACCTCCTAGAGATAGAAAGGCTCCACAGTCTGCTTGTGACGTCAGTAATTAGTCCATTTTCCCTCAGAATATTCAGGGAAAAAAATGTCAGCATCATCGTGAGGAAAAGAAATGATGGGGCTCAGAATTGGCGATTTCTACACCCCACATCCAATCACCATGCGGTATTTGTGAGCCAATCATGAAGATGCAAATTTTTAGCCATTTTTGACCCCCCTGCCCCCTTGTCATCAAAAGTCAGCAAATCGGAAACCCCCTCCCCCCATCCATGATGACGTAATACTTGAACGGCCCCTAGGTAGTCTGAACGACGTTTATTTCAAACAGTGCAGAGGCCTTCTATCTCTAGGAGGTGCTGGTCTGGTGCCCTAGGCGAAGAACCAGAGGGTCGCAAATTTCACCCTTTAAACTCTTCTTAACATTACCCCTTTGTAATGTTAAGAAATGTGTGCTTACTGCGGCTGACCGAGCATCTAGTTTCAGACCTGTTAATCGATCCTACAGCACTATTTCGGCATCCTAAAATTTAGGCTTGTAGTGCGCCGAGGTAGAACATAACAGAAACGACTTCTGACTGTAGAACATAACAGTCCATATCAGAACAACTGATATGGACGGTGTACCAGCAACTCCCTAATAGAGTTATTTATTCCCACCCCAACTAGTGACTGGCAAACTGCGGCCCACTTAGAGGTTCTATCCGGCCCGCCAGAATTTTCGTTCCTTTTGACTTTTGGCCCGCTCCTGAAAAAGTTTGCTCATTACATGTGTTATATGGTTCATTTGAGTTAAACTACGAATTAAAATTTAATTTATTCAAAACTGACTAGAAGGGTTGGCCGTGAAGAGAAGCATGGGCGGAGATACGGGGGGGTGGCATTGCCCCCCCCCCCCCCCCCAGCGTCACAGGTGGAGTCGACTGATCTAATGTATATATGAGCTGACATCATCATCATCGTGCCCCCCAGCAATAATGACCTTGCCCCTCCCAGACTTCCAAGTCAATCTCCGCCTATGAGGGGAAGGAAGGCTCTCTAGTAATTCACCCAGGGGTTCGTAATCTAAAAAAGAACATCTTAAAATTAATTCACTCAATATATTGACACAATATATCAAAACTCAACATACTTTCTTTTCCCTCTTAAACACTGTTTTTACTAGATCGAGATATTCATAATTGATTCTTAGGGGGCCCCTGGATCATATAAGAAAAATATTGCATCAAAACGAAATCTTGTTAGGTGTATATAAGGCCAGACGGCCTCAAACTGACTTGAAGAGAGTGTTTTCGGACTGGACATAACAGAAACACATTATCGTTGGTAGAACTCGAAGAGACGGATGGAAAGTCCCTGGTCCACACGACGAAGCGGAGATAGAAGAATCCTTGGTGAGATGACCAGTTTCGGTGACGATGAAGTCCTTGTCTATGGAATGATGGTTGGTGATGACCATCTTCGGAAGACGATGAAATCATGGACTATGGAGTGGTTGGAGATGACCAGCTTCGGTGACGATGCAGGCATTGATTATGGTAGTGTCCAGTTTCGGTGACGATACAGGCATTGGTTATGGGACTTTTGGTGATGGCCAGCTTCGGAAGACGATGAAACCATGGACTATGGAATGGTTGGTGATGACCAGCTTCGGAAGACGATGAAATCAGGGACTATGGAATTGTGGAAGATGACCAGCTTCGGTGACGATGCAGGCATTGACTATGGAGTGGTTGGAGATGACCAGCTTCGGTGACGATGCAGGCATTGACTATGGAGTGGTTGGAGATGACCGGCTTCGGTGACGATGCAGGCATTGATTATGGTAGTGTCCAGTTTCGGTGACGATACAGGCATTGGTTATGGGACTTTTGGTGATGGCCAGCTTCAGTGAAGATGCAGACCATGGTTATCGGATTTTCTTTTTTAAATCTTGGTAGTTGCCATCGTCGGAACTGCTTCTAACCACCAAGAACCAGTTCTTTCAGCCGAGCTACACTTTTTTATTTTGAAATTATTTCTTTTATTAATTATCAATTTCAGTCAGTTCTGAAATGATTTTTTTTCACTAATTCTGAATTTTTTTTTTTTTTTGATTAATTACTGATTAATGAATTCTGAGATTAATTTTTATCTGAAATCACTTTGAATGATTCTGTAATTATTTATTTCGGTAATGCTGAAAAATTATTTCTCTTCCAATATATCTTGTGAAAAATCATTTCTTTTAATAACCGTACAATTATTCTTCTACTGATTGTAAAATAATTTCTATCAGAAAATACGAAATCATTTCTCATATTCATTTATAAGCTTTTTTTTTCCACCAATTCCGAAATTATTTGTTTCATTAATTCTAGAATCAATCGTTTTTCAATGTTTTCAACCATTCTCTGAAAATGATCGACCGAGCCACAACAAAAAGCTCTGAGGGCTAAATGTGGCCTGCGGGACATGCTTTGAAGACCCCTGGCATAGAACATCCACGAGACAACCCTCGCTGGCTGAACTCTAGCTTACGTGTCCAGAGGCTAACCTTATTTATAAAATTCTTGTTCACTATCAATTAACTAAATATGGTAACTAGAAATTATCTCGCTCTAGATGAGGGTGAAACCGCATAAAGACGATGCAGCATATCTCTTCGAGATGTCTTCGAGAGATAGAAGAGGAGAGGTCTCCGCGAACAATGAGCGTGTCCTGTTCTTTATATGCCCACCTGCATGATCCCCACATCCTGGAGCGGGGCCCCTAGGCTGAAATCTTTAGCGGGCCCCTTCTGTAGTTAATTTACAGCGTGAAAAAGCTAAAAATGATGAGAACTCTCCCGGGCCCCAGGGCTAGAGCCCTGTCCATGCTCACATGGACTGTTCTGGATTGCGTACATGTGATTGTGCCTGTGCTGAATCTTATCAAGAGATCGTGGAGTCGAGCTAAAAAGGCTGATCCATTGCAAACCAGCTGCTATCGGCTCTAAAATAGCGACGATGGGATTCATGGTCGAAGTCTGGCAAACACAAATCTATGCCGGAGACATCAATTCACTGTCTTGATGTGTAAAATCCCTGGTTAAAGCCAAAAAATGGCCAGAGTACAATGTATTCCGTATGATAGATATCAGCACGCGTTTTCTCATTCTGTCCAAGTAAACACACGCTTAATTCTGCATTTGCACAAATGTGTCGTTTTTCCACCCGTAATGAGAGGATTGAACTATTCTAGGTTTACTTACATAACCAGGGAAGGCACACACACTCACACTTATCCGATCAAGATGATGTTCATTTGCATGAAGATATTCACGTGATGATCCGTTTTCAGTTTCAAATTTTTTGAAGCAAGTTTCAGGATTTTTGGAACCGAAGAGGGGAAAATAGTAATTTGGCATTTTAAGGACGCACTCAATCTACTTTATGCGGATTTTTCGCCACCGATAAGCTCTAGAACAGGGGGTTCTTAACCTATAGCTTCCGAGATGGGTCTTTCAAATCTACTAAAACCCGGGGTCTCTTGTGCTGTGGGTCACGACTCAAACTTGATTTACTATCTTAAGAGAAGGGTCGCACAAATCCATTTACACAGCCAGGGATTTTTGAGCAAGGCCAAGATTTTATAGGTCATGATCCAATCTCGGGTCGTATGGGCTTCCGACATAGGTTGTATAAATCCAGTTACAGTCAGGGATTCTTGATCTATGGGTCACTACGCAAGTTTGATTCTCAGAGGCTTCCGAGATAGGTAACCTAGTACAAATACTCTTACAGCCAGGTGTGTTCGTGTGCTACGACCCACACTTGATTCGTGGGGTCTTCGGAGAAGGGCCGTATCAATCTTAGAGTCGCAAAAATTCATTTACAGCCAGGGATTCTTGAGCTATGGATCATGACCCTAACGTGATTCGTACGAATTCATTTACACCCAGGGATTCTTGAGCTATCGGTCACTATACAAATTTGATTCGCAGGGCTACCGAGATGAGTCATGAAAATCCAGTTACAGCCTCGGATTCCTGAGCTACGGATCACGACCCTAACTCGATTCGCTGGGGCTTTTTTGACGGGTCGTGCAAATATACTTACAGGCAGGGGCTCTTATGCTACGACCCCCACTTCGGTTCCTATCTCGGTTCCTATCACTATCACTTGATTCGTAGGGTCTTCCGAGAAGAGTCGTATGAATCTATTTTCAACCAGGGATTTTTGAGCTAATGGGTCACGGCCCAAACTTGATTCGCAGGGACTTTCAAGATGGGTCACAAAAATCCATTTACAGCCAGGGATTCTTGATCTACGGGCCACTACACAAGTTTGATTCGCAGCGCTTCCGAGACGGACCGTAAAAATCCAGTTACGGACATGGATTTTTGAGCTATGGGTCACGACCCTAACGTGATTCGTAGGGTCTTTCGAGAAGATCGTACGAATTCATTTGCATCCAGGGGTTCTTGAGCTACCGGTCACTATACAAATTTGATTCGCAGAGCTTCCGAGACGAGTCGTGAAAATCCACTTACAGCCAGGGATTCCTGAGCGGTGGGAATGCAAATTACAGCCATACTGTAATTTTCGGGCTCAAGTTAAAAACTTGAGCATTTCAGGAGCAGCTACGCTCGCAAGTTTGAGCTACGGGTCAGGACCGTGA
The DNA here is from genome assembly GCF_987345545.1 of Pholcus phalangioides. Taxonomy (NCBI): domain Eukaryota; kingdom Metazoa; phylum Arthropoda; class Arachnida; order Araneae; family Pholcidae; genus Pholcus; species Pholcus phalangioides. The sequence goes on from NW_028301595.1 coordinate 15,588,699, forward strand.
CCCGTCTGGTGCTACGCTAGCAAGTTTCTGGGATATTATAATTTTTTTTTTTTAACAGACGTGCATATTTTTCCCTTCCTTTTCCTTCCATTAATTGTTCTATAATCATTAATTTTTCTCCATGTTATTTCTTCGTTTCTTTCCGTTGTTTCGAAACCTGTATTCAGATGGTGTGTTACGAAACGCGTAAGAAGAAGGTGATTATTGATTCCATTCATTCATTCATTTACTTCTTTTTTAACATTATACGTACTTAGTAATGGTTTTTTTTTTTTTTTTAATCCTCACACGGAAAAAACACCGGCTATTGCTTCGATAATTACTAGAAAATATACGGGAGTATAAAAGAAACCGCAAAATATATATTATAAAGACTTTCAAGTCGTACAACACACACTTCTCACGAAGACATTTCGATTATTATTGCAAAAAAAATTACGTTTTGATGATATTTTCATTGCGCGGCAGTCAAAGCGAGAGATTATAACAGACGTCACGGTAGTATAATAATGATAATATCTTATTAACGAGCTTTAAGTATCACAGGAATTCTTATATATATATATATATTTTATTCCCCTCTTATAATTATTACGGCAGTAAATCTTTGAAAGAAGATCGTTTTTAATGAGTTTCTTTTTCTTACAATTGAGAGGGGGGAGAATTACGCCATCTTGTTTTTCGGTGTCCGTTCCTTTAATAAACTTCTTATTTGTTCCGTTACCCTATAAGACATCATTATTTACGGAACAATAAAAGGAAAGATGAGTAGGAGAGTGTCATGGAAGAGAGAGAGAGAGAGAGAGAGAGAGCACCTTAATAGGGCAATGGGGTCGCCATCAGAATCGAGAGAGAGAGATGTGTAATATTGCATAGGTGGTAGCCTTTTAATGCCTAAAGGGTGGTCTTTTCGGTTCTCGAGTCACCTTGCGCAATGCGTATAGTTCTTTATTTTTCTTACGAGATATATTTACCGCTACAGTAGAACCTCTCGATAACGGACACCGATGGGACCGAGAATTTTTCCCGCTAATGAGAAGGTACAATATACAATTCAATTCAATTCGCCGACAATAGCCCCGGCAAATCGTCTAGGGACAATTTACTGCCGAATCCCTTTCGGGGGGGCTAATGCGGGTTTTTTATTGTTTATGAAAAAATATTTACAAAGCAAGACAAAAGAAAAATATTTACATGATATATACATTATATACATAAAGATTTCACGCCGCTATGTAAACCGACATTTTTCATTTTTTTTTTTTTTTATGCACAACCATTCATAGCCCTGATCACAGTTTGTCCCGGGGGTCTCTTGGGCCGTGACTTGGTCGCTAACTTATTGTTCAATGGCGCCGTGTTGCTGCCTGTGCTGCTAGTCTGCTGGATCTTCTCGTAGGCTGATCTGGTCTAGTTGTGTGGTTGCCTATGTCTATTCTCCTCCTGTGGAGTTTTTCAATGCCCTCTTTTTCGAGATAGCGCACGAGATTCTCAAGAGTTCGTGATTCTTTTTCGAGCCGGCTCATCCTCCTAAACCACTCCTTCACCAGCTCCTTGGTTTGATCAGGTGGAAGACTTTTGTGTAAGGGCAGCTGGTGGCATAGTGGAGTGGTGTGCCGACTTCTCCACACATACATTTGTTGTTGTTAGATATTTTGAATCTCTCGAGGTAGCTGGGGAATGGTCCATGACCAGTAAAGAAAATGGCTTTCTCTCGGGACCATCCCACAGCCCTCCATCCGACTCGAGGTAGGATATCGTGAATCAGTCTGCCTGGGTGTTCAGGTTCGTCCCAGTCCTCCTGCCACATTTTTAATAAGTGACTTTTCAGAAGTCTTTTGGCATGGGAAGGGGGAAGCTTAATTAACATTGCGCTCTGAGCAGATTTGGTGGTTTTCTTGGCGAGCTTATCCACCAACTCGTTGCCATGGATACCAGAATGACCTCGCACCCAGTGCAGACTGACATTTCTGTTGGTGGTCAGGTAGTTGCGGATCTGTCTGGCATTGTGGTGTCGTGTGAGCGGGTCTCTTATTGCTTCCAGGCTAGCTCTGCTATCCGTGAAAATCCTTATTCTTTCCTCTGTTTTTATGGCTTGCTCTGTAGCCATTTTGAGGGCCCACAGCTCCGCTTGGAAGACACTGCAACCGTCCTGCAGCCTCGCGGCCCATTGATTGGTAGTGATTCCATCAGTCAGCCATATAAGGGCTGCTGCCGTCCCGTCCGCTGTTTGGGAGCCGTCTGTGTAGATTGCTTTGCATTTGGGGTCCACGAGTTGCTCATCGGTTGTTATCTGGGCATCGATGGGCTCACTGGCAGGGTGTTGGGTCCATCCTATCGCATTTCTTTCATAATTGGTTGAGTCAAGGTGTATTCCTGCTGACGTGATGTTTCTTCCCAGCCTGGTGAGTCTGGCGGATTTTGCAAGGAATTGCGTGATCAAGGCCAACGGAGGAGTACCTGCCAGCACCTGCATTGCCATGGTAGACGTCGTGCGGTAACATCTAGTCATGTACAGGAGAAATCCTCTTTGTGCGGAATTCAGCATGCGCTGCGTTCTAACCGTCATAGAGGACCCCCATGCGGCTGCTCCATATGTAATTATCTTAACCGCAACTTGGGTATAGAGAATCCTTCGGTATTTTGTTTTGAGGCCCCACTGCGGTCCCGCTGCATTCCGCATTCGCTGTAGGGTCCTCATTGCCTTTGCCTTTTGCTCCTTCATGTGTGCTAAAAAATTTAGTTTGCCATCTATGGTTAGACCTAGACACTTGAGGGTAGCAGAATGTCTAATTGGCTCCCCATTCAGTTTGATAGTGGGACGGGATTTCTCACTAAACCAAATGTACCGGCACTTGTCTGCAGCAATTTCCAAGTCGTACTCTGTTAACCAATCACTGACTATCTTCATCGCAGTCGCCCCTCTAGCCGTCACGCCATTAATTTTCGGGGCCGATAAAAGGAGGAGGACGTCATCTGCATACGCTTGTATTCTCACTCCTTCCGGCCAATTGCGTTTGAGCAGTTGATCTGCCACCAGGTTCCATAGCATGGGGCCCGAGCATGATCCCTGCGGGCAGCCTCTGGTCTGGTGATGAGAGACGAACTGTCCTTGTGTCTCCATGCCTATAACTCTGTCCAACAGGAGATTCTCCAGAGTTGCTGTTATTTCACGTGGCGCCGGAATTGATTTTAGGAGCTTTCGGAGAATGGGGAATCTCAGTGAATTAAATGCTCCTTTTATGTCCAGGGACACAAGTGCGACATAGCGGTTGCTTCTTTTTGCCCCATCGATGGCGTCCAGCAGGTCACAGAGTGCCTCTTCTGTGGAGCGGCCCATGCGAAAGCCATATTGGTGCTGGTGAAAAAAATTCACTTTGTCGAGGTGATAAGTGAGACGTTGCACTAGAATTCGCTCCAGAATCTTGCCCATGTGTGGCAGCAATGTGATGGGCCGGAACGAGTCCAAGTTGTCGGGGGATCTGCCATTCTTAAGGAACATTAACACTTGTCCCGTTTTAAAAGCCGCAGGCACTGAATTCAGTCCGAGGCATTTGTTGTATAGGGCATCGAGGATATCTGGAAATTTTTCGTGTATAATGGTCAGCATGGGGATCGTTATTTTGTCAGGCCCTGGCGACTTTTTCCTGCCTGTTCTCGCTAGTGCTCTCTCGATTTCGTTTTTAGTAATGCTAGGTTCCGGATTGACATTGGTTGCGATGTGAGAAACATTTTCATCTTCGTTAGATATATATTCAGCCAGATCTGCGCTCTCATCTATTGGGTATAGTGTGTGTAGTTGGGCCTCTACTGCTTCGAGGATCGTTTTCTTCCCATCACCTAGGAGTAGCACTTGTGGGGGGAGCGTGGACTTTCTCACCGTAGCCTTGTAGACAGCGCCAAATGGGTTGACTGCACTATGACAGAATGCGCGCCATGCGTCCGTTTTTGCTGCTGTCATTTGTTTGGTGTAAATGGCCTTCTGCTTCTTATATTTGGTTAGGGCTTCTGCCTTGTTCGCATCGGCTGATTTCTCCCATCTTTTGTGCAGGGCCCTTAGTTTTCTTCTCTCTTCTGCCAGCTTAGATGACCACCACCTCACCTCTCTATTAGCCAGTCTGTGTTGGGATTGGAGTGTTCTTTCGCCAATTAACTTCAACGTCTGCATGAGAGAGGTGGTGGTATGCTCAAGTTGTTCGATGTTGTTGCAATTTGATATTTTATCTAGCCAGTCTGTGGCTTGCTTCCCGAACTTGTTAGCAAATATTTTCAGTCTTCTCTGGGAGGAACTAAACTTTACTCTGTGTTCCACCAGAGGGGCGTCATTGAGCCACCAGTGGAGATACTTGTGGCTGCTCTGTGTGACCTCTTCCCCTACCTGCCAGTTAGTTGGGCTTTCCTGTCTCGTATTCGTTAGTGAGAGGTCTGGCCATCCTTCTGAGTCCCCGAGCTGATATGTCGGTCTGATGTTATCCCCGTTGAGGATATACAGATCTCGCTCTATGACCATATCCAAGATGGCCTGTCCCCTATCGTCCTCCCGTTTATAGTTCCAATAACTATTTTTACCGTTCAGGTCCATTGCAGTATGCGTAGGTGTAGAGCCTGCTTTTCTATATATTGTTGAAATTTCCTCCAATGCTGGCGTGATGTCTTGAATTGGAGAGCAGTAGCTGCTGATGAGGATATGCTCTTTCCCCATCAGGCCGATTTTTATTGCAACCGTGTGGTCGTGCACCGCCAGCGTTGCTCCTCTAATATTTGGATTTGGAATAAATATGGCAGCCTTTAGGTTAGCAGAGGACCATTTTTGCCAGGCCATCGGGATCCCCTTTAATTTCCCGTTTGCAACCCATGGCTCTTGAACGAGGATTATGTCCACCCGGAGTTCTGCCACTGTTTGCATCAGTTGGTTTGTGGCTTTCCGAGCATGGTCCATGTTAATCTGTAAAATTCTGACTTTGCTGTCGGGTGATGGATTTACTCCCACGTGAGAAGGAAGCAGTTTATTGGTTGATAGTTTAGACATACCAAGTTAGTCACCGATGCTCTTCTCTTTTCCTGTCTTTAATGACGTTTGATTATTGGTTTGAGTGTCTCTCGACCTGTGCTGCACTGCGCTGCGCCCCGTTATATGCTTTGAAGCAGGGGCAGTTCAGACTTGAAGCCATATGATCTGACCTGAATCGGGTGCCCTTTGCCTGGTTTGACCACAGACAGTTTATGCAGTGCAGTTTGTTCATCTGGCAGTCCCGGGTATTGTGTCTGTCTGCGCATTTAGCGCAGAATGGATCGCCTGATCTGCAGTCTGCTGCTTTGTGCCCGAATGCTTGGCACTTAAAACAACGATTGGTGACCTTGAATTCCGATATCCTATAGTCCAAGAAGCCCAAGAGTAGATGTCCCCTACGCAAGGCTTCAACACTTTTTTTACTTATTGGTACCTGAAATACCAGGTGTCCGGTGTCTGGGTTCTTAGAGCGTAGGGAGGTCTTGAAGATAACCGCGTCTTCGGGGGTGGAGAAGGCTTTAGCTAGTAACTTTGCCACCTTCTCTGAGGTCGATGTACGTCTAACTTCCCTCACCATAATATGGTGTCTTGCTTTGCCTGGAAGCTTTGTATCTAGGGTTTCTCTCAGGTGCTCAACGTTAAGTATCGCTTGTCGAATGGTCTCACTATCCCCCTCACTGAAACAGTCAACAGCAAAGCCTCGGGATATTTTTCTGATGGCTTTGATTTTGATCTCATTTTCACAGGAGCTGAAGTGATCTTCTAATAAGTATGGAATATTCGTATCTTCCCCTTCCAGGCGAGGGTAGATCAAAACTGTGTGCACCGTATTGCGCAGCAAAGCCTGTGAGTACAGCTGGCGTGAGCCAGTATTCCTCCACGCCTCCCTTAAGTTCTTGTTGGGATTGGCAAGGCTGCTTTCCTCTCCGTTGCCTCTGTTTATCCTTGTCTCAACTCTCTTGCATTTGGTGTTGTCTGTTGCGGTTCTTTTTTTCATATTGTTTTCTATTCCCCCTGCCACTACTTTTCCGATCCCTGCTCCTTCTCTTCCTTTACCATCTTTAGCTTGGGGTCTGCTTACCGTTCTTTTGTTGAGATTGTATGTGGCATTGCTACTTGTTGAAGGGGCGAGATGATTGTGGATTGCTATTTGTAGTCTTTCTCCATAGAAGCCACTGTTGATCCGGATCTTATCATTTGACTTGACTTGTTCAGTTTCTTGCAAGTTGTGGACAGGTTTGTGTTGGCCGTGGTTGTCACTCTTCTCCTGTCCATGGGAATTAGTGGTCATTAGTTGTGGCATCTTTTGGTGCGTTGCTGTGGGCCCTGAAGTTAATACGCTCTTATTTGCTCCAATGTCTTGATTCCGCGGAACACCTGGATGCGTTTCAATATGGGGATGTTGTGCTCGCCACCTTTTCCAGGGGTATCCTGCCATCGCCAATAGTCTCTCCTGGCAGCTCTTTTGTGTGATACTCTGGGGTACGTTCTTTCCCACTTCTGTTTCTCCAGCCGTGAGATCCTCACTGATTGAGGTGGGTACTTCCGAATGAACTTTCTGCTCCGCAACTTCTGCCTGTACGCTTGACGCTCCCGATCCCGTCACTGGATCCTGTGTCTTAGTACTCTCGTTGCACGCTGTCGGGCTGGATTCCTCCTCTGTTTGTGTCCCTACTGATGTATAAGTTTTTTGTATTTTATTTCCCGCGGGTTCCTCTTCTCCCGGTTTCGACCCTTCCAAATCGTTGAATCTGTGGTGCCCCCCTCTACTTGCTGGTGGCTGTGTCCACTGAAGGTTGTGATTATCCGACTCATCTTGGGGCATATCGTAGGCCAGTGGGTCAATTTCATTCGCCAAATACAACTGTAGTAATTTGCTCCCATTCGGGTCATCCGTGGGAAATATTTGCCCGTCTGCCGTCCTGAATGTATCGATTGCAGCGTTGGGGGCGTGGCTAATCCTGGCTTGATCTATAATTTCTCGCAGGAGGTTGAATGCCTCGTGTTGCCTCCCTTTCGGTACCAAAGGGCGCTCTTTCTTACCCCCTTTCCTTGGGGAGGTTAGTAGAGTCCACAGTTGCTGTGCCGCTTTTACCTCAAGATGCTCTTTTTTTAGGAATTTTGTCACCTTACACTTGCGTTTAGAGGGTGTGAGCACCGGCCTGAGTGCGCCCCCACATGCTGACTGTTCAGTGTCCTCTTTATCAGGGGGAGGGGACGCAAGTTTGTTTGTTTTCTTTTTTTTTAACGTTATGGCCTTTCGCTTGACACGTTTAGGCCAGGGAGTCGATATTTGTCCCTTGTTTTTTGGGGTTGCGAGAAAACTACAATCGGCACTGTTTTGTGTTTCCACTTCTGTGTCGCTGGTTATCCATTCCTCAGAGTGGAGATCGGCATTAAAGCCCTCCTGCAGCAGGCTGGCCCCCTCGATGCTGCCATTTTGGGGGGTTGAATTAGGACGGTCCGACATTTCCAGCATAATTCTTTCCTCAGTGGTATCGGGTGTCCATATAAGCAGGGATCTCTTCATTGTTTTTATATAACCCCTCTTTCTTTTTACGAGATGCAAAAAAGAATAGTAGCAGCAATTCACAACAAAAATTTTGCAGTCCAAAAAAAAAGCGATGGGGGTGGAGAGGATGTGTATGCAGGAATCGTATTTACGCGAGGGAAAAGAAGAAACACCCCTTGAATGGCCTGGGGCGAGTTTGTGTGGACGATTTCCTTTCCCTTCCTCACAGATTGAGTGAGAGAGGGGGGGTCGTTGTCACCAGCTTGTCTTCCTTCATTGTCCTTCTTTACATATGCTCGTAGTGTTTTCTTCTCTCTTAGGCCAGTGGAAAGAAAATGGCGAAGAAGAATATTTAAAAATGTTATGAAGTCTGAACAGCTCGATCCATAGAGACAAAAATCTTTAAGGTGGATTAGCGCCTTTCACGAGTCTTTGGACTACTAGTGATTGAGATCAGAAATTTAGGGCGGGTGAGTATATCTATTTCCCTAAGGGGTTGCTTCGTGAAAAATATAAAGCAGATGACTTACCCCGTTATTCAAAAGTGGATTTCCATTTACGATTATCCAATATGATACGAAAGAGGCGAGGATCACATATCACTGTCACAAAAATATCGCCTGTATCCCATGTTGAAACAGTCCACACCCGAATACACACACACACACACTCACAAAAATGTTGCTTTCTGCTCCTTGAAATCAGACCTGAACGTCAGAACATCGTGATCAAAATCATCCAGAATATGCGCCGCGAATTACACTCTACAAAAACAAAGACAAAAGCAAAACTTGGGTTTTTGCTAACAGTTGATTTTTACAGCAGCTCCCGCACTCTCCGGGCAGGGAGAAACTTGACCGTCGGCTAAACACATACGCGCCGCAGGGAGAATGGGGGAGCTATCGTATAGAGAGCCAAACTGGACACGTCTTAACCGTATGCCTGTTAAGACAGCACTCTGGTACAATATACAGTAGAACATCGTTTATATCAGTGGTTCTCAACCGGGGGCCGTATGGACCCCTAGTGGTACTGGGATACTTCAGGGGGGGGGGTGCACGGAAGAAAATGGAGAAAGGGGGCCATAACAGGTAGTTTGGAGGGCTGCAGAGGGCAGAGAAGAAAATTTAATGTGTGTAGAAATAAAGCTTTTATGTGTTAGTGGTTATACACTTACAGAATCTAACAAAACCCACCCATAAAAACTGGGCCGTCTTAGGGCATGGACCCCACCCTGGCCTTACCACCTACATTTTGCTGCAGGTTCGCTGTATGATGGGGTTTTTCGCAGGCCCCGGCTGCATTTTTCACAGACCCCTCCTCTATATTAAATTTATAGTGTGAAAAACAAAAATTATGGAAACCATATCAAGCCCGGGCTGCAGCTCTGTCAGTCCCACTCTTGTGAGGGGTCACGCCCGGGGGGTCTCATGTCCATAAGTAACCCCACCTTATGATATTTATATAGTACAATAAATTTTGAAAATAAGTAGGAAATATGTAGGCTGTTTATTTCCAGCTAAGTATGGGACTACCATAGCAACACTTTGCCTAGGGGGCGCATGATGTTGAGACGGCCCTGAATAGAACTCGGACTAGCGGGGAGCTCAATAAATTTAGTGGGTGGCAATTTTTCGGGTGGGAACAAAGAACACCGTTATAAAATTATCGAATTTTAAAATTGGGGGGGGGGGGCCGGCAAAAACCCTAGTTACGGCCTTGCTTCCGTACGTTCAGTTAATCAAGTAATTAATTGACGATTTATCGTATTTACCAACGCCAGAAACATAATTCTAGTTGAATATGATAAATTTCTCGGTATATCGCCAAAAGAATTGATAAATTACAGATTGCCTGATTTTACCGTCCGCTAACTGGGAGTGAAATACATTAAAGCAGGGGGCGTAGCCAGAAATTTTGTTCCGGGGGGGGGGGGTTGACCAAAGTGATAGAACAATAGATTTGGCCATATTTTCCCCTTTTTTCGGTCATTTTCTCACATTTCGGGGGGGGGGACCAGACCCGTAAGTGCCCCCCCCTCCATTGCTACAAGCCCTATTTTACGTTACGGGGGATCACAAAAGTGTCCGTTAATCCGGGTATCCCCAGGAGAAGGTTTTTTGCGCCGCGTGAACCGAACTGGATCACTTCGCGTCTGCAGGAACGTGCTACGTAATCACGCAACGCGTTTGTGTTTTCCTAGCTTGGCACATCAGCTTAGGGCGCAGCTAAGAAGTGTATGACCCCTACCCAGTGGTCTGCATGCTCCGGTTTGAAGGGGAAAAACAACAGAAATTAAGAGAAAGATCGGTGAAGAAGATCGCACGACGCATTTCGACTCCTCCAGAAGCAATCGGCCAATCACGCCCGACGAAAAACGCTGTGGTGAGCCTTATTGAGCTCTGTTAGTCATACTGCTTTTCTTATTGGTGAGTGGGCGGCGTGTTGCGCTGGACGATTCACGCGTTGCGCGTAGCACAGAAAACCTGCTCCTAGGAAAACCCGGTTCTATGGGAGGTTCCACTGTACAACGAGCGATTTCTCAATCGTGAGTTTTTTTTCTCTTCGATAAGAGAGAGAGAGAGAGAGATAAGAGAGAGAGAGAGAGAGATAAGAGAGAGAGACAGAAAGAGATAAGAGAGAGAGAGACAGAAAGAGAGAGAAGAATTTTCTTTTTTGCAGTATATCTAATTAATGGCAATAGGAGAAATTGCCTTCTTCAGTGACGTCACAAGTTTCGTGTGGAGGCCTTGTTCTGTTGGCCCAGCCTGGCCCAATACCTTCAAGTGTTGGTCTTGGGCGAGTAGTGTGCGGCCGCTCCGCCATTGGTAATGATCGTGAAATTTCCGAGGCAGGAAGATATTGGAAGGCTGGTCGAAGAGTACGACCAGGACCTTCCAGTTGCCGCTGCGCGTGGAAATCAGCAACGAGAGATTAAGATATACGTATATAAATATTATTATTCTTTTGAAATAACAGTGAATATTAGTAGAGTCGGGCTTAAGTATTTTGCGGCCCGGTGCAAAAGCAGCTTCGCGGCTCTCTACGGCAGGTTCTGTTAAAATCCTAGGCCAGAAGATTCTATGTCTGAATTTTAGGTCTTAGATTTTTGAATTTCAGGTCTTATTAGATGTTTGAATCTTAGATCTTTTAGGGCCCTTTCACCCAGAGCGGACGCGGGTCCGGAAGAAGTTTTAATTATTGGAACATACGGAGCTTTTCAGACGATGCGGAACGGGCCCGCAACTTCGAAGTGTTCGTGCGGGTCCGGATGGCGTCCGCGTACGTCAAAACCTAAGTGCGGGCTCCGCACTTAGTTTTCTGGTATTTAATTGACTAAATACTTTAATAACTTTTAAATTTAATTAATAAGTTTTAATTTTTTTTTAAATATCCCCGTACGGCGTTCACTCAGGGCCGGATTAAGACGTTTGAAGGCCCTAAGCACTTCAATAGTTTTGATGCCCCCCCCCCCCGATACCTACAAGTATATTTTATTCGATATTGAGTCTATATCGAGTCTCTCTCGTGACTAATCTAAGGATGGGATTTCACTCTAAAAGGTTTATTAAAGTTATTTTATAAAACTTGAAAAAAGCAACCAATAGATTTATCGGTTGCATTCGAGCAAATGCAACAGATCAGCTTATTGGTTGCATTTGTAAAAGAATTACTATAAAATTTTTGGATGTCTTGTGTTTAGGCCTTGGATATCTGAATTTTAAGTCTCGGATAATATTTTAAGCTATTGCGTCGTGAAGTCAAAATGTAAATTAAAATCACTCTTTAAAGTCAAAGTGTAATCAAATCATTTTCATCCCATTTGCGGTCCCTAAACTCTAGCGGCCAAGTGCGGCCGCGTCCTTCACACGCATCAGCCAAAGTCCGGACCTGAATATTAGCATGAAGTGTCACCACCGTCCTCATTAGAATATGCATATCGGGTAACATGATGCGTCGTCTTTGACATTAAAACTCTATTATGTGTAATAAAAGAGATGCATGACGTCACTGGACGAACTGTTTCAAGGAGAAAATTAGTCATCTTTTTCTGATTCTGTCACTATCCACGATGATATAACGTTCAGAAATATTAAGAAATTCAAGAAAAAAAAGCAAGAATAATTTGACATGTATATTTTCTTTTAACCTCGTTACGGTATTTAACCTAATTCACAGCCGGCTGTGCGTGAATAGCTAATCGCGTTCACCATCCAATGATGGGCGTAGATGACGCTTCGGTCATCGATGTTCTCATGTCATGATGGAAAGTGTTACGCGAGTCTTCTTTGTTACAGAAAGGTGTTGGCTCCTTTTTTCGTTTTTTTGAATCTTATCTCCGCGATAGTTGTCAGCGGAGGCAATTACAAATTACATTTGGCTCCGGGTGCTTCTCGAGAAATCGAAATTTGCCGTGAATGAACTTTCTCGAAAGAGTTTTTTCAGGTCAGATCATTGATCGAAAGATACCAAGACTTGGTCAAGATTGAAGAAAAGAACTGCCCGCGTGTTAATTAAATGATAGCATCTTTTGCCACTTGGTGATAATGCAGGAGAGTATGAGACTTTATAACTAAATCAGTTAAAAATGAGAGGACGTTTTCATCCTACCAGAGTAGTACAGTGAAACCTCGCTACAATGACACTCGATACAACGGCAAATCTCTCCACAACACTGTACTGTATGTATGTTTTTCTTTAATCTTGTTTGGAGTTGTCTTTAAAATAATGCGGTGCTCTCTTCATCGTTTTTACAACTGCGGACAATAGCTCGAAAATGACTGAAATATGACTTGTCATTAAAATCGGAGCCCTATTAGTAACCTATGCAACTACTTTCAATATGAATGACGTAGCTGAGGTCCACATGCTATTTGGATATTTCTTACCAATTGGAAATATGCATCGAGCAGTGCCGTCTTAACGCATGGGCCCACCCGGGCACGGGCCGGGGACCTCAAGAGAAGAGGAGCCTCACAAAAATGAGATCTGGATGAAATTTTCTAGGATTTGGCCTCAGAAAAACCACTTGGCCGGGGGACCTATGATACTCTTAAGACCAGTGCCGTCTTAAGAGCATCATGGGCCCCCAGGATAAGTGATTTTTCCGAGACCCTACCTGGCCAATTCTCGAACAATTCAACTACCTCTAGTTTTTCCGAGGCCCTACCTGGCCAATTCTCGAACAATTCAACTACCTCTAGTTTTTCCGAGGCCCTACCTGGCTAATTCTCGAACAATTCAACTACCTCTAGTTTTTCCGAGGTCCCCGGGCCGTGCCCGGGTGGGCTCATGCATTAAGACGGCACTGCTTAAGACGGCCCTGGCATCGAGGACCGACAGTTCGCGAGTTATTCCAGGATAAAGGAACTTCTCTTAAATATCTGTTTGTTTGTTTGTTTTTTTTTTTATTCAAGCAGTTGAAGACTTTGAAGATGGAAAAATGCAGTTTCGATTGCGAATTAGGCCACGTACATCAAACTTCAACGACGCTTCGGTGATTTTGTGATATCTGATGCTAGTTCTATCAAGAAATTATGGTGGTAACACATACGCACGAAAAATAAGGGGGAAAATAGAGAAGCTATCCTAATGTCAGCTATTATCACTTGAAAACAGCGGCCATAGAATCTATGGTTGAAGTCCAATCCAGACTTTTTCGATTCAAAGTCTTGACGCATAAAATATAGAGATGGCCACGGTTGCAACGTGTTTTTACGATATCAGCCAGCACCTCCTAGAGAAGATCTATGTTTAGGAGGTGCTGTATCCGCACGCATTTTCTTACACTTCACAGGTGATTTTTATGTTTACGGAAAATGTCCTTTTCTTGTACCCGTAATGTTAAAAGATTGGCCTATTTTAAATTTGCATACGCAAACCGGGAAAGACCTACAACACCATACAACGTACATAAATTCGATCAACTTGATGTCCATTTGTGCATTAAAATATTCATGTAATAATCCGTTCTAAGTCAGATGTTCTAATTTTTTGAAACAAAGTATAAAAATTTGACATCTTGACGTTGTCTATTTTATGCGAGTTTTTTGAGCGAATCGCTCAAGAACCTTTTATAAATAGAAAAAATGAATTGCAGCCATACTGTAAATTCGGGCTTTCCAACTTGCACAGCATTTCATGAACTGTGCTCGTAAATTCCTGGGATGTTCTGATTTGTTGGAACAAACGAGTAGATTAGAGTAGATCGCTTTATTCAATACTGCCACGTCATAGGATGTACAGGGTGCCCCATAAGTAGTTTAAAAATTCATAAAATTTTAAGGAATCAGTATATTTGAATGCGGTTTGAGGAAAAAGTTTTCCCACGAAAATGGGTTTTTTTAAACGTTCGCAAATCTGCGCCAGTAACAGGAAAATTCAGAAATGATCTGAGCTGAACTTTGAACCTTCACTCGTATGTCCGCGTGCCATAGATGAGACTCTAACAGCTCATACCTCCCCCCTTATCATCGCTCTGCCAATTTCATGCAGTAGAGCATTGAAGCCAGTGTTGGTATAAGAGAATAGGGATGATGACAATTTAAGAGTCATCTCACGCCATCTTTAAGAGGGTGGAAAGTTTAGAGATGTGGTTGGAAGTATATCTTTACCCTCGGAGTTATGAATGAGCTGGTAATCCCCCAACCCTGCATTCTATGGGACTCTGAAGATTTGTTTTCATGTAGTACCCTCTATCAACAAAAATATGAAAAAATGACAGAATTTCCTCCCCCTTCCCGTACAGGAAAAGGAATTCCCTCTTCGTGAAAATAACTTTTCCGCCAACCGCATTTAAATAAACCAATTGCTTCGATTTTTATGAATTATTTCTGAACTAGTTACGCATTTATGGATCACCCTATATATTTTCCTAAATGGTACTGAATTGACTGCACACGTATCCAGAAAATACTTAGGTGTCTGGCTGGATACTAAACTTATGTTCGGAAAGCATGTAGAGGAGACTATAAGGAAGGCAAATGCGGCTACCAACATGCTATACAAAATATGCTTCCCCAAGAAGCAAGCTGTCATATTACAACAGGATTCTCCTTTTATCAGGCGATTGTTCGTCCAATTCTTCTCAACGCGTGTTCTCGAAGGACCTATGATAGGAAGGCTAACATGTACGTACTTGAAGTATTCCAAAACGAATTCCTCAGAAGGATCAACAAGTCTCCATATTATATAAAAGAAGACATTAGGAGGGATTCCAAGGTTACAACTATCTTCAATTACGTTAAAAAGCTGTGCCGAAAACAATTTAAGAGCAACAGAGAATCCCCATATTGCCATATTAGAAACATCTCAATATAGATATGCTAGTGTGGCTAAATACGCAAGGCCAAAAAACATTCTCCGCAGGGACTGGCAGAATCTTACTAACTAACCGAATATGAGTATTTATTTTGTCTTTTATGTGGCCTCTAGGTGCCTTACTGTCATCATTATTTCTATTTTTATTATTGTATAAAAATAATGTAAAATAATGTATTAACAACCACAGATAATTCTTCTCTGTCTCTCCTCACAATATACACAGTATATATACTACATTCTTTTTTTTTTTGGAGTCTTCCACAGTGCAGTCTGTCAACTCTCTTCGACAATCCACACACCAGACATGTAAGTTTTTTAAGAATGACGCTCTTTCGACACCACATCCAAAAAGCACAGCGCGAAATGTGTCAATTACCAGATCCGATATAAATAAGTCAAGGTGGATCAGATAGTTTTACTGCATTGCTTAGTTTGAGGGTTCAACAAGTAGGAGAATAGTGATTGAACACTCCTCTGACTGGTTGAAAAAAAAAAATTAATTTTGTATTTACTACTTCATATTCTCTTGGACAGTAATTCAACGCCAGCGTAATCGTTTTTTGACAAATGAAGCACTTTCATTTCTAGCTCTTTGCTGAGCAATCTAAATATTGTTTATGCCTCTGCATACCCTAAAAATGCGACACTCCACACGTCCAGAATTGCTACAAAGTGGCTCCAGGAACACTCTTCTGACTTTAGACACTTCCGCTGGCCACCTAAATCCCCAGACATGAACATTATTGAGCATATCTGGCATGTCTTGCAACGTGCTGTTCAGAAGCCCCTCTTACTCCTACGGATTTATGGACAGCCCTGCAGGATTCATGGTGTCAGTTACCTCCAGCACTACTTCAGACATTAGTCGAGTCCATGCCACGTCGTGTTGCGGCACTTCTGCGAGCGCCTTACGCGATATTAGGCAGGTGTTACCAGTTTTTTTGGCTCTTCAGTGTAAGATAAATCTAATTTGTGTGCGGGTAGAAATACCAGCATTGAAGACTCTGCAGAGTCTAAGAGTGTTGATCAGTAACTAACTGACAATTATTAGTTTTTGTTTTCCTCGAAGATCATCTAGAGCAGTAGTTCTCAACCTTTGGAAGCCTACGGCCCGGTAAATGTTTTTTTTTTTGTGAGTGAAAGGCCCGGACTAACAAGAAATTATTGGGGAAAAATTAAACTGCGATCACTCACGGCCCGGTGTGACTAGTGTTAGGGCCCGGCGGTTGAGAAACACTGATTCTAGAGGTTCTTATTTTCCCCCCACCAAACTGAGTAATTGTTATTGGGCTGATGTGTTTGGAGATTGCTTATGTTGTAATGGTCATGTTGGCTTTGTGCAAAGAGCTTACTGAAAATATAATTCCCGTACTTTATCTTTTCCCTTCTTTTTTGTCCTTCTTTAATTTTTACCCTTCACAGCTGTTTAGGGGCCATTCAAGTATTACGTCATCATGGGGGGGAGGGGGTTTCCGATTTGCTGACTTTTGATGATAGGGAGTGGGGGGGGGGGTTTGGATTATGCTTACGTCATCAACCACCTTTTATGAAAATATGAAATATTTTTAATGGCATCTTACTCTGTTCGCCAAAAACGAGAAAAACCTTTCGATAGTTTGTGGGCAATTGAAGTAACATCCCTCCTATTGATAAGTGCCCTACAGAGCCACTTTAGTGACCTCTAAATGTTTCGCGGATCCAAGTGATCCCGCTTAAGTGCTCTGGAAATGTGCCACACATCACTTAAATAATCTGAGAATGTGCCGCGGGTAATTTGAGTGATGTAGAACCGCACTGGAGGCCACTTAAGTGCTCTAAAACTACGTCACATGTCACTCCAGGGATCCCTAAATGTGTCACGGATCGCTTAAGTGTTCTGAAAATATGCCACGGGCCGCTTAAATGTTCTGGAATTGTACCACGGGACACTTACGCGATCTGTAAATGTGCCGTCTAGTTCATTTTTACAAAATTAGGTTGGAAGAGGGCAGGCCGCATCAAGTAACCCCCAGGGCCATATTTGGTCCGCGGGCCAAGGGCCTTTATGTGATTTATCATTATATGGTTTAGAGGGTGGGTCGCAATGAATTTATTAAAGATAAATTTTGAGTTCATAGCCTTCAAATAACATTGAAATTAACAGAAATTGATTATAATAACATATATAAAGATATTTTCTTCCGAAATTTCAATTTAAAAAAATAAAATTTTGATCATGGAAAGGGGGCACGACAGAACCCCACCCCCCCCCCCATGTACATCTCTGATCCCACCAATATGCGTTAGGCTTCAGAGGGGCAGAGTTGATGACGAAATTTTGCTGCCAGGGGGGAGGGGGGGTCAGCGTTTTGCTTACTTTTGCTGACAAGGGGGGGGGGGGCTCAAAAATTTGCTTACGTAATACTTGAACGGCCCCTTATTGGCACTTCCTAAGCGTGGTAATGGAGTCTTCTTCGGTGCCACCGACAAACCGTGGTATTCAGATTCAGATCTTTTAATTAATAAATCCACTTGAACAGATGATCATTATTGATCGACCCTTATACAGGGCTAAATACACATATGCACTTATCAATGACCATTTATAACAGAGAAAAATCTCAAACCATCCAAAAACAGATTATGATAAATGAATTTGAAAAAAAAAAAAAAAAAAAGCATTTTTTATTGGTTGATTCTGTACACAGCTTACGTTCATATAACACAAGTTAAAATAATAATAATGACGTCAGAGTTTAGTACAAATCAATCAAAACCCAAATATTATCGTTATCATAAAACACTTGAGATTCATACGAGGAAAAAAAAAAATGCTAAGTATATACAGTACACACTCATACATCAGAGTAATGTTTCAGAATTTCTCCTTTTAACTTTTCGAAGTAGAAAGTTTCAATTCAACAAGAGGAAGAAGAAGAAGACTAGGACATATTTTTAGGAAAATTAATCGTGGATCATACATGTGAATTAACTGGTGCCTTTCATGTACATACAGTACTCGCGAGAGAAATCGTGTATAGAAAAAAGAAACTTCACAGTAAATGAATGCGCGGAAACTATGTTAATTTCATAATACGCAATGTTATGATACAACATAGGTAAAAAACAATTCAATACTGCGTAAAATGAAACTAAAACTGATGCTGGTTTCAATATTGAGGGTATGAAACCATATTTTAACTCATATCACTCATATGAAATTCATTAAAATTTCAATAATTTCATTAAAATGAAAAAACATCATTAATTTCATTGCAATTAAAAAATTTCATAAATTTCATTAAAATTAAAAAATTTCATAAATTTCATTAAAATTTGGTAGGAAACAAAAGTAATGTAAAAATTATTCCCACACTCTTAACCTTTTTTTTTTTGATGCGACCAAAAATCAAAGCACGATCAATCGCGACATATTGGGTTGAAATTTCGAATTCAAAAATAATTTTTAAATATTTTTAAAAAATAAAAATAAAATTTCGTTTTGAATTTTTTGAAACTTCTTAGAAGAAAAAAATCTCACTGGGGCGACGTCTTAACAACGGGACCTGAGCTTAAGGCTTAAAAATAAAATGTGGGGGCTTCGAAATTATTGGAAGCTTTCACAAATTATGAGATTATTTTTCTCAAAAATTCTGAATTTTCATTAACTTTACAATTATTTGCTTCATTTGGAAAATATTTATGCGGATGAATGCAAAATTTTTGGTTTGAAAAATATTTTTGCGGATGAGTGCAAAATTTTTGTCTTGAGAAATATTTTTGTGGATGAGTGCAAAATTTTTGGTTTGAGAAATATTTTTGCGGATGAATGCAAAATTTTTGTTTTGAGAAATATTTTTGCGGATGAATGCAAAATTTTTGTCTTGAGAAATATTTTTGCGGATGAGTGCAAAATTTTTGTCTTGAGAAATATTTTTTTCGGATGAATGCAAAATTTTTGTCTTGAGAAATATTTTTGTGGATGAATGCAAAATTTTTGTCTTGAGAAATATTTTTGCGGATGAGTGCAAAATTTTTGTCTTGAGAAATATTTTTTTCGGATGAATGCAAAATTTTTGTCTTGAGAAATATTTTTGTGGGTGAGTGCAAAATTTTTGGTTTGAAAAATATTTTTGCGGATGAATGCAAAATTTTTGTCTTGAGAAATATTTTTGTGGATGAGTGCAAAATTTTTGGTTTGAAAAATATTTTTTGCGGATGAATGCAAAATTTTTGTCTTGAGAAATATTTTTGCGGATGAGTGCAAAATTTTTGTCTTGAGAAATATTTTTTGCGGATGAATGCAAAATTTTTGTCTTGAGAAATATTTTTGTGGATGAGTGCAAAATTTTTGGTTTGAAAAATATTTTTGCGGATGAAATTTTTTATTTGAGAAATATTTTTGTGGATGAAATTTCTTATTTGAGAAATATTTTTGCGGAAGAAATTTTTGATTTGAGAAATATTTTTGCGGAAGAAATTTTTGATTTGAGAAATATTTTTGCGGATGAATGCGAAAAAATTTTCAAACATAACGAAAATTTTTTCGAATAAATGTGAAGTTGCCGATTTAAAACAATTTTTTTTTTGCGAAATTTGGATTTTTTTTTACTTGCGAAATATAAATAGCCTATATACAGTATATCTAGCAATGAGAAAAAAAAATGAAATGCATTTTTGAACTGTAATTTTTCGTCTAGTTTCAAAATGAAAGTATTATCGTTGAGCAGAGCAATAAAACATTCTTTTGAATAAGCCCGCGTTTCATACGCAGGAAAATTACAGCACGTATATACGCATATCAAGACCGAAAAAAAACCTTTTCTAATACCACCGTACATCAATATTCATTGATATTCACCTGACGTGAGATCATAATACCTTTTGAGATTCTTTTCATGCAGTTATATAATTGCTCTTGTTATTATTATTATTATTACTACTAGTATCCATATAGGCTACCAGCTTCAGCTCTTGAATATTTAATGACCATTATTGAAACTACGCTATAGATATTTATGGAATGTATTTGATGTGAGTGCAGACCACCAAAGATGTGAAAACTCGCTCAAGTTTTATTTCTTTAAATTTATTTCAGCCGAATGGAAGCAAAAATAATGAAGATAAAGCACTCGATTAAAAAGCATCGTAATAAATTTTTCTTACTCCAACATTATTTGAAGGAATCCAATAATTTTCGAAGGAATTTCCAGTAATTAATATTTTTTTTCAGTTTCATTAAAACTTTTGAATTTATTAATATGAGGGGAAAAATGATTCTCTTCTCAAAGACATGTTTTCAGTACAAATCGACTCTTTTAAGATTTACACATTAAAATCTCTGAATATTTCTACACATTTAGTTTATTTTCCCCAAAAAATAACTTGATAGAAGAAAGATATATAATTTTCTCTTTCTTACTTCAGCATTATTAGGTAGAGTTTCGAAATTTGGAATAGAAATTTCAATCAATTTTCAATTTTGAATGCAGTATTTACCTTTTTCCCTGACCATTTTATTTATTTCTTTTTCTGATCATTTTTGATTATCTTTTTCTTCTTTTAGATATTACAGTTTTTTGAATTTATAAAATACGTATAAGGAAAAAAAAATTAATTTTTTCACTGAAAAACAGTCATTCAATGTCTCCTGTCACCGAGCACTCAAATCCTCTAGGGAACAGCATCAGGGTACTCGCGAGCACAAGGCTTAAGATGTTTGGGAATGTGATAGAAATTGTCAAGATGCTTTGGGAGATGTGATAGAAATTTTGAAGGTGCTTTTGTGGGATGTGATAGAAATTTTTAAGGTGTTTGGAGGATGTGATAGAAATTTTCAAGGTGCTTTGGGGGAATGTGATTGAAGTTTCCAAGGTGTTTTTTGGAAAATATAATAGAAATGTTCATGGTGCTATGGGGGATGTGATAGAAATTTTTAAGGTGTTTGGAGGATGTGATTGAAGTTTCCAAGGTGTTTTTTTTGGGAAATATAATAGAAATTTTCAATGAACTTTAGGAAGATGTGATAGAAATGTTCCAGATGCTTTGGTGGAATATGAAAATTGACATTTAAAGGACCAGACGCATAGTAATAACCCAAATAAAATACTTTAAAGACCTACAGATAAAAATTTAAAAATTTATAGCAAATAATTAAGAGAGTAAATTAAGAGAGTAATTAATATAATTATTTATTTATAACAATAAAATAGAGAGATAATCAGATATTTTTTCAAAACAGAATCAAATACCGTACCAACGATTGGAAACTACATTCATATATTATTTCAAGTATTTTGTAATAATAAGGTAATGTGTGTGTGTGTGTGTGTGTTAATGTACGTCAGATGTATAGTTAAGTTTAAATAGTATATAACATAACATATTGGTAAAAAAAATGGTCAGATATACAGTATACTAAACTAAAATGAAGTTCGATTTTACCTTGAGTGCGTCCATACTAATATTATGTTGCTCGTTATTCGATGAAAGTCACCACTGCGGGTTAGTGACGTGATGGGAAGGGGTTGATGATATAAACATTTAACTATGTCCCCTGAAAGTAACCCAGAAAGCTGCAAGATATACCCGCGATACGCAATTGTTGAAGTTACGATGAGTATACGCGAACGCAATGGAGGCAGCAATAAATGTCCGAATATCGAACTCAAAGGCGGGGTAATTACACTGACCAGTCTGTACATATTGCTAGATACACCAGTGACCATGTGAATGCCATGAATCAGCGATATAATGCATGTTAGAGACTTCGAACATGTGGGACAGGGTGAGAACTTGTCCCGGTTGTATCCATTTGTTCGGGTTTTTTTTTCAGGGCTCTCTCGATGGTTTGCCCCGAATCTTCCATTTCAGCCACGAAAATTTCGTGTCTTTTGGCATCGAGTGTCTCCGTTTTATGTCGCTGTTGCTCTTCCTGGCGTCGTGCGGCACTTTCGGCGGCTTCTTCTTGTTCGATTCGGACGCCAGTGGCATTATCTCGTCCTCTTCCTCTTCGTAGATCTGAGGTTTCCGGTAGAGTTCCGTTCTCGAGCCTCCTCTGCTCGACTTTGAGGATCTGGAGGAGATCTTGGAAGGTCTGGTAGAAGTCATCATGGATTGGCTCCTGGCCACGTTCACCCCGGAAGACCTGTCGTTGTCTTCCGGTGACTTTTCGTAGTGACTGATACCCGGTATGTACATCACCAGCGGTCTCCTGGCGTGCGCGGATTCCGTCTCGGAGCTAGCCTCCGACGTCCCGCGGTGTCTCCTGCGGACGGCAGCGGGACTCGTCCTGTAGTCCCCACCGATTCCAGCGACTGAGCTATTGCTGCGGCGTATAGCGGCCCTCTGCCTGGCCTGGTAAGCTGCTGCGAGTCCACCTCTGACGTATAGCGGATCGCTCTGGACCGAAGAGGGGTCCTCAGATATTTTAGATTTTCTGTGGTGGCCGCTCTTGCTCTTCTTGCTGATCCTGTTGCCGTCTGTGATCTCCCTGCCGTTGACGAGTATTTTGACGCCGCTGGAATTCGACGCCGTTTTCTTCTTGTCTTTCATGTGGCGTCTGTCCAGCGTATAAGCTCTTGGACTAGGTGGTGGCTTCTGCTTACTGGCCCGATCCGTGCGGCTGACCGTGTAGAATCTGTCGCTGCCGACGTGACTACCAGCTGGGTAGGACACTTCACTTTGCGCCATCTCTTTCCTGTAGTCTTCGTCGGCCTCGCGGAACCATAGTCCACTGTTGGCGCCGCCGGCACCGTTTCCATTGCTCTCTCCGTCCGACCTGGGAACGTTCTCGTAGGATATCTCCCGTTTCTTGTAGTCGAACTCGCGCATAAGAGATCCCGATCCGGCGTCGTTCCTCTTCGGATCCACGGTGCTGCTGAAATCCGAAGCGTACTCTTCGTTGGCGAGCTCCTCTCGGATTTCGGACATGTCGCGGTGCTCGAACCCACGACCTTTGCGTTTTTCGACAGCTTCGACGTCATCGTCGACGTCATACCAGTTCTCTTCCCTGTAAACCGGTTGTTTCGAAGACTTGGGGAAATTGTTCTCCCGACCAGGGTTCAAGCGGAAACCAAAGCTGCGTTTGGATGTCTTGATGGTGCGGTCACCATCCTCGTCGAAGTAATAGTCCCCGTACTGTAGGTCATCGCGCATGTCCCGCACTTCTTTCGGTGGTGGACCGATGTACAGAGGTTCGGAACGGGACTTGAACAAGCCATTGGAATACCCGTCGCTGTCCGCATACGCAGCTTTCTTTTTGGCGTCTCTCCTCTTCTTGGATTTGTCGACTTGGCTGTATATGTCACCGTTATGGTAAGTGGAAGATATAGCACTGGTGTAGTCGTCTTCACGCAGATGATCGGACTGGTTCTGCTGGTAGTGTTTGTCTAGATCTGGCACGTCACTGTAAGCGGAAGCGACGGCGCTTCTGGGCTTTATGACTTTATATTTGCCTGCTGCGTAAATGTCCTCGTCATACACACTGGTCGGAACTTTGCTGCACTGTACACCCTTGTCCTTAGTCGTCGACCTCCACAGTCTCAACCAAGAAGAGTCTTTGGATTTTTTGGGGGTGTTTGCTATCGCTTCCTGCCTGCGCGACAGATGTTCGGTGGACACGCCCTTGTCTACCTTGTCCCTGATCTTGTACTCGTCTTCTTCGGAATTCAGGAGGTCGCTGTGCGACTTGGCTTTCCGCCTGATGACCCTCGGAGAAGGTTCCTCGTAGACGACGATTCTCTTGTTGTTCTGCCAGAGCTGGTGCTTCTCGCCGACGGTACAGAAGAGTTCCCCGTTGTCCAGTCTGGAGGAAGCGGTGTTGACGTCGGTGGTGTCGTAGACGAGCTGGTTGCCGCTGTCGTAGGTCTCTACGTGCACTTTGCCTCGCCTCTGGAAAGAGTTCTCGTCGTTTTCGTCGTAGTAGTAGTCATCGTCGTCGAAATGATCGTTGTCGTTTTCATCGTGACCGCGGAATAATCCGCCCGTCGGTCGTCTTACGAGTGCTCCGTGGTTGCCGTTGTACTTGCTGACTGGCCTGTAGGCTGTGCCGTCCTTCGCTATCTTCACTTCTGTGTCGGAACCGTCCGATACTGTTACGTGCGTCCTGTAATCCCCGTTGACGTGCGATTTCCCGTTGAGTTGGCGACTGTCCGTCGAAGTCTCTACAGAGTGGTGCTTGTAGGCGTCTTTTTTCTCCGAACTTCCAGCCTTACCCTTCTTCTTCAGAGGTGCCATACCAAATATCACTTTGACACCGTTGACAATGGGATTCTTCTTTGTTTTCGGTGGTGGCGCCTCGTCAGACCTCTGTTTCGTGCCATGATACGTCAACGGTGGCTCCGGAGGTGGTGTCGGAACCCTTTGGGACTTGATCGGCGTCGAATGGTACATCCTCGGAGACAGCACTGGTGATCCGGAAGGACTTATCTCTCCGTCGGAGGTCCTATGCCTGTTCAGGACAGCTTCCTCGTTGAAACGATTCACTATCTTCTTAACGTGGTCGCGTCTTACGTGAGGGGGCTCGATTGGCCTCTGACTCGGATGCAACGGTATCTCTTCGTTACTGAGCCAGGTTGAACCACTCGTTGGCCCGTATTCTCTGGGCGGCGTCTGGGTGGAACTCTCGAACGTCAGCACGGGATAGTTCAGTGTCGATGGATTCGGATGGTAGCTGATGGCGTCATCGTCGTCATCTACATGTCGCGCAAGATGGCCCGTCGGATCGTTGCTGTAGTATATGACACCACCACCATTGGAACGTATCTCTTTCGGATCTGGGGGATGCCGGTGCTTATTCTTGTAGACTTTGAACCAGAATCGTTTCTCGGGACTGCCCGAGTGGGTGACACCGTTCGAATGGGTGACTCCTCCGTTGGCGGTCAGGTCACCGTTGCTCAAGCTTTTCTTCGGCCGCGTGTACTTCTTGACTCTGACGGCCTTGTTGAAACTCACTTTCTTGCCCGCGGCTGAGCTCTGAGAAGTGTTCGAGCAGTCGGAGTGATCGGAGCGAGTCGACTCGTTTCGAGATACCCGCGACTGCGGGGGCGACAGTAGGCTTCCAGGCATCTGGTTAGTTCAAGTAACGACGGCCTATCTTGTGCGCAAATGCTATCGCCCACCTTTCTCTCTTTTTTTTATCTCTTTTGCCTACAGGTAATCATTTTCTTTTCTTTCTCTCTCTATCTCTCCAATATCCACTCTCCTTCTGCTTCTCTCTATTCTGTCTTTATTCTAGTTTTTGCATCGAAGGCACGTGGGACGTCGGATGGGCGTCGGTCCGACGGGCCAAGCCTGACGTCACCCTTAGCATCTTTATTCCTTTTCTTCTATCACAGCTTTTGTTCCGAACCTGCAGAGGAAGAAAAACAATATTAGAATCGCAATCTTCGAAAAATATAATCATATTAAATTCATTTGCGAAAAAGTAATGATCGTATCTATATCGACGCTATTTTGGACACTCCTTTGTTCCTTGAACGATGGCGACGAAATCTTCGTGATCTGATGGGAAAAAAAATACTTTGACGGGAATCTCACGCGAAATCAAAGTCTGATGAATTTCGTTCCGAGAATCGATATCATTTCCCACACGCGCTAATGAAAACTGGGTTACGGGGAATCTAATTATGACACGGAATCACCCTGGAGCCATTCTTCGAGATGCGAAACGTTTGGTGTTGCTCATAAAGATTTGCTATGCAAAATTCTCTGTGACCGCCATCAATTCACCTCTAGGAAAACTCAGCACGGCAACAGTTCGTCGCCAGTGAG
This sequence comes from Pholcus phalangioides, assembly GCF_987345545.1. Lineage (NCBI taxonomy): Eukaryota > Metazoa > Arthropoda > Arachnida > Araneae > Pholcidae > Pholcus > Pholcus phalangioides. The sequence goes on from NW_028301595.1 coordinate 15,614,297, forward strand.
TGAGTGACCGAGTGATTGAGCAAGTGTGAGAATGAGTGAGCGACCGAATGAGTAACTCGCTCATTCTTTCTAGTTGTTTTTTTTCATATTTTAATTACATTTTGTATCATCAAATCATTCATCCACTAACTTGCTCACTCACTTATTTGCTCACCTGTTCACTCACTCTATCATTTGCTCAACTGCTCACTCGCTTATTCACCCACTCACTTATTCATCCACAGACTTGCTTATTCATCCTCTCACCTTCTTATTTATCCACTCACTTGCTTATTCATCCTCTCATCTTATTCCTCCACTCACTTGCGTATTCACCCTCTCATCTTCTTATTAATCCTCTCATCTTATTCCCCATTCACTTGCTTATTCATCCTCTCAATCTTCTTATTCATCCACTGTCTTGTTCAATCACTGAGACTCTCACTAGACTCTCTTGCTCAGTCACTAATTCTCTCACTAACTTTCTGACTCACTTGTTCAATCACTCACTTGCTTACTTACTCGTTTACTGGCTCACTCGTCTGCTCATCCACTACTCACTATGTCATTTTGTCGATGAATTACTTTTCAATGAATTTTCCTAACTGTGAATTGTCCTGTCGATGAACTGCTTGACTGTGAATTTTCGTAGTGGTGAATTGTCATATCAGTGAATTGCGCGGGGGAGGGGGGGGGGTGAACTGATGTCAGTGAATTTTCCGGAGAATTTTCCGCACACGACATGTCTCATGTCAAGCTTTATGGAAAAAGTACAAAGCTATGCATATGTTAACGCCAAAGCCCGATATGGGTCATTTCGCGCACACACACATGTTGGCCGATTTCGCTGTAAATTGACCAGCTTATGTCCGATCTTTTCTTGATTTCGGGCTTCGGCCAGCGAAATGGCATGGAGTGATGAGCCGAACTCAGAAGGAAAAAAAAAGGGCATATGGTATTAAATTTATTTATTTATTCTCTATTTATTGTCATCACGTGTTGTAATAAGGTTTTTTGTTACCACCGTCAAACCAGACGCGATAGATGTGTCGCCTACCAGAACGCCTTACATCAGGGGTTCTTGACCTTTTTAAGCCGCGACCCAAAATCAACAACAGAATCAGCTTCCCGACCCATGGGACGGGACTGCTTGTTTTCCGAAATTAGTGAAACCAGTGACCCAATAAGTGCATTCATAACAGGACCGTAAATGGAGTTATACGAACAACATCGGAAGCCCCTGCGAATCAAGTTTGGGTCGTGACCCATAGCTCAAGAATCCCTTAATGTAAGTAGATTTGAACGACCTTTCTCGGAGACCCCTGAGGATAAAGTTTGGGTCATGATCCGTAGTTCAAGTATCCTTGGCTGTAAGCAGTGCCATCTTAACGCATGGACCCACCCGGGTACCTCAAGAGAAAAGGGTCTCACAAAAATGAGAACTGGTTGAAATTTTCGATAATTTTCTAGTCAGTACCTCAGAAAAATCACTTGGACCGGGGCTCATGACAAGGGCGTAGCGAGAGGGGACTTGGGGGTCTGTTTCCCCCCCCCCCCGAAATGTGAGAAAATGACCGAAAAAAGGGGAAAAGATGGCCAAATCTATTGTTCTATCACTTTGGTCCCCCCCCCCCGAAATAAAAGTGGTCTCCCCCGAACGAAATTTCTAGCTACGCCCCTGGTTCATGATGCTCTTTTAAGAAGGCCCTGGTTGTAAGTGGATTTCTACGACCAATCTCGAAAGCCCCTACGAATCAAGTTTGGATCGTGACCCATAGCTCAAGAACCCTTGGCTGTAAATGGATTCGTATGATCCACCTTGGAATCCCCTTGGGTCACGACCCGTAGGTTAAGAACCCCTGCCTTACATCAACGTATCGAAATTGGACCAAGGATCTCCAACCACTTCACGAAATGGTCAGCCAAAGTAGAGAAAACACTAGTCATTTCTAAATCGGAAGTTAAGACACACCTCTCGGCCAATACGCGAAATGGCCGTACCTCGGGCTTTGGCTGTAACATATGCAGTACAATATAATTTCGATTATCACGAAACTCAATATCCGAATTCTTCTAATACACAGTATCTTTGTGAAATGATTTGAAACAAGAACTTATTATAAATTTTTTAAACAGATAATCGTTACACGGGATGTTCCCCGGAGAGTTTTCGAAAGCAATGAAAAAATACTCTATACTTTTTTTTAAAATTAAAGTAAAATATGGAAAAAAAATTATCAGGGAAAAGAGAAGTCACACTCCCGTAAAATATAAGATAATTCGGGAAACATAAAAATTGAAATTTTCAAACGGAGCCTCTCCCCCACCAATCAAAAGAAGAAGAAGAAAGTCGATGAAAAATTATCAATTTTTGTCACTTTCTGAGTGGCTGAAATGTGAAGCCTCAAAAGGATGACGCAGAAAATCAGCAATAAGATATTTCAAATATTTTACTTCAACCTTCACTTTTTCATATTTACATTAGTTTCTATTTTTTCATATTTGGGGCCGTTTAAGTATTACGTCAGCACTTTCTGACCCCCCCCCCCTCCACTCCCCCTTGTCAGAAAAAGTCGAAATTTCGTCATCTCTGGCCTCCCCTACCTCCTATGACATATTGGTGGGATCATAGACTGTACCCGGGTAGGGCGCACATAGAAGGAGCTCCTCCCCCCCCTCCCTAAACTATCAAAAAATCATTTTTAAATGCAAAAAATATTTTTTTAAAAAATCAAAATTTCGAAAGAAAATACCTTTGTATGTATAAACATAATCTTATAATCAATTTCTGTTAATTTCAATGCTATTTGAAAGCTAAGAACTCCAAATTTCCTGATAAGAAATTGATTGTGACCAAGCCATATAATGATAAATCCTTGGCCCGTGGACCAAATGTGGCCCGGGGGGGGGGAGGTTATCTGATGTGGCCTGCCCCCTCACACCTAATTTTGTAAAAATGAACTAAGCGGCACATTTTCAGATCACTCAAGTAGGCCTGTGGCACATTCACAGATCACTTAAGTTAAGTGACCCGTGACACAGTTCCAGAACACTTAAGCGATCCGTGGCACATTTAATGAGACATCCCTTGAGTGACAATCGGCATAGTTTTAGAGCACTTAAGCGACCCCCGGTGCGACTTTACATCACTCAAGTTACCCCCGGCACATTCCCAGATTGCTTAAGTGATCCGCGGCATAATTACGGATCACTTGAATGATGCGTGACACAATTCGAGAGTACTTAAGTGGCCCAAACACATTTCTAGATCACTTGAAAGATTCACGAAACATTTAGAGATCATTAAGGGGCTCTCTAGGAGACTTATCAATAGGGAGAATGTTAGTTCAGGTGCCCACAAACCACAGTTTGCCATTAAGAATATTTAATATTTTTATAAAGGGTAGTTGATGACGTCAGCATCATTCAAACACCCCCCCCCCGTCATCAAAAGTAAGCAAATCGGAACCCCCCATCGATGCTGACGTAATACTTGAATAATTAATTCCTTTACATTAGTTTCTATTTTTTTCATATTATATTTATATTTGTTTCAATTTTTCGTACAGTATTTACATTAATTTCAATTTTTTTATATTTACATTAGTTTCTATTTTTTTCATGTTTACATTAGTTCCTATTTTTTCGTTCCATTTAATTTCTATTTTTGTTTACATTTAATTTCTATTTTTGTTTAAATTTTTCGTACAGTATTTACATTAATTTCAATTTTTTCATATTTACATTAGTTTCTATTTTTTTCATGTTTTCATTAGTCTATTTTTTCATATTTATATTTGTTTCAATTTTCCGTACAGTATTTACATTAGTTTCTATTTTCTCATATTCATATAAGTTTCTATTTCTTCATATTTTTCTATTCCATTTTTTAAAATTTGTTTTCTTATATTTTTTACGTGTTTCTATTTTTTCATATTTTTAATTTTTCTCTAATGTTTTACTTTGGTTTTTATTTCTTCATACATTAATTTTAGAACCAATCGTAGGGTAATTATTAGTCTCTTCGCGAACACTCTGTACACATTGTAAATTGGTGTATTGCATACTTCTCAATGTTAGAAGACACAGAACAAAATCCCCATCATCCATGGATAATCTCAAGCGAAAACGTTCCCATAAATATCCAGTCATCACGTACAAAGTTTGATATCTTATTGAATGCCGCTTAATCACACACGCTCGATATCGAGAGTCGTATTGGGTGCGCACGTATAAAACAAGTTCTTGATATCATTGCATATCCACCAGTCGCTAATTTTAAAAACAAATTGCACTCAGATTTCTCACAATACCATTAAATCCCTTAACGATCAAGGGCGAGATATCTCATCCAAACGCAATTAGAAAAAATTCATTCCACAGCTCCCACTATTTTTTTTTACCTCTTTTCTCATCATTACGAAGCTTCATTGCAACCCTATGGACGGAAGTTGTTTTTGCCCCTCTCCGTTCTTTCTATAATCCTGTTTAGTGATCCCCCACATAAAATGTGTCTACCATATATTATATTCTGCTATATATATATAAGAGGGCGGGGGGAGAGAAAAATAGTACATATAGGGGATGAGAAAGAGAAGGTGAGAGCAACAAGAAATACAGTGAAACCTCGATATAACGATACTCTGTGGACTAAGAAAATATATCGTTGTAGAGGAATTATCGTTATATATCGAGAGGCAGCAATTAAAAATTAGAGTATAGACATTTCCAAACAAGACTTGAAAAAATATCGTTGTAGAGGAATTTATCGTTTTATCAAGTATCGTTGTAGCGAGGTTTCACTGTTTATCTACTGTACTCTTTTTTCCCATTCTATTTCTAACATGCGAACAAAGAAACCATTTTTTTTTAATATTTATCGCCGATACCTTGAATACAGATCATCCACATTTGCTGCCAAAAAACTGCGGTGAAGGGGTTAAAAGACGTCCGTTTTCGAGGAGTATCAAAATTCCCACGCTTCTATAGAGAAATAATATCGCTCTAACACATCGTTCTCCAAAGTGCGCATGAAATGATCCAAGGGGCGGCGGTAGAACGTACGGATATAATACGGGATTATATTATACTGAGTAGGCGTAAGCTTTAGGATACTGCTCCGCCATTAGTGTTCCCTGCGAACTGGAAAATCAGGGAAATGAAAAATGGTCAGGGATAGTCATGGAAAATGTAATACACATAGTATCTGGTAAAAATCAGGGAAGTATGCACATATTTGATGAAAGACAGGGGAAAATTCTGTGAAAAAAGGGAGAATGCTCGAAAAACATTTCGAAGGTGAAGATTTTGAATAATTTTTTTCTTTCTTCGGGAGTTTTGGTGTGGGAAAGCCAGGGTTTTGCTGGGAACCCTGCATTTCTTATCTCTAGTCTTTTTCCAATAGCCAAGATCCAAAATTCTTCTTTCAAAGACACTTAAAGAGAATAAAATAATAACCACCGAATGGCTAAAAAAGCTGTGAGTGCACAGAACAATTCATTTTTAATTTTAGTAAGAATTAGTTTCTCTTGATAAGAGAAAGGAATGGGGAGACATGTTGGGGGAGGGGGGTTTAAGATTAATCTGCAATAAATACGGGTTAACGAGGTCTATTACGGATCTTTGAGACGTTAACCTTCCACCGGACGCAATGTCCGTCAGGCACATCGCAAAAAAACTAGTTTTACATTGCGCTTTTTTTTACATTGCTCCGTACAAGTGGGTAAAAAAAAAAAAAAATCCCGTGGTTATCGTTTTAGACTGAAGCTAATATTACCTTGAGATATTATTGGTTAATGGCTTTAGTTGTTTTAGCAAAACAAGAGATCAAACTAAAGGCCGCCTACCTTAATCATTCTTCAGCAGGCAAGTGAAAAAAAAAAAATCTTTGTAAAAAAAAGGAAATCAATAAAAATAAAATTTAAGAAAAAATACACGATGGGAACGTGATAGTCATGTAAACATGATGATGGTGGTAGTGGCCTCGCAGAAATGATATTGTCCCAGGTTTTATTGTCGGTTGGTATTGCACACAAGTTAAACTTGTAATGTCGCAATAATATCACAACAGCTGAGTCCTAGAAGAGAACAGCAACTATGGCGCAAATACCGATAACATTGTGTGATCACAGGTGGTTGTGTGTTTACCATGAAGGCGTAGGCTTCCTCTGAGGTAAAAGAATGTTTAAAAAACCTATTCGTCCAGTTTAACTCCTGTGTGTGTATGTGTGTGTGTGTGTGTGTAAAGGCAAAAGAAAAACCTCCTACGCAAATGAGTTTATATTGCCACTAACTGCGAAAGAAGCAGCAACGCAATCGATTGCTTAAAAGCGTTTTTTTCCCCCCTTCACTCTGTAACTGCAGTGAACGAAGTAATGCTCTTATCTAGCATTTTTTTTTTTTTTTCATCCTTTACCCTTACGTCCTCAACCCACAGGATAACCTCCACTGTCCGGACCTCTGTAGGTGGGCATTGCAGCATAACATTTGGTGATAAAGAAGAATAAAACTGTTATTATGGTGCTGTTCCACTCAAGTGATGTCCACTAGCGTAATCTATGGCGATAGTAGGGATCACTTGCTTTCCGGTTCGACGCAGACAGTCCCGGTTTTACCCTCAGACAGCTCCCATCATCCACAGATGATGACTATAGTAGCCTGCATATTCATCCTGTGATGATTGGAAATTGTTTTGGCATGTAGATGGCGAACGCATATAGGATATTCTAGTTTCTTTTTTTCTTTTAATTATGATTTCCTCTATTCTCTGACAGGTTTGCTTGTGCTGTATTGGAGGGTATAGCCTACACGGGACTGTGAGAAATGATAGTGTCTGGCTCCAATCGCTAGTATGTAGGTGATTTTGGGTTCGAAACCAGATTTCGTTTGCATCACCTCTTTCTTCGGTTGTAGTGAATTTACAACGTCTGAGTTTGATTGCCATCTATCCTTCGCAAAAGAAAAAAAAATGTTTTTCACTCCCGAAAAGAAACATTTTTTTCGACTTCCCGCAGCCAAAGGATTACAAATCTTGTCTGGGTCTCCCGGCTGGGTTTTTTAGATGCTCTGTAGAGTCTTAAAAAATTTCATCCACAAGCAAGCGATATCTACAGTATATAACATGAAAATTCAGCCATTTGACATTTTCACTTCAAATATTGAAGACAGGTGGCAGTACGAGCATAAAACGAAACAAGCCTAACTCTGGCAACATAAGTATTTAGGGCCACGCTTATCCACACATATGTTCCCCGGCATTTACTACCTATTCGTTAGAAATTCCCCCAGAGGAATGTTTACGAGTTTTCCGGTCAAGTAGTACTAGTGCTCTGACATAGAGGCGCGAATGCGAGCTGGTTTCCCATTTGAAAAAGTCACTCCGCAGAGAGCAGGTACACGTTGACGATGCGGCAATATGTATTGCTTTGAAACTTTCAGAATATTAACCAGGTGGCCGTGCGGTAAGTTAGTTAGTCCTTCAACACTTACATAACAAGGAAATTCAAGTATTTACCATCTTCAGTTCGGAATATAAAATGCAGATGGCAGCACGAACAAGAACGCGAAAGAAGAAAAACCCTGACAACTTGAATTAGTCAGGGCCGGGCTACATATACACATACACTACACGTTCCTTTCCGTAACCATTTCATTAGACATTCTCCCAAAGGAATGTTTATGAGTTGCATGTTCTGTCGAGTAGTACAGTATTAGTTGCTTTGGGACAGGGGGTTTTCATTTTCAACCTTTCAGACACCGGCGGGCCAAATTCAAATTTCATACGAAGCCCGCGGACCAAAAACTCATCTAATTCAGTGACATGTTATAGAAGGGGCCACTTGGACCTCGAATTGAACAGGGACAAAAATAATTGAAGACTTTTATTTAATTTAAAATTATTTCTTATGTTTTTTTTTATATTTTTCGATTTATTCTTAAATTATTTTTTCACTAACTCTGGAAAATTTTTTGATTAATTACTGATTCAATTAATTAATACTGAGATTTAATATGAAATCACTTCAAATGATCCTTTAATTAGTTAATTCGTAATTCTGAAATTACTTTCCTTCTCTCAATGTACCCTGAAATCATTTTTTTCAATAATCATGCAATTCTTCTTTTATTGATTGTGAAATAACTTTTACCAGAAATTAAGAAATTGATTCATGTTATTTTTGTCACTAACTCTGAAATTATTTGTTTCAAAAATTCAAAAATTATTCCTTTTCTTTATTCTAGAATTATTTTTTTCATTTATTCTGAAATCATTGTTTTCATTTATTCTGAAATCATTGTTTTCATTTATTCTAGAATTATTGTTTTCATTTACTCTAGAATTGTTTCTTTCATTTATTTTCGAATTGTTTCTTTCATTTATTCTAAAACTATTCCTTTTCTTTATTCTAGAATTGTTTCTTTCATTTATTATAAAATTATTTTTTGTTTTCATTTATTCTAGAATTATTTCCTTCCTTTATTCTAGAGTTATTCATTTTCTTTATTCTAGAATTGTTTCTTTCATTTTCTTTATTCTAGAATTGTTTCTTTCATTTATTCTGAAATCATTGTTTTCATTTATTCTAGAATTATTTTTTTCATTTATTCTAAAATTATTCTTTTCATTTATTCTAGAATTATTGTTTTCATTTATTCTAGAATTATTGTTTTCATTTATTCTAGAATTATTGTTTTCATTTATTCTAGAATTATTTTTTTCATTTATTCTAAAATTATTCTTTTCATTTATTCTAGAATTATTGTTTTCATTTATTCTAGAATTATTGTTTTCATTTATTCTAGAATTATTTCCTTCATTTATTCTAGAATTGTTTCTTTCATTTATTATAAAATTATTTTTTGTTTTCATTTATTCTAGAATTATTTCCTTCCTTTATTGTAGAGTTATTCCTTTTCTTTATTCTAGAATTATTGTTTTCATTTATTCTAGAATTATTTCCTTCATTTATTTTCGAATTGTTTCTTTCATTTATTCTAAAATTATTTTTTGTTTTCATTTATTCTAGAATTATTTCCTTCCTTTATTCTAGAGTTATTCACTTTCTTTATTCTAGAATTGTTTCTTTCATTTATTCTGAAATCATTGTTTTCATTTATTCTAGAATTATTGTTTTCATTTATTCTAGCATTATTGTTTTCATTTATTCTAGAATTATTTTTTTCATTTATTCTAAAATTATTCTTTTCATTTATTCTAGAATTATTGTTTTCATTTATTCTAGAATTATTGTTTTCATTTATTCTAGCATTATTTCCTTCATTTATTCTAGAATTGTTTCTTTCATTTATTCTAAAATTATTTCTTTCCTTTATTCTAGAGTTATTCCTTTTCTTTATTCTAGAATTGTTTCTTTCATTTATTATAAAATTATTTTTTGTTTTCATTTATTCTAGAATTATTTCCTTCCTTTATTTTAGAGTTATTCCTTTTCTTTATTCTAGAATTATTGTTTTCATTTATTCTAGAATTATTTCCTTCATTTATTCTATAATTGTTTCTTTCATTTATTTTCGAATTCTTTCTTTCATTTATTCTAAAACTGTTTCTTTCATTTATTCTAAAACTATTTCTTTCCTTTATTCTAGAGTTATTCCTTTTCTTTATTCTAGAGTTATTCCTTTTCTTTATTCTAGAATTGTTTCCTTCATTTATTATAAAATTATTTTTTGTTTTCATTTATTCTAGAATTATTTCCTTCCTTTATTCTAGAATTATTTCCTTCCTTTATTCTAGAGTTATTCATTTTCTTTATTCTAGAATTGTTTCTTTCATTTATTCTAAAATTATTGTTTTCATTTATTCTAGAATTATTTCCTTTCCTTTATTCTAGAATTATTTTCTTTCCTTTATTCTAGAATTGTTTCTGCTAGAATTATGCTGCGTTTATTTATGCTGGAATTATTGCTTTGACTCATTCTAAAATTATTTCTTTCATTTATTCTAGAATAAAACGTTTTTCAATCATTTTTTGAAAATGATCAGTGGGCCACGACAGAAAATTCCGAGAGCCAAATGTGGCGCCGTGGGTCATGCATTGAAGACCCCCTGCTATGGGAGAACATAATATGAAACAACTGGTTGTACTACGTGGTAGTACAGTATGTACTTGATGTCCTGGTTTTTAATGTTTATTCAAATCCTAGTGTTGAGGTGGTGAATATTCTGAAAAAGATGTTGATTGTGAAATGTGCTGAAGCGTTCAACCCGAAATCTTCGCGTGGTTTCGGGATGCTCATTATTAAATGTGAGCATCCTGATCTTTCAACCCTGTTGAATATATATATATTTTTTTCGATTTCATGAAATATATGAGATCATAAAAGATGAATTTTCATGATGACTTCGAATTGGAGTTGAATTTCGATGATTATTTACATCAGGAAAAGATAAATTTCTCATGAAATATTCAAGACAATGGAAATTTTGTTTTAGGAAGATTCGAGATCATGAGAGATAAGTTTTTTTGGAATACTGAACGATCAGTAAAATTAATATAAGAGATTACTTTTTTATAGAATGCTAATCACGAGAGACAAATTTTAATGGAATAATGATCATGAGAGATGAATTTTTATTGAATATTGATCATAAGCGGTCGATTTTTGTGAAATACTCGATATCATGAATTGATTCTCGATTGTATGGAACATTCAAGATGGAGAAAGATCAGTTTTTAACGAAACACACGTCATGAAAGATTCGTTTTTATGAAATACTTGCTATGAAAGATCTGTAGTTATGCAATACCCGTTATAAGAGATAGTCACATAACTCGCTATAACGATCAGTCTTTATGGAATAATCGTCATGAAAGACCAATATTTATGGAATAATCGTTCATGAAAGACCAATATTTATACTGGTCATGAGAGATGGCTTTTGTGCAATACATATTCAATATTTTAAATTTATCGAGATCAAGAAAGATAAACTTTTATGGAATAGGCCTATCGATCATGAAAGTTTAGTTTGTTTTTACAGAATATTCGCCATGAGAGGTCATTTGTTTATGGAATAATCGTCAGATAAATTCAGTTTTATGGAATACTCTTTATGAAAGATAAATTATTACCCTTAAAATTCAAGAACACGAAAGATAAGAATGTCCGTTCCGCGACAAAAACGATCAAACGAAAGAACTTTTTACAGAATTGAATCCTCTAATGAAACATCCAAGGTAATGGAAGATTAATAACATTCCGAGACCATAAATTTTTGATGTTTTGGATGGTTTTGTTCTTTCCCACAAAACACACCGAATAAAGAACATGTTCGAAGAATTCGAACAACAGGTTCACATCGCGATCCTATCGTTTCCAGGAAACAAAAAACAACAACGAAAGTGATAAATTGCCACTCGCCATTCAAGATTTGCGTCGTATTTACGTGCTATTTGACGCTAAATCTCTTGATCTGTGCAAAATTTATGTTTCCGTTTCGACTTCAGGGAGATAAACAAAAAATAAAACCCAACCAAATCATTGCGCAAAGATTTATGCTAATCTGGAGGGAGTCCGTTGCGTCATCGAACCAGCCAAAACAAATTACACTAGCAAATTCGTGGAAGCCACCAAATACGATTGCGACGCGCTTCAACTTTTTCTCCTTCTCCACCCTTTCTGTTGTCACTTGTAAAAGTGTGGCCCCGTGCGGTACTTAAAAATTACCAAAATAGGTTAACGAAATGTCTTCCTATTTCTAACTAAAAGTCCTTGAGAGCTGAAGATAAAAAAAAGAAAAGAAGGAAATGCTGAGAGATCCAAAATGGAAGAGAAGAAATTCGTGGGGAGCGTTCTAACGAGACACACATAATCATCATCGTGTGTCTTCCGCAATATTGTGTAAGGACGCAAGAAACACACGCTCTTTTGCCGGTCAAGTCTTTCTTAATTGATACACACGCCTCCAACTTCCCGTAAGAACCACAACAACAAAAAAATGAAGATAGAAATCAGCCGCATTTTCTATTTTCCTTTCTTCTCTTTCTTGTCGACACTGTGGCGAAAGTGCACATTGTTTGCTACAAGGGGGTCATTCAAGTATTACGTATGCAGATTTTCAGCCATTTTTGACCCCCCCTCCCCCTCCTTGTCAGCAAAAGTCAGCAAAACACTGACACCCCCCCCCCCCGTCAGCAAAATTTTCAAAGAGAGATGAAGGTATATTGGTGAAGACGAGATGAAATATCGATAATAATAATAATAAATAAGATTTCCACGAAACCCCAGCGCCAACAAATCGTTCCGCGGTATCTAGATTTACAAAGGGGCGTCTCACCGGGTGGACCCAATGGGAACCCAGGCTCCGAGTCAAAGGGAGAGAGGGGATGTGGGGGCTATATTATTTAAAAGTTTTACTCTTTCTGAGATTATTTGTTTCATTGAACCCAAAATATGTTTTCATTAAATAATAATTTACATCTCAATTCTGAAATTATTTTTCCATTAAGGGGCCATTCAAGTATTACGTAAGCAGATTTTCAGCCATTTTGACCCCCTCCCCCTCGATGCTGACGTATACTTGAACGACCCCCCCCCCCCCAAGTGATGATTTTTTTCCTTCTCATAGTGGGTAAAATAAATCTTGACAATTTTTTTCACAATATTATTGTGATGAAAATTTCATAATGACCGTACCGCTTAGATCAGGATTGAACAATCTCCGGTCCAAGGCCCTAATGCGACGGCCAGCGAAGGGACTCCGTCCAGCCCACGAAAAGTACTCCTGTAGGTACGTCTACATATGCATACTCGTTTTGACCTCCAGACCAACCATGACCCAGCTCTGCCCCCCCCCAGGGCAGTGTTTCTCAACCGCCGGGCCGCGGCCCGGTACTGGGCTCTGATATCATTCATACCGGGCCGCGAGTGATTAGCCGTTTCATTTTTCATCATTCATTTTCCGTTGGTAGTTTGTTTAACCGGGACATCGACTCACAAAAATGAATGAAACCGGGCCGCGGGCTTGAAAAGGTTGAGAGCCACTGCCTTAGGGGGATATAAACTGGTTCGTCTCAGGAGACGTGGGCCACAGTGAAACACTCGCTTTGACCATGCGATAATAAATAAAATAAAAATTTTGCTTTTCACCTTTTTTTTTCCTGTTTTCCCCACTCACAACCGGGTTGCGATCGTTGTAACAAAAACCAAAGACGGAACTCAAGTTATTTCGATGTACCGACCGTCCCAGGTCCTCCCAAGTTTGATGCACGTCTCATGCGCGTTGCTCGGCTCGAAATGGAATATTTCGTGACATCCGCACACATTGGTATAAAACTTCAGCAAACCAATCAAGGACAACGCACAGCCCGCTTAAAAAAAGGAGCTATATTGCATAATTACATAGGACATAAACGTTACACGAGGACATAGACATACCTCAAAGAAGCATCAATGCACACTACACTATTTGTATATAAACGGAAATCAGTTTATAGCCCGTGAGTGGTAGCCATTTGCATAGGCGTAAAGTTATTGAATATATTAGGAGGGGGAGGCCTTCAAAAAAAAAAAAAAAACAGGCATTATAAGGTGTTTTCTTGGGAAATTGTAGTGCTCATGTCTATTTTTTACAAGCATGTAACCAAACGTATCAAGCTTCATAGCTTCATGGCAGGGTCTATATGAGGGTTTCACAACCATAGTAGACCAAGTCCATTTATCTTTATCATGGATACTAACACCTTAAAGTTTTTCTAAAAGCACTAAAAAACGATAGTTTTAACTGAACTTTGACATATTCAATCCCTTTACATCACTTGAACTGAATTGTATATCAAAGACTTTAAGGTAGTATTACACATAATAAAGGTTAATGGACTTGGTCTACTATGGTTATGAACCTTGCATATAATTAGGGTGACCATACGTCCCGTATTTCCCGGGACAGTCCCGGTATTTTCTGTATTTTAGGTCGTCCCGACTTTTTCGCAAAAGTGTCCCGGTTTTTCCCGTATTTTACACGACGCTTACTTGAATTTTTATTCTTTATTGAAGTCAAAGATTGAAATTATTTTTCACCTAATAAACTATATTATGATAATTACAACTATAAATGAGAATATTTATCTCCCACATTTGTCTCGGTGAACGTTTTTTTCGTGAAATTCATTTTAATGCACTGCAATTTGCAGTAACGTTTCATTTACCGCCATTGTGATTTTACCGTAATTTTAACAATATTTGGCAACTTTGCTCGGTTTTGGCGTCATTTTTTGGCGATGTCCCGTATTTTCCCGTATTTGGAATCTCAATGTCCCGTATTTCTCTCGAGGAAATATAGTCAGCCTACATATAATCATCTACCAAAAAAAAATTCAGTTTCGATTTTGATGCATATTCCAAAATTAAAAGGATAAAAAAAAATTAGCGTCATCTGCTGTTGATTTCAAACATTATTTCTAAATTGATGCATATTTTGGCAATATTTTTGCCTCTTTTTTTTGCAGAAGTTATTATTTAGCTACTAATTAGTTTATTATTTGATCAAATTTGTCGCAGTGTTGAGCTCGATTATACTGAAACTCGGTACGGTCAGATACAAGTTTTATATATACATGTTTTATTTTGTTCTAGTGGAGTACGTTTCAAGACAGTTTAAGTCTCTGTCAAGGCATTTTAATAGTTTAATAGTTAATTAACAGGTATTTTTTCAATAATAAAGCTCTTCAATATAAATTAGTTTCGATTTCACTAGAGGCATCTATTGGTGACTAAAGACAATACTTTTTATTTATGTGTATATTTTTTTAACCTTATTTACCTTTTTATTTTCTTCTAAACAACAGTTTAGTTTTTAAAATATGTACTTTAATCTATCATTTCGACTTATTTCGAGAAAGCTGAGCTCATTCACAACAAAATCGGATATACTGAAATATTGGTTAATAGAATTTTTTTCTTCCGTCTTTGGGAACCTCATACCATGGGGAAAATGTAATAAAATTTGATATAAGGGTGCTGCATAGCAAACAGAGGGTATGGCATTTTACTAGCGAACCGTTGGTCTTAGAGACTTCCAATTAGAAAAAAGTATTCAAATAACGCGTAGCACTCAGTTATGCCATTAATGTTTCAGGGGGTTGTATAATTACTAAAATAAAAAAAATAACTTTTATACAGTCTTCGTGTGCTCCAAAACCCAATTAGGAAGTTGTTGCCTTGTCTCTCTCTCTCTCCTGCAAACGAAAAAAAATCCACGTTTGTAAGTGCAATATTCACCGAGATATTCAAATTAAAAAAATTGAGAAATTTGGAGGGGCGGGTAAAATGGTTTTTCCGCATTTAGAGCTGTTTTTTCCCCCAAATCTCCTTCGTTTTTACGTTCAAATATCTCAGTGAATATTGCACTTAGAAACATGGATTTTATTTTGGCATCAGAAAAGACAGAGCAACAACTTTCTAGTTGGGTTTTAGGGCACACGAGGACTGTGTAAAAAGCTAACTTCTTTATTTTAATAACTATACAACCCCTTGAAAAGTGAATGACATATCTGAGTACTACAAGTTATTTTGGAAACTTTTTCCAATTGGAAGTATGCCTCTAGAATCAACGGTTCGCTAGCAAAATGTCACATGTCCTGGCACCTATGTACCCTTGTACTTTTTGCTGGAAAAAACGACATTTAGTTGTTGAAAAGTTATTTCAAAGTAAAACTTTTGTAGTCATCTGTACTTCGTACAGAGAACTGGATTGAATTTATTCCACTGGCGTTAGGACGAAATATTTTGTCCGTGATCGGAAAGGGGTTAACTTATTCGTTCGTTTCGCGATATTTATAAAATTTATAATTGAAAAAGAAAATAAATTTTTTCCTTCTTACTGAAAACGAACTCTATATAATCGCCGAAATGAAGTGGAATAAAAACTCGCAGTATTTTATTTCTAACAGGTCTGTGATTTAAGAAAAAAAATCTTCCTTTCAGGTTTCACTTTCTCGAATATGTAATTAGATCTTGATTTTGTAATATGTATATTCAATATAAGATATAAAAAGAAACAAGAATATTTTTCGCATCTCGATTCGCAAGACGGGTGGATAAAAAGATTCCGAAAAATATAGATACAGAGTATCTCAAAACCTAATCAAAGGCATCACCCAGCCTATTATTATTATTATTATATATCTCTACGGTTTTCACTCCGGGCGTTTCATTTAAGAAAAAGAATTCAAGGTCGTTATACAAGAAACCTAAATAAATGTAATAAACATACAACTCTGTTTTTTTTTTTTTTTTTCCCAATACAATTCCTTAAAGAAGTTCACATGATGGTAGGGTTGAAGGTAGAACCAAAATATGATTACACTAACAATTTTCAATATTATTATTATTATTATGTTGTTGTTTCATTTATATGATTTTTTCTTTCGTGACCTCGTGAAGTCTCGAAACATTCGTGACCTTGATGTGGGAATTGTCTCTTTCTTTTATTCTATCAAGCTTGAACGTTTTTATATAAATTTTGTGCCGTAGAATGCGAATGTTAGGTTAATGTCGAGAAGAAAAAGAGAAATGTGATGGTTGTTTTTTTTTTTTCTTGACGCGACCTTGTGCAGTTGCGTTGCCTGACGGAAGGGCAACCGTGGGACGACGACAAGAAATGAATTCTTCGGCTGTTATTAAAATGTGGGTTGAAGACCAGTTGTATGTCATGAAATGGGAAACAGAAAAAAAAAACAACTATGCGTTATATCCGGTTGCTTCATTGAATATAAAAGTTATACATTTCATTTTTTTTTTTTTCTCCTCCGCTCTTTTTCTTGCGGATTCCGATTTTTTTTGCTCAATCCGTTGAGAATGTCGAGATTTTTTTTTTTTTTCACCATAGAGATGGATTTATTTTGATTTGCCATACATCGAAACAATCGGTTCTGCTCGTTAACACATATTGTCAACGGTATGTTGCGATGAAAATAATCGATCTTGAAAATTTTCGGTTTTATTCCTTTCAGACCCGAGCATTCATTTTTTTTTAATTTTCGAAATGCTTTTCCCACCTTTAATACTCAAAAAATGTAAATCAGCAAATCTTCGTTCAATTTTTTTTCTTCCAAAACGACGCAAAATACATTAATCTTCCCATACAATGTTTTCCAGAGAATTTTATTGCTAAATCTTATGTAATAAATCACACTTTTCCCGGAGGCACGTTGTCCTGGAAGCCATCTTAAGACACCGTTGAAAGTTCAACTTTCAGTGCTGCTCTCTAATGAAAGTCCCTAAAGTTGATATTCGTCATATTTCTAACTCAAAACTTACACAATCCTTTAAGCCAGGACTTAGCTCCCTGAGGTCAAAAGAAAAAAATTTACAGTGAGGGGAAAAAAGCAACCTTCACATTTGTGGCATCAGGGTGTGAAAGGGATACGGCAAAGCATCGATGTACCATGGAATCGAATACAAGAAAGGTTGAAAGTATGAAAAATTAAAAATATTTTTTATAAAAAATTATAAAATGTTGAAAGGTACCTTTACATGCTGTCTTAATCACAATTTCTCTGAGGCTTTCTTTCTTTCAAACCGAGCACAAATCAGGTCTATCGCCATCTATGGGCAATTTACTACATAGTAAGTTGTGCCGGAAATGTAAGTGTGTGTACCTAACAGTACGTATCTAGTGTTGTGTCTGATTTTTCTCAGTGGTGCCAGCTATATTTCAGAAGTGAAGTGAGTGAAGTATAATGATTGAATTGCATTTGTACCGTTTGTAGGTCTGTTGCTCTCTGTGGCGAGACTTTTTAAAGGGGAGATCGGTTCGCATTCACGCCTAGAAGTTGGGAACCACAGACAACCAACTTCAACCGACCACCACTGTGACGACGGGGGAATTCGAACCCGTGACCTCACGATGCGAGTCCGTCACTACTACTCTGAGGCTGCGTGATCTATTTTTGGCGCCTCCGATCACGTTTTTTTTTTTTTCGGTAGGCAAAGCTTTTTTTGTCCTTTCAACTCTGATTTGTCTCTCCTCCAAGGGTGGCGCCCCGCGCGGGTCGCATGGTCCAAGAACCGCTCTGGCAACTTCTGTTAATTTAGAATACTTTTGAAGTCCAAAATTTCTCTGGAAGAGATTCCCTGTGCCTCACACGTCCACTTTCAAGTCCACAGTGCGCTCTTCCCTTCAAAGTTAAGTCCTGCGCATGATCTACTACATGACAGCGTTTCTCAACCTGTGGTCCGCGAACCCACTTTGGTCCACGACGATGGCACAGGTGGTTCGTACGCAGACTTGATAATTTGAATTCTAATTAAAGGCGTGCGAGATGCTGGTCCCAGCTCTCTCACCGGTATCACACTAATTGTTATATCTGGGATGACATCTAGCCCTTGCCGTGCTTTTCGTTTGGGCTTTGTGGCGGATGCGATGGGGGAATAAGTTGGGTTTCTGTGTCTGTGGATCACGACCCACACTTTGGGAACAACTGCGTTTAACGTTCCTGTGTGGTTCATAAGGGGCGGTTTTACGGGCCATGCGACCAGGGACCAGGTCAATGGAGAAATTGCATTCAGATTTATCCAAAGGCATCCAAATCAAGTGTATGGAAAAATTGCAGAAAAAATTTGGATAAAATATTTCATATGCAAAATTCAAATTATGAATGTATTGCATGTAGTCAGTGCCGTCTTAATGCATGGGTCCACCCGGGCACGGCCCGGGGGCCTCAAAAGAATATAGCCTCAGAAAAATGAGAATTGGTTGAATTTTTCGAAAATTTGGCCAGGTAGGGCCTCAAAAAAATCACTTGGCCCGGGGGCCCATGATACTCTTAAGACGACCCTGCATGTAGTAATTTGCAGATAAAACTATAATTTTTGATGCATCACGCTTTAGCTTACACAAAATTTTGAGTTTTCCAAGTCATTCTACGGGTGCAGCTCATACGCCGAAGGGGGTGCTGGAAAGATATCTCGCACGGGTGAGAGAATGCTGTCTGAAACCGCACCCCCCCCCCCCCGCCCTTCGTCTGTACGAAATTAAATTGACGTTTTAAGACCTTGGTAGAAATGTCTATTATGTACTAAGGTCTGACTGCGCAACTGAAAAAAAAAATTATAATAAAACTGAAATAAAATTGTCTGCAATGTTTGACCCTGGGACACTAAATTACCATCTGCCGGACGGCATCAGCTCATTGTGAATCATCCCGCTGCACGGGCTCCCATTCGAAGCACGCCAAGATCATTCCACTGAAAGGACAGTTGAATTATTGGTCCCATAATCCAGTAGTGATCCATCGCAATAAATCAGTCACCCTTCTCTCTTTTTTTTTTACATATCCAAGTAAATCTTACGCTTTGGATTATACACGCACATTTATACGCAAAACGCTCTCTCTCTCTCGTATTGGGATTGAGACACGAAATGTTGTGTAGGATCTTCCCCCCCCCCCTCCTCCCACCCCAACGACGAATGGATAGCTTCAGATAATAAATGGCTGGCTATTTAGATTTCGTAAGTGTTACTGCGTCCTCTTTTATATATTATAGTAGCATTCTTTTTATCACTTGAAAATACGAATAAACGCGGTGTCGGACCCAGATGATAAAGCACGAAGGGCGACCGATTCATCTCGTCGACGACCTTGGGTACGCAGTGGTCGTTCTGATGTCCTGATATATTCGCACTTAAGGCACTTTATTCCGACGTTTGCGTGGGGGAAAAAAAAATCAATATATATACATATTAAAAATAAGAAATTTTGGGAAGTGAAAAACTTGTTCAGCAGGATATTGCTTGAGAGAGAAACACTGACCCCCTTTGTCCTCCTCCTCCTCCTCCTCCTCTAAGGATAATGACCTCTAAGAAGCGGAGTGACCAACTCAGAACAAAAGACGAGAAATGATGAATTATTTTTGAATATCTTTCTCTTTCCCCCTTATTTTCATGATTTCTCTCTTTTAATGACTTTATAAATAATTAATGTATTAAAAGAGAGAGATTTAATTTACTCTCACCATTGTGATGAAAGATAAAGCCAAGACATGAAAAACGAGGGTGGAGTTGGTTATCAGTACAATAATAATAGTCTCAAGAAGTCGATCTGTATGCAAATTAGTCACGGCTTATTATACTTAATCCATTCGGGGAGAAAAATCTTATTTCAACAACCATGGATTATTTTTTTTTTATTTTATTGCAATAATAGAACTTGTTATTTTATTCGGTTTCGACCCACGGTCATTTTATACAGGGTAAGTTGTAAAGCACTGCATTGAAATCTACGGAACTCGGAAAAGAGTCTGACGTTTGCTCAAATTCTAACGGGCCATAAATGGAGATAGCGGGGAAGAGGTCACTAAAAGCCTGCACGGGGTGGGGGAAAATGATGTCAATACACTAGGGAATCGATTATCCGAATACCGATAAACCGAAACATCGATTAACCGAAAGCGTTCCAGTCTGCAAATTCAAATTTCCGTGCGCTGTAGAAGTTCCGCTAGCAGCCGATAGTCTCAGCTCTTGAAGCAAAAGAAAATTTTGGACTTATTTTCCTAAACTGTAGGCTTGGCAAAAAAAAAACGATGTCAAAGGTAAGCAAAATTGCAATTATTGCTAGAATATCGCCAATTTCGGGAAATGAAGCTAGAGTAGAGAGAGAGAGAGAGAGAGCTTGGGAGGGGGATCCTTCTTCATTGTTATGCTGAGATATGCAGGATAATGCTCCAAATCATGAAAATAGGCCTTAAATTCTGAAGATCATGAAAAATGCCCTAAAATTACTAAAACTCATGAAAAAAATGCTCTAATTGCATGAAAATAGCAAAATATGCAAAATGCACAAAAAATATGCAAAGTCATAGAAATCCTTGCCCTACTAATTACATATCATAAAAAAATAAGCTACTCAAAATCCCTATTAGGGGGGGAGGGGGAGTAGTGACTTATCACTTGAATACAATTGGCCATTGATAGTCTACAACAGTAGAGTATCTTTCCCCACCACGGTGATGACTTCATAAATCCACAGAACGACGCACGTATAAATCATCAAGCCGTATAAACCACGCACGTGACTATTTGCTTCCCCCCCATTGTCACGGGAAGGTTCAATAATAGTACATAACGGTGTGAAAAATAATACTTGTACAGATTAACTAACCATGTGTGCCGGGTAATGATAATGATGATGGTGATCATCATAATCATATTTTTTAAAGGAGAGATTGTTATCAACACACACGCGCAAGGTTTTCCCCCGCCTTCTGGAAAGGTGATCAACTCAAAATGGTGTCAAACACCTAGACAACACCAACTTATAACTCCCCACTCGTAAATAAATGAACCAAGTCGCGTGTAGGCAATTGTAAAGAAAGAGAAGGGCGGTAATGGTATTGTGTGTGTATTGTGTGTATTGTATTGTACGTTGCTAATGACCTCATCGACACACTTTCGCTCCTGTTTCCTCTCATCGCAATGGAATTTTCTCCATTATAAATCGATCGCTTCACACGCGCACGTAAGATGATGCGTGTGAAATAGATCCCGTGCCTATTATAAATACATTATTTTATCGGGACATGTGAATGAATTCGAATACGTATCTGTCCTCATTGGCTTTTCTTAACTCCTATACAGGGTGATTCAAAATTCATGGGACAGACTGGGATATACAGGGTGCATAGGTAACAGGGCGGATGATATTTTACTGGTGAACCGTTGATCCTAAAGGCATACTTCTAATTACAAAGAGTATCCAAATAACGAGTTGTAATTGATCATTCACGTTGTAAGGGAGTCAGTCGTATAGTCATTAAAATTTAAAAATTAACTTTTTATATCGTCCCCGTGTGACGAAAAACCCAATAAGAAAGTTGCCGCCCTATCTCTTCTGATGTCAGCAATAAAAATCCCATGTTTCTAAGTGCAATATTCGCTGAGATATTCGAATTCGAAAAACGGAGGAAAGTTAGGGGGAAAAACACCATTAAATGCGGACGAAATAGTTCACCCGTATTTAACCGTGTTTCCCATGCTTGCACACTCTCCCCTAGGTCACCTCGTTCTCTAGGCCACTCTTTTTTAGTGACTCACATGCCTCACTCTCTATGTATCACTCTTGTGGTCACTCCCATGCCTCACGCTCTATGTATCACTCTTGTGGTCACTCCCATGCCTCACGCTCTATGTATCACTCTTGTGGTCACTCCCATGCCTCACGCTCTATGTATCACTCTTGTGGTCACTCCCATGCCTCACGCTCTATGTATCGCTCTTGTGGTCACTCCCATGCTTAACACTCTCTCTCTCTCTCTCTATGACTCTCATATGATTATCCTCTGTATCTTGGTTACTCTTAGGATCACTCCCATGCTTGCACACACTCTCCCTAGGTCACTCTTCCAATCATGCACTGACCTGGTACCTCGTTAACGCTCCAGGCCACTCTTTTGGTCACTCATAAGCTTGCATACCCTATATGGCACTCTTGTGGACACTCACATAATTTCTAAGTTACTTTTTTGGTCGCTCACAGACTTATTTCCTCTTTCTCTTGGCAGAGGCCGAGATTTATGGTTTTGTCACCCTTTTCCCATTCTACTTTAATTTCCTTGACCACCGTGTCCTCGAATTTTCCGTCCTGGCCTCAAATTGACCCGCTTAGCTCCCCTGTGTAAATACGCTTCTGAATGCACATACTGTTTATGAAGAACCTATCGACCTATCGAGTTACCTGATCATGTCATATATAATGGTAAGCGCCGATTGTCATTGTATAAAATGACTGATGAACAGCAGAAAAAAAAACGGGGCCAATGCATGCGCATCGTTGGCGGTATTTTAATGGATGGGCGTTGTTATTATAGATCATGTTTTAAGTGTCAAATGGATGAATTCCAACTAAATGCGACCAAATAAAAGAAGAAAGGAACTGAATCATGTTATCGAGAAAATGCATTTTTCCCGGATGTGTCCTGGTTTTTCGTTCTCCCTTGTGGTTATTGGCTATTGTCCAGAAAGTGTCGTTGGAAACGCGATTTAACGTGTACTGTGACTGGATTTTGCCAGATATGCATTTAGCAATCATTTATCGCAGGGTCTTACCCGAATATTTGTCACTGCTACCGAGTTTTGACTACGGCAGGCTCTAAATCAGTGTCCTTGATTATTTTTCACAAATGCGGACCGTTACATGAATGTTGATGAACTTCACAACTCCAACAACAGTCGGAGAAATAATTTGCGAACCGGCAGACAATAAATAAATGGGAGAAAATTTAAATGGAATAGAAATAATTTGCGGACAGGCGAAAAATTAATAAACGGGTGAAAACACGAATAGAGAGTAGAAATAATTTGCAGACCGGCAGACAATAAATAAATGGGAAAATATAAACAGAATAGAAATAATTTGCGGACCGGCACAAAATTAATAAACGGGTGAAAACTCGAATAGGGAGTAGAAATAATTTGCAGACAGGCAGGCAATAAATAAATGGGAGAAAATATGAATAGAATAGAAATAATTTGCGGACAGGCACAAAATTAATAAACGGGTAAAAACACAAATAGAGAGTAGAAATAATTTGAAGACCGGCAGACAATAAATAAATGGGAGAAAATATATAAATAGAGTAGAAATATATATATATATAATCTGCGGACCGGTGCGCACGGAAAATAAACAGATGGGAGAAAACAGAGTAGAAATAATTTACGTACCACCAAAAGAATATATAAATACAGTCAATGCCGCTTATAACGTTTTCCCGCTTAGTACGGCTAATTTTCGTGACCTCAACTCTGATTTCCATTAAGATTTCTCGTTTAAAGCGTTTTCCAGCTTAAAACGTTTCTTCGTGACGGTTTTTTGGAAAACGTTATAAGCTGGATCCACAGTAGTAAAAAAATTGAATATTAGTAATAATTTGGAGACAGACAAGAAAACATTTAAGACAGAGGTAAAAACCAATGTACAGGGCGTCCCATAAATTCGTAAATTGTTTGAAAACTTATAGAAATTGAAGGGATTGGTACGTTCGGATGCGGTTTGCGAAAGTTATTCTCACGAAGGGTGGTGTGTTGTTGTTGTGGTTTTTTTGCAGTAAAAAATTAGTTCAATTTTTTCAATATGGAGGGCAATGCACGAAAGTAAATCACTGGAAACATGCAAATCAGAGTCCTATAAAATGAAGCGTGTGCGATGAACAGCTAATTTCTCAGTTTTTGTGTTACTAGTGCTTATATGTGGTGGCGACATTGGTGAAGTTGTTTTACCTCAGCCACGAATCGCCGGCTGAAGTTTTGCGAACGTTTTGGACACAGAAGAGATGGGAGAACGGTTCAGGTCTAATCACTCCCGCCGGACTGATTTACAGCCCCCTCTATCGACAAAAAACTTTTTTTTCTGTGCCAAAAAATAAGTGTCCCTCGGTGAGAATAACTTTTTTATACAAAGGTTTTAACAACTGGCTGTTGCGAAGATGAATTTCTGGAAAGAGAGAAATTTCACCTGCCTTTGCGGGAAATCAAACCCACGTCCTTTCACTTTCCGGGTGAACGCCCTAGAGCCCTAGACTCCAAAGGCAACGGATCTCTCAATCTTTCCTTGGAGCTCGTGTACACTGTTTAAAGGTACCGTACATGGACGCCGGACCTGACAAGCCAAGCTCAGAACTGCTGACGCTGCCACCAGATAGCAGCAATTTTGGGTTCGATTCTCCGCACAAAGGCAGTTAAATTTTCTCTCTTTCCAGAAATTCATCTTCGCACAGCCAGTTGTTGAAAAACTTTGTATGGATAGTGGAGAGTGACGTCATCCTTTCATAAGTCGCCATCTGGTGGCAGCCAGGGCCGTCTTAAGAGTATCATGGGCCTCAAGCGGTTTTTCTGAGGCCCTACCTTGCAAATTCTAGAGAATTTCAATCAGATATCATTTTTGTGAGGCCCCTCTTCTCCTGAGGCCCACGGGCAGTGCCCGGGTGGGCCCATGCGTTAAGACGGCACTGGTGGCAGCGTCAGCAGTTGTGAGCTTGGCCTGAGTCAGGTCCGGCCGTTCATGTACGGTACCTTTCAATGTACACGAACTCCAAGGAAAGATTGAGATTCCTTGCCTTTGTAGTCTAGGGCGTCACCCGGAAAGTGAAAGGGTGTGCGTTCAATTTCCCGCAAAGTCAGCTGAATTTACTCTCTTTCCAGAAATTCGTCTTGTATGGATAGCGGAGAGTGACGTCATCCTTTCATAACTTTTTTTTTGCAAATCACATTCAAACATACCACCTAATTCAACTTTTATGAATTTTTAAACTACTTACGAATTCATATAATATTTAAATCATATCCAAAATTATGTTGTGACTACGTGAATTATGCTAAATGTTTCGCGGAGCGGTAGAAAATTCCCACGGACCGGCACCAGCAGTTGAAGAAACGCAGGATTAGAAAAGAATTGCTGTTTTTGTTGGTATAGTGGCGCCATCTATTGTAAACACGCGTAAGTGACGTTGCCAATGATGCGCGTTCATGCGCCCTAATTTTTAAGTTTCGAAATCTGGTAACCACCAGAGCCCATACGTGTAGACGTGATTATGGTGCCTCCACAAAAACCTGAAAGTCAACAGCTTATAAAAAAATGTCCCGTATTTTAATTTCGGAAATATGGCAGACCTTTCTATCCAAAAATCTCATTTCTTCATGCATTTTGTTGGGGAAAGAAATTCTTTTCTATTCATTTTTTGAAACGGAAAAAAAAAATAGTTTCATTTAATATCAATGATATTTTTTAAAATAATCAATTTAATGATAATTTATAATTGAACAGATAAATAGTTAATGACAATTTTTCTTTACTGACCGTCCATCGTCATTAAAGCAATCAAATCAGCGGAATATTATGAAATATTTACATTACAAAAAGAACACATTGTAATGAAAATTATGTAAATAGTCATTACTCATGATTTTTATCACGTCATCCTTCACCTATAAATAGTCGGTATCGCATTCCTCTATATATTTCGCCAAATTAACTTCAAACTTTGCACGTTTGGTGAAAGCTCCGATAAGTTGGCGATGTCATGGCGCCAAAGGATTGGACACCCCAAGAAGATGGTAGAACTCTCTCGAAGCTTTTTCGATACCTAGATAATAGCGTCGCAACGCCAGAGCTATGAGCAGTTTGTTGAATATTATTCGAGAGACGACATCTTATTTGTTGGTCCTTTTCTATTTTTAGCGTGTTTCGTCAAAATTGCTGCTTGGGGGTCATTCAAGTATTACGTCAGCATGGGGGGGGGGAAGGGGTTTCGGATTTTCTGGCTTTTGATGACGGGGGGGGGGGCGTTGAAGGTTGCTTACGTCATCAACCACCTCTTTTTGAAGATATGAAATATTCTAAGCTGCTGACGAAATTTTGCTGACAGAGGGTAGGGAGGGGCCAGTGTTTTGCTGACAAGGGGGAGGAAGGGGGGTCAAAAATGGCTGAAAATCTGCTTACGTAACACTTGAATGGGGCCTTGTGAAGACGTTTAATAACTGTTCTGTAAAATAAATCTGTGTTGTCTGTGAAATAAATCTGTGTGCCGTGCTTTGCCATCTCGAGTGCTTGTGAGAGACATTATCCCATGGGCAGAGATACGGGGGAAGGGGTATGCTTCCAGCGTCAAAGGTGCAATCGACTGATCTAATGCGCGTATGTGTATATATGAACTACTTCACCAAACACCAACTCTGGCCATATCGCTATATTGCAATTTACTGCCATTAGTGAGATGGGTTGGAAGTGAAGGCGCTGTCTATCGGTGGTCGCCTCAAGTTCTTTAGGGAAAATATCTTATCTATCTTATCTACAAAAAAAACTTTACGTCAGGTTGCACTACACGTACACGCACATTCCCGCATGTACCGATTCATTGGGGGTTCCGGGGGGGGGGGGGAAATGGCTCGGGGATCTATGAGGGTCTTAAGTCAGCCACCTCGTTGGGCAATTTGCCTGTTGTGGCGTTGTACTTGTACTTGTACTTATATCCTCCCTTGGGTTGGAACCCGGGACCCTATATACTGTAAAGTGGTTTACCGCGCAATACTCTACTGTGAAACGATGAAAGTAGCTTCACGGCAACTTCATTAATGCTCCCGAAAGGTGAATAGTGAAAAATAGGAGGACCTCAGAAAAATCCCTTGGCCCATGTGTCTTAAGGCGGTGATGCTTTTAAGACGGCCCTGATTGCTGGCCAAATTAAACTTTCTAAACCCCCGTGCCACCAAGTCATACCATGATATCATAATATTCTAGGTTATAAAGTAGAGTTCTCCAAGTTTATTGAACACATTTGAATATATTTATTTAAATTTGAATTTTTTATTTATTTCCGAATATACTTCCTTCATTAAAAAAAATTGATTAATTTCTTTACCAATTATTGCTCTTATTAAATGTGAACTGTATCTGTCGCTAATTCTGAAATTACTTCTTCATTAATTTTAAATTTTCATTAATTATGAACTCATTCCTTTTTCAAAAATACTTAATACAGTAAAACCTGTCTTCAACGGAACCTGTATTATTAAGCGGAAACTTTTTTGTCTCTAACGGAAAGAAATCGTGGTCCCGTGATTTCAATGCCAAGATCACATTAAAAAATCTGGACTAAACGGAACCTGTGTAACGCGGAGACGGAAAGGAAATTTTGAACCTTTAGTGGTGAGTGACCAAGTGAGTGATCGTATGAGTAAATGAGTGTGACTGTATGATTGAGTGAATGACCATATGAATGATCAAGTGAGTGACCGTATGAGGGACTGCGTGAGTGACGAACTACAGTGACCGTATTAGTGATCAAGTACAGTGACCGTATTAGTGATCAAGTTAGTGACCGTATGGGTGATCAAGTACAGTGACCGTATGGGTGATCAAGTACAGTGACCGTATGGGTGATCAAGTACAGTGACCGTATGGGTGATCAAGTACAGTGACCATATTAGTGATCAAATTAGTGACCATATTAGTGATCAAATTAGTGACCATATTAGTGATCAAATTAGTGACCATATTAGTGATCAAATTAGTGGCCGTATGGGTGACCAAGGGAATTACTGTATAAGTGACCACACTCACTTGGTCTCTCATATGGTCACATACTGTCACTCAATTATAGGGTCACCCACCCACCCACTCACTTGTCACCCATATAGTCATTCACCCACTCGCTTTCCACTCATATGGTCACTCACCTCTTCGATTGATCACTCACTCAAACACTTGGTCACTCATACAGTCATTTACTTGGTAACTCACCCATTCACTTCGTCACTCGCGCGGTCAGAGCAGGCAAAATAGCTTGGGTGAAATGTATGGGGGTAAATGTTAGGGGCGAAATGTCGGAAGGGAACGTCGGGAGCAAAATGTCGAAGGTGAAATTAAAATAAACCGTGTGAGCATGGGTGGGGGGGGGATCAGTGACCAAAAGAGTGACTTAGAGGGACAGGTATATTTATAAGGGTGGGGAAGGGCCAAGCACATAACTGTGGGAGGCGAATTAGAAGAATGGGTGGTCAAGAAAATCAAACCAGAGTGCGAGATGTGCGGCAAAATTCGCGTTGCCCACGGAAGTCGAAACCATAAATCCGCCTCTACCGTTACAACTGAGGTCGTTATAAACGGATTCGAATGTATTTATCAGATGAGATAAATGAGACAGATTAGAAGATTCTAGATGAATTGTGTCAATAAGAAACGAGAGGAAAATATTGTGTCGATTCATTCTGAAATGTAAACACATAAAAATGTCAGTTCAAAACCAGTTTTGCAATAAAAGCATCGCAAATATTATAATTGAACGTCAACGAAACAGCAGTTGACATTGACACAGCAAATAAATATTACGTATCGTAAAAACCAGCAAATAACACACGTGATTTTCTTTTCTGTGATGCTATTTCCACTGTTAATATCGAATTTGCAGCTGTCGCTGTTTTTGTTTACCCAGTAATGGGGCCGTTCAAGTATTACGTCAGCGGATTTTGGTCCATTTTGAACTCCCCCCCCCCTCAACTGTCAGCAAAATTTCGTCAGCTCCGCCCCCTAGCGAGGGGGGGGGGATCTCGACACCACCCCCTCTCGGATGACCAAATTTTTTTTTTTTTTATTTACAATTTCGGAAGAAAATACCTTTATATGTTATTATAATCATTTTCTGTTAATTTCAATGCTATTTGAAGGCTAAGAACGCAAAATTTCTTTTTTAAGAAACTCGTTGCGACCCACCCTATAAGACAGGCAACTTCAACCCGTTGCTCGCGAGCACCACAGTGCTCCCCTGAAGCACCCAGAGTGCTCGATGTTCACGTTCGAGCTCACGAGCACTCTAGATCAACGTTCTAATTAAACACCTTGTACAAAATTGCATTCAAGAATTTAAATCATCCTGATTTCAAGCACCAATATGTCATACTTGTACAAGTACACTTGTACTCTTTTTTTTATTAACCGAGCACAATGCAGGTCTATCGCCATAGGCAATTTTCTACCTAGTGAGTTGTGCCGGAAGTGTAAGTGTGTGTACCTAACAGTCTGAGTGCGTATCTAGTGTTGTGTATGATTTTTCAGTGCTGCCATCTATATCTCAGAAGTGAAGTGAGTGATGTGTAGTGACTGAATATTTGTACTGTTTGTAGGTCTGTTGCTCTCTGTGGCGAGACTTTTTAACGGAGAGATCGGCTCGCATTTGCGCTTCGAAGTTGGGAACCACAGAAAACCAACTTCAGCCGACCACCACTGTGGCGACGGTGGGGCTCGAACCCGGGTCCCCGCGATGCGAGTCCGTCACTATGACCACTCGACCACCACAGCGGCACACTTGTACTCTTATTTTGATGATGGGTACAGGCAGTGCTCGCGACTACAAGAAGGTTGAAGGCCTCTGCTTTAAGCCATGTATGCTAAACCCATGGGCCGCGAACCAAATGTGGCCCGCTACCTCAAACCTAATTTTGTAAAAATGAACTATATAAGCGGCACGGCACATTCACAAATCACAGTGACCCGCGACACAGTTCCAGAACGCTTAAGCGGGCCCTGGCACATTTAGAGATCCCTTGAATGACATGTGGCACAGTTTTAGAGTACTTAAGTAGTCCCCCACAGTGCAGTTCTACATCACTTAAGTTACCCGCGGCACATTCCCAGATTACTTCAGTGATCCACGGGATAATTACTGATTACTTGAGTGACGTGCGGCGAAGCTCAAGAGCACTAAAGGGGCCCGCGATACATTTCTAGAGCATTTGAGCGGCCCAGACACATTTCCAAATCACTTGATTGACCCGCTGAACATTTAGGGATCACTAAAGTGGCTCTGTAGAGGACTTATCAATGGGGAAAATGCTAGTTCAGGTGCCCACGCACTAGCGAAAGGTTTCTCCCGCTTTTGGCGCACCGAATAAGATGCCATTAAAAATATTTCATATTTTTTTTATAAAGGGCTGTTGAGATGACGTAAGCATCATTCAAACCCCCCCCCCCATCATCAAAAGTCAGTAAACCTGAAACTCCGCTTCTTCTCCCCACCCCCATCGACGCTGACGTAATACTTGAATGACACCTAAACAGTAAAATGCATGTACAGTCGAACCTGGATATAACGAAGTCGTACGGGAACTTGGAAAACATTAGCAATATCCGAAATTCTTTTGATAATTTCTGTCGCACCACGGTCATTTTCTATACACAAGAGCTAATTGTACCGGGACCTACGATATTCGTTATAAGCGATGTGCGATAAACACAGTCAATCTCGGTTATAACGACATCGAAGATTCCAACAAGATTCCAATTTTGTCGTTACAACCGAGATTGACGTTTTCAAGACATTTTTTTTTTGACGGAAAATGCAATCAGAGTCGAACAAATACCGTGCATGAGCTTTTTATTTCTTTATGAATAGGGACCATATCTCTGATCATGAAAAATTCGGAAAACTGGGTTAATTCATACGGGACGTCGCGATTCTCACCAAACATGTTGCTCACAGTCGGGGAAATGCTAGAGTAACCTTGGACGAGTAACACAGTGCTACGTCAAGTCCGCTGAAATGTATTTCATGGGGAGGAGGAGAGATGAACCCCCCCCCCCCCCCCTAGTAAATATGTGAAATAAATATTTATAGTCATATTCATTTTAACACATTTTATAAATTATGGAAATTACCTCCATTTCTGATCCTAGAACAGATTAGAAAGCTACGTTGAGAAAAACGGGACATTTTTATAAGAAAAGTCGGGAACAGGAAAAATACGGAGATGTTGATGCTTTGTGTACTGGTCATGTCAATAAGCAAGTCGGATCGTCAAACATGCAATAAATATTTTTTTAAACGTTAGATATGGATAGAGAATCAAACAAACACATTCACTGGATGTGATCAGCCCTGACCTTAGGAATTTCTTGGGGAAAAGGAATTGAAAAGGGAACAAAAGTGAAGAAAAATTTGTCGTTATATCCGAGTTGGTTGCTTGTAATCGACGTAATTGCATTTTTAATTGGGTTGCTATTTTTTTTTTTGGAAATATATGACATCCATATTTTTATGGGGATCTTTTTCTCAGCCACCTCGTTGGGCATTTTGCCTGTTGGGGCGTTGTATTTGTATTTGTTATAAGCAAGATTCATTGACATTATTCAGTATGAGAACCAGTCCGGACCGCCAATTATCGACGTTATAGCCAAGGTGTCGTTACAACTGAGGTCGTTCTCGTTAAACCGAGATTGGCTGTACTCTGAGTTTAATGAGAGGAATTGACTTGAAGTAGCGTTTTTCAACCTACGGACGGTGGACTGGAGGTGGTCTATGAATGACAACTATATAGATGAATGTAGTCACGAATTTATGCATACGTGCGCTTGCAGAGGGCGTGCACCCTTCTCTGAGGTTGTTCCTCTTCTTCCCGTTTAAGTTATAATCTGTGTATGGCAACTTCCTCTCACATAAATAGGCATTACCGTGTAAGTAGGCATTTGAACTCCATTACAAAATCTGAGAAACGCCACGCAAATCTCTGACGCGTTGACCGTCGGTGAGTCGTCTCAAGTTTGACGTTCGTCCAGTGTGCGTTGCTTGACTCGCAAGGATACATTCCGTGACACCGAGCACATTCATGGGAAATTTCAGCAAACCCCTCAAGAACAAAGCAAAGCACGTGGATGTAGACGCACCTTAAGAATTACTGCCGAAAGTGGTGGTACTACCAAAAAACAGCGGTAAAACCTTCAAAATTTAGAGAAAACACAAAATCGAAAGGAAAGAATTCTAAAACACATTGTTGACATTAAAATTTTTAAATGCCAAAAAAAAGTGAAATATCTCTCTTTGGGGGCCAAATTAGCCATACGTGTTGGCCCTCTTAATGCATACGCCCACCTGGGTATGCCCGGAAGCCCCCAGTATAAAATAGAAGCCTCGTTTAAAAAAGGACCTAAGATATGAAAAATTTAATGTTTACTTTTAATAACAGCGTACAAGATTCTGAATTATCAAAACCGGAAATATAGTAGGGCGGTTTTTCTCAACGCTTTTGAAAACAAGGATAAGTAAAACGTCTGAAACAATTTAACGAACCCCTTACGTCCCGTATTACGGGACATTCCTGTAGTTTTCGTTGTTCCGAATTTTTTTTTATACGTTTGTCCCGTGTTTTCAACGATACTTATTTGAATTGATGATTGTACCTACTTCTGACAATGTTTTTGATTGGCATGCCCTGTATTTTACGGATCATCATTTAAGATTCCCCCCAGTTTTTGACCGAATTTTATTTTTCTCATTGAAATACGGTCATCAAATCATTTGAATATTTTTTTGTGAAATACATCCTTGTTACTGCGATTTGCCCTTTATTCCCCCCCCCCCTCACCCTTATGCAATTTCAGCAGTAATTGGCAAATTGCATTAAAAGCAATAAATTGCGATTTTTGGCAAAATTTAGTGATATTCCATATTTAGGATCGCATTATTTCTCGCATTTTCCTCGATGATGTATGGTGAACCTAACTATGAAGGTATAATTTTATTTGAACCCATATGGATATATTACTAATATCAAATGCAACGGGTAAATAATTTTATGGAGTCTCCCTGCAGACCACCTATGCCATCGTCGCGGATCTTAGGTTGAGAAACGCTGTAGTAGGGGGTATGCATCAACATAAAAATTGGACGTCTCTGTAGGCAAGGGTCTATCTTAGAGTCGTTCCTTATAACTGAAGACCCATCGGAGGGGAGGCATGTTCTGTCGAACGGCAAGATTACTACAGTAATACTGATTATATAACTTATTAACGTTAGAACTACCAATAGAGTTTTGAGCTTATCGTATAAGTACATTGTATGAAATGTTTAGATTTCTATGAATTTTTTTTAAAAAGTGCACTTTCACAGAAATTACCCCCTTAAGCGGAGTGGAGAAGCATTATCAGGAGTTTTACAACATGAGAACACGCACCATAGAGGACAATCGAGATTTAAAAAAAAAAAGTGACCCCCCGTAAGCGGATCGGCGAGTTCTCCTCGTGACCCGCTAACGAGGTTTGACTGTAGCATTTGGTTTTCCTCTCGATTTTTTTACGCTTTTCGGGGAGGGGGGGGTTTCAAATGTTTCCCGCCACTGAAAAAACAGAGTTGAGATTCATGAAGAATGAAAAACAAACAGTAAATGTTTTATTGTCGTATTCTTTGGGAGTGTGTACCTTTACTCATCAGGAATTCTATCTACGTATCAACCCCAGTTAATGCATCTTTTGTGTTGACTGTGTCTCTCTGAAACTACTTAAAAATACGAAAACCAGCCCTTTTAAAAAAAAAAAAGGCGGTGAAAAGTAAAAAGAAACAGTTGAAAAAAAGAGAAAGAGCACACTTTTTACATTCTTTTTCCATTATTATTTCTACTGAAATTCTCCTACACACACACACACATATACACGCAAGCTAACCATTAATTTATTACGGACGCCTTCTATGTATGAGTTAGTCAAAAGCAGTATATTATATTCTTCTTTTTATATATTTTTAACGCATATTTCTCTTTAGAGAAGTGGGTTTTATATATTTAATTCTTTTTCTTCTTCTATAACACAAAAAAGATATAGTTCTTTGTATATAAGTGGTTTTATATTATTTTTTTGTGTGTGGGAAATACCATTTTTCCCCCCACATCTTTCAGGAGAGTTAGAACTACTATAGCAAAGAAGTAGGTCCGTAGTTTCCATAAATCTTCAAAGATTTCTTTATTTATAAATCTTGAATCTGACCGACGATTTTTATAAGCACATTTTTATACCAGCTGAAGGGAGCACCTGCACGATCTGACCGACTGGCTAGTGTCCGTAATGTCTTAAATATAGTCGTAAATGAAAACACTGTCGGCGCTGGTTATTAGAGAGAATAACGGATAATGATATCATTTGGGTATTGTTATCACTTTTGCAAAGAAATTAACAGACCAACATGGGGAAATTCCTTTTTAGTTATCGGGACTTCGGATAATATTATCAGTTTTTTTTCTCGTCGAAAGTTTTTCTGCGCATTCTGAAGCTAAGGTTCCACGAAACTTAATTTTTTCTGGGGGTTTCTGATAATTATAACCAAATGATAACAATATCCAAAAAGTCCCGTTGGGCAAACGGGATGTATGGTGAAGGGGCATTGGTAAACAAGAGATAACCGTTTTTCTTTCCACATAATTGCGTGTGGTTACAAAATGTTCAATCGTTCCGCATTTTTATTTTATTCTAAAACAGGATTTCTTTTTTGCCTTTAAGCTAAAATGCTGCACCAAAGCCCTCAATTTCAGTTCTTGAGCAGTTTCTTTGTGTTAACTAGATTCAAATTTCTTTTTCCGAGAGACTGTCTCAAGGAATGTATGGAACGTACCATACATTATAAAAAGTATCGTGATTCGTAATACACATTACAGACAGTTTGATTCCAATGCTTCACGATGGCTGAAGAAAAAAAGTGCAGAATTTTAGCTTTTTAAAGGCAAAAAAGAAATCCTGTTTTAGAATAAAATAAAATAAAAATGTGGAACGATTGTGTGTGAAACATTTTGTAACCAATTATGTGGAAAGAAAAACGGTTATCCCTTTTTTACCAACGCCCCTTCACCATACATCCCGTTCACCCAAATGGGACTTTTCTAGATATTATTATCAGGAACCCCCCCCCCTCCCTCCCCCGAGTCCCGATGTGATCCTATTAAGCGGCGTGAACTGTACTGTGTATTATAAATATATATTTTTTTGTTAGATTTGTATGCCTGTCTATAGTGTGATCAGAAGCGAAAAGTCTCTTGAGGGCGGGAGGGGATGATTTTTGTTTCTTTGATGCGCCTCTACGTAAGAATTGGTCAGATGATTGCCTAAAAAGCAGTGTTTAAAAACCCTTTTTGATATCGTGGACCCGTTGAAACGGAAGTCAATTATTCCCCCTCCCCCCCCCCCTCACATTAACTCCGAAATCTTTTGGTCTTACATTTTACGTGTAATAAGAATCGAAGTAATGTACAGTAGACTCTCATAATACAGCACATATTAGATCAGGGATATATCGGATCACCGGAAGGCAGTTGAAGAAAAACACTATTTAAACAATGTAAATTTTGTGCATAGACGGACACCGGGTCCGATTTCCTCATGTTGGAGTATGGACTTTACCCAGGGCCTGATAATTTCTTTTGGGGGAGACATAATTTCGGTTTTTCAGGGTTAGACGAATTCACGAAGTCGGCTACATGCAAATGATCAAACTGATTCGTGTACCCTTCTCGAAACGTCACCCAAAGCAAGAGCGCAATGGGACTCGACACCTGGATACGACCATTTGTCATACTCAGGCAAATGGCTGCGTATGGCTATACTTATACTCCTCAATGATGAAAAGAAGTGGAATTTATAGGCGGCCCAGACGGTTATTCTTACTATTGATCCAAGAAAGAGTCCGTGAACTTTATTCAGTACACAACAAGGTGGAAGTTGAGTGATGGCATGGAGAGCGTTCGGTTACGATGGACAGACCTCAATGGCATTCTTAAATGGCAGTCAGAATTCAGAAATGTACCGAGAAAAACTTGAAAGCTATTTTATTGTCATTTTGGAGAAAAATTGGTTGTTTCAAACTGTACTTTTCAACACGATCGTGCTCTTCCATTCACACCTCTAAGTCAACGAAAAAGATTCAGAGCTAAACTCGTCTCGGTTCTGGATTGGCGAACCTTCAGTCCGAACCTCAACCCCCCCCCCCCCCCAGAAAACCTATATGGTACTTTTACACGTGTTTTTGCATAGCGGAAGTGAACTATTTTTTCGGTTTCAGTACAGAAAAATGCAATTGAGAAAGAATGGTTCGATATGTCCAGAATTACTACAAAACCTTTTACTTTCGATAAAAATACGTGTATTTGACGTGTAAAAAGTAATATGGCGATCACATAAAAATTACTAAAAAAAATATTTGAAGTTTGTGCCTAAACTTTTGTGGCATGCATTTGCATTGTTTTCGCTATAATGTAGCAAATATTCAACATTTCGGTTTTGTTTTTGTTATGTGTTATTCCTTTGTTGCAGGGATCATGCACAAAATATTGTAAAGCCTTACAATTTACATTAAATAATTCTGTAGTGTTTGGTCAGAACACGATAACTTCAAAATCACATTTTTGAGATATCAGCATTTTCATTGTCATTCAAAAATTAGAAATAAAGCATACACACAAACGCAAATGAAAATTTCATACGTCAGCATGTTGTTTAACCTTACACACGTATTTGTGCATTTATCACACTTCTAATTAGTTGTAATTAGCAAAACTTACTACTAGATCAAAAAGCCATTTTTTTTGGAGATATTATGTTCTGACCATACACCACAGAATTTAAAACTTAAAATTATAGTGTTATGCCTAAACTTTTGTAACGCAGTGTAATGAGACCACAAAACCCCATAGTGAATAAAACTTGGCGACTGAGCAACTCGTGACTGATAATCAACTTCAACCTCCCTCTATAACGGAACAGTATTTGAGCCACTGAAGAGTAAATTTGATTTTTCCGAAATCGTGCTTCACAGAACAGCGTTCGCCAACAATAATCGGTGAACATAATGATACTGCTGTCCGTGTTTCACACTTTTTTTTATTGTCATTGTTCTCCAAGTGAATAATCTGTTAGTCAACCTTTGCATATAATGAAGCTCTTCCATGAAATATGAATAGAATGGACTTCTTTTTTTCCTGATTCAAAATCGTGCTCAATATATAACTGTAACGCATTTTTTTTCTTCACCTACATAAAATGTATCTAAATGGGAGCGAAACACGCAAATGATTTCATTCCCACCTACAAGCACTAATTTTAAACCCGTTAAGAAAACTATAAACCTTGGTTTTTCAATATTTTTTTTCCTATTCAGGTTAATGTCGTGATCTGGAAAAAAAAAGGATTTCGGCATTTTCCTTAGCGTTATGATGTTTGTGGTTATTTCTCATGGATCCGCAAAAACCAAAACAGAATGGGTAATAAAACTCGTTAGTCGACGTGTATTCATTTATTAATTATATTCTTTACCGTTTATTTCGAAATAATCATTATAATAACAATAATGACGGGAGATAATGATTGATGGTGGGTATAATTATTGTCTGTGAAGCAGGATAATTACCGCATTACGTTAACATCGGTAATCGATATTCTTGCAATAACTCAGTGGGAAAGCATTACGGTTAATTGGAAATAAATTATAATTAATGTATGAATGTGAATGGAATTCCCGAGCTGTTGCTTTCGATTAAATATAGATTTCCATCCTACCAATTACAAAAAAAAAGAGAGCGGAAAGATTACCAGGATCTCTCTTTCATACAAAAAAATGTCAATATCAAGCGCCTCAGAAAAAGAGCTGGAGTGAAAATGTGGCATTACGAGAGGAATTAATGATCTGTGTCACGAAGATAATCCCGGTATTGTTCTTGTTTCATGAGAATGTTCATCAACTTCGAGGCACGAATGAGAGCCGATCTCCAAGTTAAAAAGTCTCGCCACAGAGAGCAACAAAAACGTACAAGGGGTTATTCAAGTATTACGTTAGCATCGAGGGGGGGGGGGTTCGGATTTGCTGACTTTTGATGACAAGGGGTGAAGGGGGGGGGTTGGAGGTTGCTTACGTCATCAACCACTCTTTTTTTGAAGATATGAAATATTCTAGACTGCTGTCGAAATTTCGCTGGCAAGGGGTGTCAGTGTTTTGCTGATTTTTGCTGACGGGGGGGGGGGGGGGGTTTCAAAAATGGCTAAAAATCTGCTGACGTAATACTTGAATGGCCCCCAACGGTTCAAAATTCAATCACTACACTCCACTCACAATTTTAAATACAGATGGCAGCACAAAAAAAATCGCACACAACACTATATTATACTCACTCAGACTGTTAGCTAAACACACCACACACTGATACTTCCTGCACAACTCAATCAGTAGTAAATTGCTGATGACAGTAGAACGGAGTTGCGCTCGGTTTGAAAGAGAGAAAGGAGAAAGTGTTCGCCAGAATACGCATCTAGATGCGTGATTCACGCATCAAAATTCAATTTTACTCCTAAAAATTTCGTTGAGGAGCAGGGTACGCCGATTTAAATCACCTTGATTTATGAAAAAAAATCATTGATTTAAATAAAAATTTTACATTTCGTTTTTCCTTTACATAGCTTTAATGATATTGAAGTAAAAGTAACCTAGCATGGCAGGCATATTATTGATATGTGGTAAAGTTCGTGATTAAAAGAAGTATAGAAGATCTTTTTTTGAAGTAAATATAGACTTAAACTTAATCCCTAGATACAGTGCAGAAAAAAAGCAGGCCTATTTTTGTGCACGGAAAAAATTGCAGAAAAAAATATAGGGAGCTCAACCAACACCACCTATAGAACAAGGCCTCCGCACGAAGCTCGTGACGTCACTGAAGAAGGACATTTCATCTATTGCCGTTTGATATAGCAGGTCGACGCATGCGATATCTTTACCTTGTTTTGCAGTGCATCCAATGGCCATAGGAGAAATGGCCTTCTTCATTGGCTATCACAAGCTTCGTGAGGAGGCCTTGTTCTGCAGGTGGTGTTGGCTCTCAACTTAGATACATAACTGCACTGAATGAATGAACGCCAGGGGCTCTGCCACTGGACTTATCCCGTAGCCGAGATCTCTTCCATAGTGAGTGCACCTAACAGTCTGAGTGTGTAGCTAGTGTTGTATCTGATATTTCAGTGCTGCCATCTATACTTCAAATTGTGAGTGAAGTGTAATGATTGAATATTTGTAATGTTGTAGGCCTGTTGCTCTCTGTGGCGAGACTTTTTAACGGGGAGATCGGTTCGCATTCGCGCCTTGAAGTTGGGAATCACAGAAAACCAACTTCAGCTTACCACCACTGTGGCACCGGTGGGGTTCAAACCCGGATCCTCGCGATGGGAGTCCGTCAGTATGCCACTCGACCACCACAGCGGCTACATAACTGCACTAAGTATTTTCAATGCATTACAATGTGCACTAGGGTTTCCCCCGATTAAAAAACAGAGGAATAATTTTTTGCATAAAGCCTTGAATTCTATACCCTAATCACTGATTCAAAATAATAGATTTTGTACCAACATGAATATTGTTAAGCTTTAGACTTCTTTACGATTTCCGTATTAAAATTTCAAGTTTTGCTCGTTTTTTTTACCAAAACCCAATTAATCCGTGAACGAATAAAATCGTGATCGAGAGTGAGTAATCGTAAAATCGAGAATCGAATAAATCGCTCGCCACAGAGAGCAACAGTCCTATAACGATAAATCATTCAATCATAACACTTCACTCATAGTTAGAAAAACTGGTGGCAGATGGCAGCACTACACATAACAAGCATTACAGAGAAACAAAAAAACTTCACGTCAGGTTTCACTACACGTACACGCACATTCCCGCATGTACCGATTCGTTGGGGGTTCCGCGGGGTGCATGTGTGGTGTAGCAGTAGTAGGTAGGGCCTCCAAAAAATGGCTCGGGGATCCATGATGTTCTTAAGTCAACCACCTCGTTGGGAAATTTGCCTGTTGTGGCGTTGTATTTGTATTTGTGTAAATTATTAAGCAACATCATGCAAGTTGGAAACACATCATAATAAATGCATCCATCAATTGCGTAAGAAACAACATTGTCAATAGAAATTCGTTTATTCAGTTGATGCTGAATGGCCCTTTGGTTGTACATCGAGTGAATCGAGAAACCTGCACCATATTTGATATTGAGTTGCCACCAGGCCAATCACTTTGTGGGGTGGGGGGGGGGGAAGCCCTGCATCAATAAAAGCACTTCTCTCTACGTATATGTACGTATACGCAAAATATGCATCCTTAATTATTAGCAATATTTGTTTTTATAAATAAGCAGTCAGTTAAAATCGAAAAATCTGATTTAAATCAAAACAAATCCGATTTTTTTTTTTAAATTACGATTTTTTCATATCCTGTTGAGGAGTGAATACACTCCTTCAAATTTTAGGTAACTTTTTTAACAGTTATTTTCTACTGATAAAAAAAAATAACTTTTTCTTTATAAAAATGCCCCTTAAAATTTTAAACAGGAGTGTACTCTTCAAAATTATATTTTCGGATAATAATGATGAGAAGGGGGATATCCCATGAGACCCTTCTCGGGAAAAAAGAACCT
This sequence comes from Pholcus phalangioides, assembly GCF_987345545.1. Lineage (NCBI taxonomy): Eukaryota > Metazoa > Arthropoda > Arachnida > Araneae > Pholcidae > Pholcus > Pholcus phalangioides. Next base: position 15,654,989 of record NW_028301595.1, read on the forward strand.
TGCAGGTTATCAGAGGCGGATTTATGGTTCTTCCCTCCTGTAGGGCTTACACAAATTTTGACGCCCTTCTCCCATTTTAGTTTAATTTTCTGCGCTACTCATCCCTCAAATTTTCCGCCTTGAGGCTACAGCCCGTTTTACACTACTCACTGCTGTAAATACGTCTCTGTCTCTAAGGCCAGGAGGATTACAGTTTAAAAGTTTTAGAAAAGTTGTTTTATAAAACTTGAAAAATGCAAGCAATACGCGTATCGGTTACGTTCGAGTGAATTTAATCAATCGGCCTTGTAAAATATCTTTTATAAAATTTTTATAGTGTAATCCAGGCCTAAGTCGCTCTGTTGTTCCCTCACGTGCTTGCAAACTCTCTAGGTCACTATTTTGGTCAGTCCCATGCTTATACACTCTCTAGGTCAGGGGTGGCCAACCAGTGGCACGCCATGGTATCTGGAATGGCTGTGGCACTCTTAACACTTTTCAGAAATTAAAGGAACTCGATTCCATTTTTCACAATCAAAGAAATTCTCTCCAACTTTTAAACAACGCCTTTCTAGTGAATGATGGTCTTGTAGGCTGCCAAACCTAAAATTTAGTACTGTGGGTACTCTTAAAATGACAACTATGTGATAGCTTTCTATTCAATGCGTTTCTGTTCGGTTTTTCATCTTTGGGTATAGTTGCTGGACATACATCCCATGTGCTCAAGATTCAGAATCGGCCGCATGAAGGACATGCATTGTATAATACAATTGCATTGCATCCATGAATTCTGGGGAAATGGGGGAAAGTCCCTCTTACAAAGGTTATTTTGGGGGGGGGGGGGGCAAGCACCCTGATTTTTCGGGTTCCAGTGTCTATGTCCAATATGGTGTACGTAAGATGAACTGGCACCGAGATATACGTACATACACAATTTGCACTGCTATAATCGAATTTATGACAAAAATCGAAAGAATGTCACACTGAACATTTGGCGCGTCTTGGAAAAAGGTTGGCCAGCCCGGTGTAGGTATGATGAATTTTTTTTCTACCGATAGCCGTACATGCACGAGACACAATCAGTATCGCGATAATCGAATTTATGACTCAAAAATAAAAACAAGCTAGAAAAGATATGAAAATTCCTCCTATTTTCGTTGAAAAAAAATACGAGGACCGGCGAAAAATATTTTGCAGAAACGGGGGAAGCATGCTCTTGTCCCGTAAAACTGGACGCATAGTCTGCGTCGTGCCAAGTCTTCTGATTTATTGGTTTCTACTTTTTGGTTCCAGAAGCTGAATAATTTGTTTGAAGATGGGAAAACGCAGATTTTTTTGGATCAAGAATTCTTCAATATCCATCAAACATCATTGATACTATGGTGGTTTCGGGATATATGATGATTGTATGAGTATACCTAATGCTGATTCTATCAAGAGAATATGGAGTCGAGCTAAATAAAAGAGGGGGGGCGATCAATTGCAAACTAGTCGCTATCGGCTCTATAATAGCGAGGATGGGATTCATGGTTGATGTCCGATCCAGACATGTGCCTGAGACACATCAATTCAATGTCTCGATGCATAAAATCCGTGGTAAAGGCCAAAGATGGTCTCCGTACAATGTATTCGTATGATATTAGCACGCGTTTTCTCATACTATCCAAGCAAATGAGCATGTAATTTTGCGTTTTCAGAAATGTCCCGTTCATCTACCAGTAATGCGAAGATTGGACTATTCCAGATTTGCATGCATAACCAGGAAAAACAAAACACGAATTAATTTCATGTAAATTTGCATGAAAACATTCATGCGGTAATCCGTTTTTTTTGTCCGATCTTCTAATTTTTAGAAATTAAGAGGGAAAAAGTAATTTGGCATTTCAAGATGTATTCAATCTACTTTCTGCAAATTTTTTGGAAAGATGAAAATGCAAATTACAACAGTACCCGTTAATTTGGGCTTTTCAATTTGAGCATTTCGTAATCTGCTCTTGAAAATTTCTGGGGTGTGTTCTAATTACTTGAAAAGAGCGCTTGTATACCCATGGTTCTCTTGCCCTAAAAATCATATACCAACTGTGGCAATGTCGATCGTGGTTTTCGGGTAAATTCTAATCAGCCAGAGCATCAATATCCACAGAGAAGACACCCTTGATAACGTTTTTCGACGAACCCCTAATTCGAAGCACACTTTAAGGAGCACTGAAATGAATGTATGAGGAAACTTTAAATAACAAGACAATCTGAATTAATCATAAGAATGATGAATTCAATTGGAGGAGAAAAAAAAAAGAAAGAAAAGTCCATGTCCGTCTTGTATAATATTCTTTTATTTTCGTAGACGTGTCTGGAATTTATGCAATAAGAGGTCACACATGGCTATCGTGATGAGCGGTGTGACTTTCTCAGAACCGGGGGGAAAGAAAGCATGGAAAAAGGCAAACAAAACACTGAAATGTGGAAAGACCCCCCTTTTTTTTAAATATTGTATAATCCTTGTATTTGAATGATATTAAAGATGATGAATCAGTCTTTTTCATGTCCCTTTCTTTTAAAATAAAATCCTGACCTTCGAGAAACGGCCATTGTGGGTTTTATATGCTTCAAAAAGAGCCGCCATCTCATTCTTTAACGTTCAACTCGACATAGATCTGAGGCGCCGTGAGGGATATGAAAGGACATATTTCCATTTTCCGTTTTTTCAAAGAAAAAGTTTTCGTTGTTAGTTTCATTAAGAATTGTCTTTTTTCTTTCTTTCTTTCATCTCATTTTGGATGTTTTAGTTACGTATATCTCGTAGGTTTTTTTTCAAGACTTTTTCTTTCTTCAAGACTCTTCCTCAAGAAACTGGAAGTATCTCCGTAATATTATACTGTACTATGATTATACTCATTACAGAAAATCCGAAAAAGGGATAGTCAGCACAGATGTGCGTAGGATCATAATTGATATTCCGAGTAACCATATTTATCCGCAGTAATAGTAATAGTAGGTGTCCCATTTGTGCAAAAGTCTTTTCCCGCAGAGAGCAGGCAGACATACAACCAGGGACGCCGGAACATATATGCTCATATTGCTAAAGCAACACCAATCATTTGAATGGTATTGCTTAGCAACACCAATCATCATTCAAATATGGCTCATTCCCTCCCCCTCAGTTCGGGCGATGGAAGATTTACAAGATATACAGAAGACTGGATGTTGTGAAGATATTTATTATTTGAGATGTTGATTTTTTAAGGAAGGAAAAAAAACTCATCTCCGCCTCTACCGGGAGTCCAACCCGGGTCCCTCGATTGCCGGACGAGTGCTCTGACCACTAAGCTACAGAGGAGATAGAGATTTTCCTTCGCTAGAGCGTATACATTTACCATATATACGTGGAAGATTTACCATAAACGGGACATTTTTGTTGAATGTGTGACGTATGGTCTTCATATATATCCAAGTGAACATTATGTTCATTACTCGAGCAATACCAAACATTTTTGACTTCCAGCGTCCCTGCATACAACACGGTTCTTACATAGCATGGAAATTCAAGCATTCAAAATCTCCACTTCAAAATAATGGAAGACAGACGGCAGCACGAGCAGAGAGAGAGAGAACACGGAACTAGCTAAGTATCTTGTATTTCGCACAATTCATGTACTCGCTTCATAATTTTAAATTTAATGAATAAAAGTTTATACATTGTTTATGTATCACGTATATATATATATATATTTTTCAATCAGCAAATTATTCCACGCACTCAGGGCTGAACTTGGGCAAGTGCAAATTGTGCAGCCGCACCGGGCCGCTAAATTTTTGGGGCGATAAAAGGGGATGAAAATGTTTTGATTACATTTTGACATACATTACATTTACTTCTTAACAAAGCAATAGCTATTGCTACTAGTCCAAGATAGAAAACCTCTAAGGTTGAGGGCCTGGGTAGATAAAATCGGTTTTCTAGCCATGACAGCCCTAAACCTTCAACTGCCTGGGGGTGCACTCGCAATTTTTTTCACTGGGAAACGAACACTTTTGTCCATATTTATTGCCAAATGACATTTTTTTTATGACTACGAAGCAATAGTTTTACGGTCGTTCTAGGGCACGTGAACCTGGCGGGCACCAGAGTACCCATGGACACCCGGGTATAGGAAAACCCCTGTTCAGAGGGACCGAATTTTTTTTTTTTTTTTCACCGGGCCGCAAAGTTTTTAAGCCCGTCCCTGTACCTTCTCCTGTAGTTTTTTGCTGACCCTGAAACTATTTCTCCTGTTTAATATATTTTTTGAAGGTCCGCTAATTATTTCACCTTTTTTTTCCTCGTCCGCAAATTATTTATTATTTTTTGCATTCTTTTCCAGTTAGCAAATTACTTCTTTTTTTTTTTTTTTGCCGGTCCGCAAAAAAATTATTATTTTATTTTTTTATTTTCTCCAGTCCGCAAATCAGGCTGTTTCATGTTGTAGTGTTTTTTTGTTTTTTTTTGCCGGTCCGCAAACTATTTCTCTCATTTCCGCCGGTCCGCGAATTTTTAAATTATTTTCACTGGTCCGCAGTTGTAAAAAGGTTGAAGAACATTGCGTTAGGGGCCACAGATAAACTCATAATACACATTAGGGGCCACAGATAAACTCATAATACACATTAGGGGCCACAGATAAACTCATAATACACATTAGGGGCCACAGATAAACTCATAATACACATTAGGGGCCACAGATAAACTCATAATACACATTAGGGGCCACAGATAAACTCATAATAAACATTAGGGGCCACAGATAAACTCATAATACACATTAGGGGTCACAGATAAACTCATAATACACATTAGGGGCCACAGATAAACTCATAATACACATTAGGGGCCACAGATAAACTCATAATACACATTAGGGGCCACAGATAAACTCATAATACACATTAGGGGCCACAGATAAACACATTTCGGCGTGTATCGATTTGTTAGAGGTTCCACAATGTGTACGAGGTGCATGTGGTGAAACATATATAACGCTCTTTCGAATTATATATGCTGCAGCAAGAGCCCGAAACTGCCTATTTCGCGAAGTGGCCAATTTCGATGTGAATTGATGCGGCCAATGTGCGAATTTCAGGATTTCGCCAGCCAGTTCGCGAAGTGGCCGGATATCCCTGGCCAAAGTCTGATACAACAAACATGATTCGGCGTATTTTTCCGTGATAATCGTGTCCACATTAGTTATGGCAACCCATTAAACCGCAGTCACGACATCATATATATAATCATCCTTTTTTTTTTCTTTTTTTTAATCAAAATTTGACAGAAAAAACTATGTCTATATTATTATACAAATAGTTTTTTCTCTCAAATTTCTCTCGTCACACGAAGCCAATCAAATTCAACTACTATATATAGCCATGTAACACACGTTGGCATGAAAAAAAATGGATTTGGCACCTACCGGACCGTCTTACACCAGCCCACCGAACTTTGGCCAGGGACCTCCAACTTCGCGAATTGGCCGGCCAAAGTCCGAACCATTTCTGAAAATAGGCCTCCGGCCAAAATTGCCGACTAATTTGCGAAGTGGTGACACTTCGGGTTTCGACAGTAGCATATACCATATGGTATATTGTTCAGGAAAGAAAACACTCAATAAAATTCAGAAATTCTGTATAAATATACGTAGTCCGCATTGTGGATTTGAACAATTTGCTCCCACAATGCTTTCGGAGGGAGATGAAGGTATATTGGTGAAGATGAGATGAAATATCGATAAAACGTGTGGACAAGGGATCTTCAGTTTCAAACATTGCGGGACAAAAATAAGATTTCCACGAAACCCCAGCGCCGACAAATCGTTCCGCGGTATCTAGATTTACAAAGAGGCGTCTCACCGGGTGGCCCCAATGGAAACCCAGGCTCCGAGTCAAACGGAGAGAGGGGATGTGGGGGCTGTATTATTTAAAAGTTTTAATCTTTCTGAGATTATTTGTTTCATTTAATGTGAATTTTCATCTCTCTCAATTTCAAAATTATTTCCTCATTAAATCCAAAATATTTTTTCATTAAATAATAATTTACATCAATTCTGAAATTATTTTTCCATTAAATATAAATCTTCACAAATTCTGGAAATATTTTTTCATTAATTATGAATTTTCATGAATGGCAAAATACTTTTTCTCCACTCATTATGAAATTATTTCTTTCATTAATTCTAAAATCATTTTATTCAATAATTCCAAAGTTGTTTTATTTAATAGTTCTAAAATTATCTTTTCAATAATTCTAAAATCATTTCTTGTAATATTTGTAAAATTATTTCTTTTAACATTTGTGAAACTATTTCTCATTAATTCTAAAATTATTTTTTCTCATTAATTCTGAAATATTTTCTAAAATAAAAATTTTGGAATGCATTTTTTTTATCGAGTTCTTTTTTCAGCATAAATTCTGTGAGTATGTAATCCTTTCCACCGACGGGCCGCTACAAAAAAACGTTGAGGGCCACGTATGGCCCCGCGATCAGAGAGTTAACTTAGAGGGCATTTCTGGATTGAAATTTACCTTCTTGTTTTGAAATTCAAAAAGAAAAGAATCGACGTATTAACCATATCGTTACATTGCCCGCAAATTTGAGGGAAAACAACTTTTTTCCTTCGCTATATAGCCTTAATACACAAGAAATTACGACATGTGCATGATGAGGCACGTTCTGGGCCAATCACGTTAGACATCGTGATTTACACATTTTCCCGGCTGTTCTTGAACATTCTGACCCATAAATGTGAACCTTGCTATCGCGCAAAGAAACACACGCTTCACAAATCTGGCGACGAATCTCCGAAACTGTCACATTTCTTGTAATCAGGAAGCTCATAACGAAACTTACTTCACACGAGACTAACTTCATATTCTTACCTACCTTTATCACATGGCAAAAAAAAAAACAAACGCATACAAATTCGCAATGTGCCTATTTGTTATGCAAGGGATGTCGGTGAATATTGCGCATGCGCGAAAGTTCGAACGCGTACCTTTTAAAAAGATACTACCGAACGATCCTTACTTGGAAAATAGCGCTCGTTGTCATCAATGATGTCCCGATTCATATTCTCCCTTGAAATAGTGGCGTTTCATCCTCAGGTTATAAATTCCAGGGAGTATTAATAAATTATCCAAAAATCGAGCAAGTAGAATAATGTAGACAACACCTTTATATTTTCGAAACCCGTCTCTCTCCTGTTATTAAACGTGAAAAATATCCGACTCTGTCCACTAGCAGTTGATCGATGGATTGGGAGATTGAAAACATGCTCGAAGACAAAGCCAACAGTATAACTATCTGGGCTTGCCATTGCGATATAAGAGCGTTTTAAGGAGGCGAGAAATCTCGTAATTGCTGCTGATAGGGGTTGATTAATGCTTCTTACGTGGGAGATTTTAAGCTGTTTTGGTGAATTTTTTCTTATCGTTTCATTCAGGCGCAATACTGGAGTGATACTGCAATCCTGTTGCAATTAATGTTTTTTTACCCCTTCTTTCATCAGCAGACAAAAGGAAGAGAAGGAAAAAAAATAGGTCTAATTCGAATACCATATCTTTCACTCCTATTGCAAAAATGTGAGGAACAGGATTCCGCAACTCAGCAAACTTTCTGCAGCTGATGAACGAGTTTTAAATTCCAGTTAAACGAGGATTGGGCTGAAACTCAGCCTCCCGCTTACGATGTGTTAAAACGGGACCCTTTTTATCAACTGAGGATAAAACGGCACTATTTCGACTACGGGATAAATCAGTTATGAAACTGTACCAAGTGGAAATTGTGCCTATCAGTCAATCTTGAATAATTATTGCCAAACCAGTTTGATCAACTTCTTCACGGATATACTTATGCAGTACTATCCTCTGAGAAATTAATTCAGCACAGATTTTATCAATGCGAGATATACAGAAAACTGACTGTGTGTGTGAGTGTGCTATTTAGAGATGCTGATTTTTTGAGAAGAATTATTCACTTGTCTCTACGTGTGTGTGTGGGGGGGGGCGCTCGAACCTACGCCCTCTCGCATTCTTGACAAGTGCACTACCACTACGCTATAAAAGCAGAGAGAATGTTCCTTCCTTGGAGCATATATGCTGAACAACACCGTGCGATGGACGGTGACGGTAATCAGCTAATGGCTCATAAATATCATCAAGCCACCAGATGGTGATGTATAGCTGCATGTAGAGAAAGATGCCCTCCCCGCATCGAAGACTGTCAGTAGTATCTCTACATAACAGCCAGTTTTCTGCATATCTTCTATTGATCGGTGAAGAGGACATCTTTCTGGAATTTTCTAACAACCACAATTTTCAAATTCATCACCGGGATTATACTTAACCAAAGCTAATTAAGGAGAAATCCAACATAAATGATAAAGTCTAAAAATGTTAATTTAGTGTCATGGAAGGCCTCTTCTGACACACAAAAAGGAAAGAAAAGCAATTTCATCATCTCTCTCACAACAAAGACAACTTCACGCATCAAAAAGAAAGTATCAGATTTCGAACTTATCTATTCGTATTCGTCGAAAGCAATGCATGAAGCAACCCTGTTTAGCATCTTTCCATAGTAATAAAGGATTCGTTTACCCTCAATCAAAAAAAAAAGTTAAAAATATACTTCACAACATCACTGTAAATACACAACACAAACATAAATTGAGTTTTCTCTGAAGATACACGTGTACAGAGTACGATTAATTGCTTACATCAGTAGTGCATGCCAGCCGAGTTTTGTAAGCGTGATGTAGTACGCGTATATCCACGCGACAGCTCGTAATGGGGGCTTCAGATAAGGAAAAGAAATGGTCGACAGAGAGCACATCGTTTTTTTGAAGACGAATCCTTCTTGTGATAAAGAATTTGGTTTTCATTTCGTATGCAGTTCATAGACTAAGGAAAAACGGCCATTTGTAGTGAAAGCTGGTAACGTTACTTACGAACTACCGAAATCTTTCTGGGAGAGAGTCTTTTATCAGAGAAGGAAGTGTAAAAAAAAAAAAGACAATTAAAATTCAGAATGTGCTATTGTAATTCGGTTCTTGGAAATGTCAGCCAAACAAAGTCAATTCTTCAGAAAGTGGTGGATACGAATTTGATAAATTTTGTTCCTAGAGGCATAAATCTAGGAAAACGGCAAGGACAAAAAAAAACTCACATCCGCGTTCAACACACACTTTATCCACATGTCACGATTTATCAATGGACATCTTTCACCGACACACGATATCCTTGAAAAGAAATGTAACTAATCCCATGGAAATCCGACAAGTTATGTGCAGAAACATTTTCGGCGTTTTTTCTCTTTCGGAAGGAACGAAACCTAAAATTTTTACATCTTTGTTAGATTTTACTGCATAATTTTTTTTTTTTTCATTCGTAAAAATAAATAAGTGAATTTAATTGGCAGGAGATTTCAAAGACAGTAAATTCAAAGCTCCACGTGAAACGCAAGGGTTACCCCATCCGTGGAAGCTACTTAATTACGCTCTCGGTGGGAGAGATGATGATGTTCGGAATTCCAACTTTCTCTTTAATCCGCTGGAAAAATTCTAAAAACAGCGGGACTGGAAAAAAACTATCTAAAGAAGATACACACACAAAACGCGACTTTTAAACCCACGCACACGGTAAAACCGCTGTACATGAGGGTACTAAGCTGTCATGTATATGCGTACGAAAATATTTACTATCACATGTTATATGACTTCTAAGCATGATTTTATTGCTACGTGCAAGTAAAATAAATTCTGGCATAAAATCTGTCGAGCTCGTCTCAGATGCACAAATATACCATGTTTCGTACGACTGGGAAAAAAAAATGTAACAGAACCATATTAAACATTCTAGGCTTGCTCTGATAGAGTAAGGGCGGGATTACACTATAAAAGTTTGATAAAAGATATTTTATAAAACTTGAAAAATTCTACCAATAAGCAAATACAACCGGTGATATTATTGGGTGAATTTTTCAAGTTTTATCAAAGAGCTTTTACAAAACTTCTACAGTGCAATCCCGGCCTAACACACTATCACTCTATCAGACCTCCCATGATTGCTAACCCTTTTAATGGTTCATCAATATTTATGTATCAGGAATATACACATGCATTACTTGCCCCCCCCCAAGGTCAAAAGTGGAGTCACTGATCTAATATATATATATGAATTGACATCATCATCATCACATCGTTTCCTCCTTCTCCCCCCCCCCCCCCCCAAGACTTTCAAGTCCATTTCCGCCTATGTCTAAGTTAAGCCGTGTCTAGTCGCGTCGGGGCTGGCTAAAAGGAAAAACGTCATAAATTACTTAATACTATCCAGGCCACGATCGAGATTATTTTCGATTTTCGTCGGTGAAGGAGGAGAGGGTAAATGTAATTTAGCCGTTCTTTTGAAAACAGAGATATAAATTTGTGTGGAAAGTTCCATACCATCCAGCTACTTTCAGCAAGTAACTTAAATTGCAGCTCACTGTATCACCGACACCTTTCTGAATTTTCGCGAAATTCGACTGGGATTTATATATAAGTTGTACCATATATTTGACAACCAAATTATGAAATAATGAAATTGATATTTCTCGCGCAAGCGTAATCAAGAATCATTTACTTAAAATGCTCGTATCTCATTAAATTGTTATATTTTGAATTTCTTCAAAGTTTCCCATGTTTCATGTATAGTGTCAAATTTTCTGAGAGTTATAAGCAAAAAACGTGAGACGAAAATTGGAATTTTTGTAAGAAACATTTATTAATTCGTGAATATACGTGATATTTTCACGAAAATGCGAAAAATATAACATTTTGTCAAAGTTACAAATCATTTGCAGCTTTTTTATAACATAAGGATTGATCAAAAACATTTTTTTTTTCCAAATTTCTGTCGATTCCCCTAAATGCACTCATAACTAAATTTTCATTGGAAATTGTGGGTAAAGGTAGGCTATATATAGGGTTTGCATATGACCGAAATTTCAGAACAATTCATATAAAGTATTTTTCTAGCAATTCGAAATAACTCCGAAGTGTCTACTGACTTATAGCTATATAGTGTATATGTTACAGTGAATGGATAAATCGGTTATTATGCATACTTACCAATAGTCTCGGTAAGTTTGATAAATTTATCACTTTTACCGGAAAATGTGCATAATACCCAAAAGTAATAAATTTGATAAATACGAAGAGTCAGTTAAATTTGTAAATTTGATAAATACCCGAAATTTATCACCTTTATCTGAGATTATGCATAATACCCTTGCGTAATTGGTGAATTTCATAAATATGAATATTTCATATTTGATAAATTGTGAAAAAAATTACAAATCAGTTTAGTATGTTAATGAATATAGTCGGACCCCGACTATACAATGACACAACACATGTAGCCTGTAAATTATCATTTACAGTATGATTTATCATGTTTACCATCGACGCAACGCTTGGGTATTATGCATATTGGCAGGTAAAAGTGATAATTTTTTTTAGTACTTATCAAATTTACCAACGAGCGATTTGGGTATTATGCCTAATCGCCGGTAAAAGTGAAAAAAATTAACCAAAATACTCGGCGGTTATACATAATAACCGGGTTTATCGCATTTAACCTAACATACATAGCTATTCGTTACCAGTTCCTAAATTATTTCATTCAGTCTGTGGCGATGATGATGATCATGACGAAATATCCCAGCTTTATTATTATTACTATTTTCAAATGGTTACCAACATGATTGATTAGATAAACATATCAACAGCATAAAGAGGAAAGGAACTCATGCGTTTGAATTAACAGCTGATCAACTGTCATTCAAAGTCTGGGTTGGAACGAAAATGAACGGGTCACGACTCAATCATCTTTTGTCTCACTACATGCGTACACACATCATCTTGTAACAATGATTATTATCTTCCTTCGCATCAAGAAAAAAGAAATTATCACTGCAAATATTTTAATACGTATTTTATAATATATATTATTTTTCTTTATGTACGTGTTTATATGAACCTCTCACACAGTCGAGTTTCTCTTCAAATCAGAACGTGCTTTTTTTTTTGTTTGGGAAGTGTATAAGACCTAAAAACAGCGATGGATAAGTAAGTATTTCGTCTTGACCTACATAGTACATGCTGCGCTATATGGCATAGGGAGGAGATAAATATGAAAACGCGTAGGGAAAAAATCTCTCACAGCGTTAACTTTAAAAAGAATTCGAATATAGGACAAAAATAGAACGGCCCGAAATAAGATTTCTTCAAGATTGAATAAAATTCGAATAAATAACTTCTGTAGAGAAAAAACGTCATATTAAAAGACGTTTCTCTAATTTAAATCGAATAAATCCATTTCCTTCATGTTTTTAAGGGGAAAAGAAAAATATTTATATCTCTATAATACCGAGAAGAAGAACCTTACTTACTAAAATGACCTCTTCCATGTTAACCTTTTCCGTTTCGCGCACATTTTGCTCAATTCATATGGCCGCCATATACAGTAAAACCCCTCTTAGCGGACACCCCCCCCCCAGATGCTATCACATCTCTTTTATGGCCAAATAATAGTTTCCCATTTTATAACAAAAGTATACATTTAAAACCCCTGATTAACGGTCACCCCTCTTATACGGACGATTTTTTTTTTTGTCCCGTTGGTGTCCGTAAAAGAGAGGTTTCACTGAAATTTTAGTCAATAGAATATAGGCTATATAATGTACTGTATACTATACAGGGTGATTCAGAAAAGATGGGAAAAACTTGGTAAAAGAGGTGATATTACACACCAGTACAAACAATAGTCATCAAGGAATGAATGGTCTAACATGAAACGCAATCGAGCTAGCGCGTTTCGAAACGGCCGCTCCGCAAACGTTGATGAAAAAGCAGACATACATTTTATTTCCGGAAGTACCACAGAGGCAGCACGAATGTACGGTGAGGTGGTTGCCAATCCGAAACATTTGCGTGCTTGCATCGGCAGCTGTGCGAAACGGGAATCCTTTCTTGCTCCGCGGTGGAATAACGCTGGAATAACTTCACAGGGCTGGTGTCCGCGCCTTATATTCACCGTGACGCAGATTTGCATACTGTTTCTTCTTCTTCCCCAGGGTACATTTGTATGCATGGTGTTCTTTTTGTCCCGATAAATTTCAACAGGAATGCCGTTTTAAGGTTTGTGGAGCGGCCGTTTCGAAACGCGCAAGCGCGATTGCGTTTCATGTTAGACCATGCATTCTTTGATGACTATTGTTTGTATTGGTGTGTACTATGACCTCTTGAAGTTTTTCCCCCATCTTTTCTGAATCACCTTGTATACAGTATTTATATTTTATTGCCGGTCCTCGACTTATTTCTCCTGTTTAGGTATTTTGCCGGTCCGCAAATTATTGTTCCTGTTTTACTATTTACTAAGTCCTTATATATACTGTACTTATTTATACTATTTATTCATGTATTGCATTGTCGGAAAATTATTGCGCTTATTCTTTTCTTTTTTTTTTGTTTTGCCTGTCCGCAAACTATTTTTCCGCCACCCTGCGAAATTTTTCAACTATTTTCACCAGTCCACAGTTATACAGAGCGTCACACCATGATCTGGTTAGGAGGAGGAGTTCCACAGTTATATACAGGGTCCATAGAAAACAGGGGGGTATGGCATTTTGCTGGCGAATCATTCATCCTAACGGTATACTTCCAATTAGGAAAAGTTTCCAAGTAATATGTAGTACTCACACATGTCACTCATGTTGCAAGGAGTTGTATAGTTAATAAAATAAAACTTTTTGTACAGTCCTCGTGTGCCCCAAAACCCAATTAGAAAAGTTATTGCTCTGTCTCTCCTGATGCCAACTAGAAAAAATTCCAGGATCCTAAATGCAATATTCACTGAGATATTCAAATTCAAAAAACGGAGGAAAGTTGAGAAAAAAACAGCATTGAAAACGGGTAAATCTCTACCGAGACTAACAAAAAAAATGCAAGTTTCCAAGTGCAATATTCGCTGAGATATTCAAATACCATAATCGGAGAAAAGTTGGCAAAAGGCAGCATAAATGAGGGAAAGGTGCGTGTTGTGTCCGTTAGTTTTTGCTGTCCTTTCATAACTTTTATATCAGTTTTTTGAATATAAATATCTTAGCGAATATTACTATTAGAAACATGGAATTTTTCTTGTTGGCCTCAGGAGATAACAGGGCAACAACTTTCTAATTGGAAGTTAGAGGACAAGGGGACTGTATAAAAATTTATATATTTTTTTTTTATTTTGTGTCAAACTGTATTTTCACTCTCAAAACAGTTACAGGGTAATTTCTGAACGCCTTTTGAGCATTTTTTAAACTGGAATCACACCTCTACGACAGACGGTTGATGAGATAAAAGCCGCATTAGCACTTACGGGACACCCTGTATAATACAAGAGATTCAAAGACCTTGAAGGGTTTTGAGTGATGATTGTTTTACACGATTATTATTTTTTGCTTTCTTTCTATTTCTTTTGTTTTTTATTATCATGGCGTCGAAAAATTGTTCGTGACCGAGCCGTGGCTGCTGCTGCTGCTGCTGCTGCTCGATAAACGCCAACATGAGCGGTTTTTATTTATTCTATTTTTATATTTTCTGTTAAAATATTATAATATATTTTCTTTCCTTAGTAGGTAGGTAGGTCTTTTTCCCCCTCCCCCCTTTTTCCATTGTCGGCAGTGGCGGCATCGTGCACCTACGCTATGTCCCACGTGCTGTTGGGTCATAAGTTCTGATTCTATTTCTTTCTTTCTTTTTCTTTTCCAACTCCTATGAATCATGCTCGTATAGTTAGTTCTTTACGTATAACTTTACAATTCTTCATATTTTTTTTTTACGTGAAGTTCTTTTTATTATTAAAAGGAGGGCATAAAACACGCACAACTGGAATCGGACGCCTTCACATACTCACACAGAAGAAGAAGAAGAAAAAGAACAGTCTGAGGGGAAAGAGGTGGAATAATTAACGAATTAATGATCGTAATTAACGCGTAAACCGATGATACATGATTAATTTTAGCGTCGAGGATTATGTTTAACATTTATTTTCTTTATTTATTGTTATTATTCTTTTGTTTTCGTTTTCCATATTAGAAGAAGAAGAAGAGCTCGTTGATTGGATTCATTCATTTTTATTCAGGGGGGGTTATGTTTTCTTTTTAATTACTTTTCGCTCAAGTTCAAAGTTCATGTTCGAATGGGTCATAAACGATTAATATTGAAACCTAATCTGTCGGGGTTTGAACTTCTTGTACGTGAGTAAAAGTGCCAATATGTAAACCAGAATCTCCCTCGCTCTGGGTTGGTCGACCCCTCGAGGCTATACGAGAAATATCACGAATTTGAGTTGTTTTTTTTTTCTTCGGTAGATTGTTCTCACAGTTTTTTTACACGATGACAATCAAAAACACGAATAGGAAATAGACCTTTTCTGAATGTTGAACTGAGGTGAGCTCGGAAAGAAAAGTCATATAGTCTCCTATGGGACCCACTGGTCCTCTTTTAAAACCCGGCAAGCACGCTACCACAAACCCCACTGGACACATGATCTTGCCTTCTTTACTTCATATACTGTAGCGTGCGTGAGGCACTGAAGTAGAGACATTAGTAACCTCTCCTTAACTCCAGCAAATGGCCCCCAGTTAGAATGGTAGAGAGTGAGACGGCTTTTTCTCAGCCTAATACATCAAGGAAATAGATCTTTTCCTGATATTATGTCGAGATATGTATTCCGGATGTTATGCCGGAAAATGTCCATTTCCTTGGTGTACTGAGCAGAGCAAAAGATGGAAACACGAATATTATTGAGACGTAGAACTAATTGTATAAAGAACATGTTCAAAAATACAAACATGAAGAGTTAAACTATTTTATCCCTTCTATACGGAACGACCAGAAACTTTCACCCCCCTCCCCCAGTGTTTTATTCATGTTGGTGCCTTTGCCCACGCCTGCTTATACAGGTTGGACAGCGCCCAACTGTGTCTATATAGTAGAAATGGTTCTCTGGCTGCGTTGGAGCCTCTTCCCTGAGGGGGAGCTGAGTCCTCCAATTATTCATCAGTTTTCAATACAACGAAATCCCTCCACCGTACGCGCATGAGTCCGGCATTTGCGGGACAAATGGGAAATTTAAGGATTCTCAATGCCAAATCTTCGAGGCTAAGAATTCTCAATCTTTTGGCCTTTTGTGCTCCACGGGCTCTTTATCCCAATAAAATGGAACAGTAGCGTCGAAATTGCTTTGTAGACCTGTGGAGGTTCAACTTGAGCGTTGAGTTTCACAGGGCTCCCACTCAAAAAATTAGAAAGATTAGGACGGGGGAGGGTACCCCCCCCCCTAATTATAGCATAATAATAAAAAAAATCCCTGAAAAAATTTTAAAATTAATTTTTGTTTTCATAGCACACTATTTCAGTATCCTGTAAGATTGACTCGAGCCAAAGCAAAATGACAGAAATGACTTGGTTACAAACACAATTTTTGGCCAAATAAGGTATTTAGGGGCCATTCAAGTATTACGTAAGCAGATTTTCAGCCATTTTTGACCACCCCCCCCCCCCCACTTGCTAGCAAAAGTCAGCAAAACGCTGACCCCTCTCCCCCCACCCCGTCAGAAAAATTTCGTCAGCAGCTTAGAATATTTCATACCTTCCATAAAGGGATGGTTGATGACGTAAGCAACTTTCAAACCCCCCCCCCCTCCTTGTCATCAAAAGTCAGCAACTGAGAAACCCCCCTTCCCCCCCCCCCTCTCGATGCTGCCGTAATACTTGAATGACCCCTTAGCAACCACAGATAATTCTTCTCTGTCCTCCTCACAATATATATATTACATTCTTTTTTTGGAGTCTTCCACAGTCCAGTCTGTCAACTCTCTTCGACAATCATCGTATGTCTTACAGCAGACATGTAAGTTTTTTAAGAATGACGCTCTTTCGAGACCACTTCCAAAAAAGCACAGGGCAAAATGTGTAAATTACAAGGTCCGATATAAATAAATCAAGGTGGACCAGATGGTTTCACTGCGTTGTCCATCCGTGTTTTAAAAAGGATTTGTTAAAATTTTAGTGCCAGTGTAATCGGTTTTGACCAATGAAGCACTTTTATTTCTTGCTCTTTCCTGAGTATTGCAGTGTGCCTTTGCATGCCCTAAAAATACAGATGACAACTGAATGTTATTGAGTATCATCAGTCACAAAACCTAGAATAGGCCTATGTAGCCAAATGATTTGCTACGCAAATTGTTTTTTTACCTATACACAAAATGTGGGCCATAATTTTGAATGATGACTGTTAGTTACTGTCTAAAAGGCCGGGATTACACTATAAAACTATGATGAAAGATCTTTTACGAAACTTGAAAAATTCAACCAATTAAGTCTGTTGGTTACATTCACTCTAATGTAACCCAGTGGTTCTCAACCTGGGGCCATATGGCCCCCTTGTGGTCCTGGGCTGTTCTAAGGGGGCTACGGGTGAAAATCAGAAATAAGGTGATCCACGACAGGTGGTGAATTGAGTCATAGAGAGCTGCGGAGAGAAAAGATTTAAAAATGAAACATGGTTGAAAAATATTTCTACTTTCAGCATCCACATCAGATCCGTCCATAGAACCAGGGGAATCTTAACCCTTGGGTCTATGTGGGCATGACCCGGGTCTTCATGTCTATAATGGAGGGAGGGGATATGGGATCTGGTACTATGATTTTCATATGTAAGCTGTTATTTCCAGCTAAGTATGGAGGGCCGCCAGAGCAACGGTGGATATGTTGGGAGGGTCGAGTTATCGTGCAGGTTCGTCGGATCGTCCCGTATTTTACAAACACCATTTTTTACCATATAATTTGACTCCTGGAACTCACTCTTGGATGAGGGTGGGGGGGGGGGGCGCTGGATAGGACAGGGGGCCACGAGAAAAAAATGTGATCCATAGGGGGGGGGGGCATGAGCTGAAAAAGGTTATGAAACACTGATGTAACCGATACGCTTTAACCGATAAGTTTTATAAAATTATTATTTTGATAAAACTTTCATAGTGTAATACCGGCCTAAGACCATGAAGTAGTAAATACAAAATTACTTTTTTCAACGAAGCACACACACACAGAAGTTTTTAATGATTACTCTACTTGTTGACACCTCAAGCTAAGTAAATGAAAAATTAATAAACCACTAAATGGTCCATATACACTCCCTCCATACGATTTCTGCTTTGGAAGAATCATTAATTGCGATCTACTACATTTGCATTATTTTGCATTATATCGATGATTCCTTCCTCAATTAAAATCAATTATGCGAATTTTGTTGATAGGTTTTTGGTAAAAAAGTAGGAAAAGTCGGACAAAACCGAGAAAGTAGGTCAAAAGTAGGCCATTTAACCAGAAAGTAGGAAAAGTAGGACGAGTGGGAGTCCCGGTTTCGATTTATGAATTAATCCGAGGGTCGCTTGAACCCGTGCCTCAGAATTCTACGGATGCTCGGGCACCCATAGCATCTCCGGCTTTGACGCCAGTGAAATGAAAACAACGGAACCCATTTACAAAATTATATTCAGTACCCTCCATGTAATCCGCACGTAAAAATCTTCCATTCATTTTGTGCATATTTTTGTTAATGTATTTTTCACCATCTCTGTACAATGAAGAGTATCATATACATATATATATATATACAGTAAAACTTCTCTTAGCGGACACCCCTCTTTTACGTCCAAATAATAATTTCCTCTATTATCATGAAAGTATGCATTTAAAAACCCCTGAGTTTCACTGCCATTCCTCTTTTACGGACGAATTCTCTTGTCGCGTCGGTGTTCGCAAAACAGTGGTTTCATCATATATACAGTTCTGACTTCACGCAACGGCCCGAGGTCTCAATTACAGAAGGGTATGGGTGGGCCTCATGAAAATGAGACCCGATTAAAGTTTTCGAAAGTAAGCAATATAATTAAAATCACGGCAGGTTTAAGAAGGGGCGAATCAGTCTAAAAATCAAGTTTCTGAGAAATCGAACTGAACTGCCTTTTAGACTGACACAAGCGTGTGTTTTTCGATGCCGCCTTTTCCTTTCAGGGGTGATAACGGGGTCCAAGAAATCCCCGAATCCCGAACCATCCTCGGTCCGTTGAGGTAGCACAATGCGATGATAAAGTCCAAGAATGAGGGGGTCCAAGAAATGTTTTGCACAAAAGCCCGTCGAAACTCGAGATATAAACCAAGTCATTCAGAAGTTCAACCTGATACTCACATAACATGAAAATTCAGGCATTTATCGTCACCACTTCAAAATATGGAAGACAGTGATAGCAGCAACAGCAAGAACACGAAACAAACATAACTCTGGCAACATGAATGCGTCGGGGCCATGCACATGCATTCACTCACACAACGCGATTTATTAAAAATTCCGGAGAGGAACGTGTACGGCAAGGATGCTCAACGTTTTGGGGAGTGCGTGTCACTTTCATTGGTTCGAGAACGTATCGCGGGGCCACTTGAGTGATCAGGAAATGTGTTGGGGCCGATTTAAGTAATCTGAAAATGGGCCAAGAGCCACTTACGCCTTTAAGTGTTTTTTTTTTTAATTTTCCTGAATCCATATTATAACTGCCATATTGGAAATCACTCAACCTTCTACAAATTGCCACCTATTTTCAAGAATTTTTTTTTCCCGATTGCGAGCTGATAAATGCTCCCCCCCCCCCACCCCCAGCAAAAAAAAGAAACCAAGAAAACTGACTCCACCCATCACTTTCAAAGACATCTATCATATTGTCATATTATATGAAGACACCTATCTGACACCTAAAGACACCTATCATGAAGTGTGTGGCTTTCTAGGAAGAGAAATACTTTTTAACTGAAAAAAAAAATTTGTATTATTTATACTGAGCATATATTTCTTTACTGTGCTGAAAGAGAGAAATAGGAAAAAAAATTCCTTTCTCTGTACTCCTATTATATAACTTTAAACAAGAGAGGTCTCCGCACATTGATCGATTTTGGGGGAGGGGGGAGAGTAGAAAACATATTTGACTCTGAAAACAACTTCAGCGCCCATTTGGGTTCATCGATGCCAAAATAAAAGCGTTTTAAGAACCCGAGATATTTCGGGGTTACCGAAATAAAGCGGATCAAGTTAGATGAGTTATCTCGGGATTGACGCTGTAAGGGTTAAGTGATATCTATAAAGATGCAGCTGGTCACTTTAATGAACTGTAAATGTGACGCGGGCCGCTTAAACTGCCTGTAAATGTGCTACGAAACCACTCAAGTGGGCCGCTCGAGTGATGTGGAAATGTGTCGCCGCGGATCGCTTAAGTGATCTGGATATGCGCTGTTGGCAGCTTAAATAAAATCAGGAAACGTGCCACGGGGCCACCTCAGATGACTCCGAGGGCCATGGGTTCGAGCACGTACGCTGTAATGATAACTAGTCTGTAACACGTGTACAACGTGTTTGGTAAACAATAAATCCATTAAGCAAGTTGAAGTTTTTTCCTTCAAAAACGAATATTTTCATTCGAGTGTTAATTTCAAAACAATAATAATAATGAAGCCGGAAACAATACTCACTGCAATAATGCTCGGACACGTCGCCGGTTCCAAACACCACACCGAAACAAAAATGCGTCGTTTAAAAGGACCTCCAATCGTGATTCTGACCGCACTATTAACACTTTCACTGAGGGAGGTAAAAACACCTGTTGATGTCGGAGGTCGTTTATCGTCCAAAATGCATTTCGAATTCGCGTCTATATTTTCCAGTTCATGCCCAAAGGATGCAAAAAAAAACCCCAAGAACAAGAGAAAACTTTAGAAACACACGAAGAATGAGATTTTTTGAGGTTAAAATTTGTTTTTCTCTTTCTTAAGAAAAGAAATTAACCTTCCCTTCGTCCATCAACAGCAACTAAGAAGTAAAGTAATAATATGAAGTGGAAAACTCTCTTCCCTAAACGCGTCCCGCGCTTACCTGCGCGCATGCGCATCGGAGCGAAGGTCGCAGACGACTTTTTATTTTGTGAAGAGAAGAGAAGAAGAAAAAATAGCATGAGAGAGGACTTTTTCTTGTGTTTTCCATATACGGAAAGCGTCCTCATTACAATTTGGATGCCTTCTGGCAATTATTGGCGAACTTGGGAGGGGTTCGCTATCAGAAAAGAAACGCGCGCGAAGAAGAGTAAATAATTAAAAAATTGAATATAAATAATTATAATTGGAGAGGAAAATAAACATCGAATGTGTTTACCTGTGATCTATATTTTCTATGTAATTGATTCTCTATAAGTACGGTTTGTTGTAGGAACTGTTTGTGCGGGTACCTTGAACGAAAATATTTGTTGCCAAAAGCGAAATTGATTTTATTTATGCATTTCTCGAAAGTGAAAGAGGTCGGCATCCTCGTGACCCACTATTTGAAAATGGTTGTTAAAGTATATGAGAGTCGTCGTCGAGACTGTTGACGAGTGGGTTTTCCTCATTTGAAATTGACACTGAAGTAAATTCGTTCAGTCCAGTGAAGATCAATTAACATGGCTTGGACCGATTGGAAAAAAAAACTAAACATGTAGTTAAAGCAGGGGTCTTCAACCTTTAAGACATGGCGGGCCAAATTGAACTTCTCACGAAGCCCGCGGGCTGATTTTAAATTTTTAACTTCTTCTACTGAGTAAATTAAATTCTGAGATTAATTTTAATCTGAAATCACTTCTCAATAATCATGCAATTATTGCTTTATTGATTGTGAAATAGTTTCACAAGTTGTTGTTTTTTTCACTAATTCTGAAATTATTTGGTTCAAAAATTAGTTCTTTCAGTAATTCTGAATTTTCATCAACTCCGAAATTATTTCTTCTATTAAATTTTAGAATTAATCATTTTTCAATATCTTCAACCACTTTCTGAAAATGATTGGCGGGCCACGACAAAAAGCTCCGAGGGCCGGATGTGGCCCGTACTGGCAGATGCTGGCTGTAAAGCGCAGATACGGCAAGAGGCTCAAGATCCCGTTCGAATTGGAAATCTCCGTCGTCTGCTGCTGTAGCAGGGAATCACTAGTTCAAAGAGTTTCCTAATGGACGAATTGTTGTACTTTCTGTGCGATGGGATCAGTCTTGCGAATACGGACAACTGCGCGTGCCTTGTTTATCGCTTCGAGTCACTGCCAGTGGACGACCAGCCTAGGTTGGACACGCCTATGAGATCAAAATAACGCATCGCGTTATTTTGATCCATTCCATTGATTTAAGAATGTAACAAAGCGTGATCGCGATGTGATGATTCGCAATCATGCTGAAGCTGATGGATGGAGAATTTGCTATTGAAAAAAAAATCATTTTTTTTTTCATTCTAGCACATAGTGCGGCGACCAAGAGGTACGGGAACGTATAATAGAGACTAGAGACGAAAAAAATTGTATTGTTTTGTTCTACACCGCACATACTCGAGATCCTGGGTGAAGGAGAGGAAGACGCCACCCACCCAACGAGGTGCGTGACTTGAACAAACCTGTTTGTTTTCACCTCGATCTGCTGATTGGTCCTTTTCTATTTTTCCCCCTTTCGTTTCCCCCTCTTCTGCCGAGGGATCATCATCATAACGCCCTTACAGAATATCTCCGGTCATTTTCTCTATCTTCCTCCTGCTTGACTACGTGCGGGCATCTCTTTCGAAACCCCTATGCAATTTTTTCTTCCTAGTCGCAATTCTTGTATCGCGCACCTCTTCGTTCCACTACGTGCTCGGCTTTAGTATATAGTCCACAATTTCCAGGTTGTTAAATTAGACTCAAGTCCTATAGGTAGAGAAAATAAAAGATGTGGCCGTTAATGACGACATATATAAACTGTTAACACCTCACCTCAAACGCCCTTCGTTAACATTGGAAAGTATCGAGTTCCGTCAGGGAAAGATATTTTCCCACGGATTACTAAGAGATAAGAATATGAAAAGGCTCTTAATTTCGCAATATCTAATCGTGCTTGACCTGTTCGTCCTTCAAAACGGACATATATACATACATCCGAAAGTGAAACCCCGAAAGCTCTTTTTTTTTGCATACGAACGAAGAATAATCGAACGGACCATTGCCATTTTTTTTCTATAGAACGGGGGCACGTAATAGCTAATGTATATATAAAGGAAGAAAAAAAATTTAATAAATATCAAAAACATCACTTCCTAGAGTAGAGCCGAATACATCTCAAGTATCCGGACCACCGTGGCACAAGGAGTGGTTCCCCCCCCCCCCTCCTTCATCTTTGAGGTGCTCGAAACCATCAATTTGAAGTGACTCAAGCGATGATGAGGAATCGCAACCGACCCACCCATAAGTGATACCTCTCTTTTCCTCCTCTACGAGGAGCCAGAACGGACTAAACTATAAACAAGATATTCTCAGCGTGTATTTGTATGTACACGGCGAGAAAATACTCACTCATACCACCCCGTATAGACAGTTTTAGGTTATTAGACGAACGAAAATTACGCCATGGATGTCTCTGATTCGTCAAATCTTAACTTGCGTAAGATTTGTTTTTGTGTTTCCCCCACTCACTTTTCTCTTAACATCAGGAGCCACTCCTTATTACGAATCGATATGCGCGACTGTGAGATATTCAATACATTTTCGCTTTTTATTTCCTTCTTGAGGTATCCTTTGAAACTGAATATCTTAATTTTTACTTCTTTTTTTTTTCTGTAGGTTATTAGGACTCTTTTTTCTGTTATAAGAATACGATAGTTCAAGGCTAGGTCATTGATGTCAAATTGGCGGCCCGTGCCGTCTTGTCAAAAAGTCTTCACTTTTACCAGGGGAATGAAAAGTGCCATTGTGTTCAATTGAAATGGGGGGGGGGGAAATAGTTTTTTTTGCTTTTGGCCCTTAGCACAGCAATGCCATGTATAAGTTAGGTTCACAATTACAGTTATATGAGAAAAGAGTTCATGAATGACGCTTGAACTTATGAATTTCCTTTGTATTGTAGCGTAGGTACGAAGGTGTTTACGGAAATTTCGCCTGTGCCCCTGACCATGTGAGTGACGAAGTAAGTGGGTAAGTGGCTGTATGAGTGACCAAGTGAGTCGGTGAGTGACCGTATGAGTGCGTCAGTGACCTTATGAGTGATCAAATAAATGGATGCGTGAGTGACCTGACCGTATGAGTGAACAAGTGAGTGGGTGAGTGAGCATATGAGTTATCAAGTTAGTGACCGCATGAGTTATCAAGGGTGTGACCGCATGGTCACTCACACACTCATGTGGTCACTCACTCTGCCATTCATACGGCCATTCACTTTATCAGTCATACGGTCGCTCACTTGATCATTCATACAGTCAATCACTTGGTCACTAATATGGTCACCCACTTGATCATTCATATGGTCATTCACTCAACCATACAGTCACTCATACTCACTTACTCATGGGGTCATTCACTTGGTCACTCATACGATCACTCACTCATGGAGTCATTCATGAGGTCACTCTCCCACTTATACGGTCACTCTTCCCCTTATATCGTCACTCATATGGTCACTCTTCCACTTATATGGTCACTCACCCAATCACTCTCTTACTCGGTCACTCATACGGACAAGGCAGGCGAACCTGTACGAGCACCACTCATGAAAACTTTTAGCAGCGCTATCAAAGGTGGTATAAAAACTAAACTTAAATGCTGCGCGATCGTGTGGGCATCGTGCTGGAGTCTCATCGTGAGAATACCGGTTCAAAGCCCGTTGGCGGCACATTGGTGGTCTACTGAAGTTGGTTTTCTGCGGTTTTCGCGAATGCGAGCTGGTCTTCCATTAAGTGAAGACATCCGGAGGAAATAAAAAAATATAGAAGCCGGATGGCAGTACCGTATAGGCAGTAGACGAATTGGCACAGCCGTGATAATATAGATACGTTAGGGCCACACATATACACACACAACACGTTCCTGCGCGTACCGATTCGTTATTGGAAATTCCACAGAGGATTGTGTACGAGGTGCATGTGCAGTCAAGTAGCATAAACCAATATACATGTCAAAAACACACAAGTGTGTCAAAAGTTTAGGACAAATCGAAATAAAATGTTTCCAAATTTCTTGACCATATTTTCGTGAATCTAGTGGTCTACCAAGAAAAATTTTACGATTCTCGTGGTCGCCCATGAACGTAACTTTGGTCATAATATATATACAGGGTGGGCAAAAAGTCCGCAGAAACTTTAAAAATTCATAAAAACCGGAACAATAACCGAAATAAAAAAACGGTTTGCAGTGTTAGCATCGCTAAGGTCACGGTAATTTTTTTAAGACAGGGAAAAAAACAGCCGATAGGTGGCGCGGGCGTACACAAGTCAAAGAAAAGATACGCAAATAACGAACAGAATGCTTCCAAACCGTTTATTACAGCAGTATGTGTTCCACGTGACCACCATCACAGGGGATAACACATTGCCGGCGAGTCACAAATCCAGCAACGGCGGAGTGCAGCAGGTCCACATACACTGTTTACAACGGTGAACTGGCTGTGGATTAGGAGCGCAAGTTCTTATAACATAAACCAACTCTCATTTGCATATTTCCACCGAAGTCGATCCTACCAGCGTCACCTATCGGCTGTTTTTTTTTTCCTGTCTGAAAAAACTCCTGTGACCTAGTGATGCTAACCGTGCAAACCGTTTTTTATTTCGGTTAGTTTTCCCGATTTTTATGAATTTTCAAAATTTTTACGGAGTTTTGCCTGAAAGTAACAAGACCGTTATTCCGCCTGAGAAAGTAACTGAAGAGAACAATGAACACACAAGTGGCATAGACCGTTGTTTCAATTACATAACTCCCAATTGCAGCTGCGAAAAGTGGCAGGCATAGCACTTCAGGAACGTGTTACAGAAGCCATGTGGAACATTATATAGTCAAGAAACCGATTACGCAAAAATGTAACAGACTGTTATTGGGCAGAAATCTTCAATTTTCGCGATTCTCGTAGACTGATAAATTCATCTTATGTTGGTACTAACAACGCCAATTCGGAAGAGATGCCAACAACAGCATCAATTTGGCGATAATGACTTGATAATACAGTAAAACCTTCTATTGCGGACACTTGAGGGACAAAAAAAATTTTACAGTAAAAGAGGGGTGACCGCATCAGAGGGGGGGGTTCTTGTTGAAACTGTAAAACCCAGTATTAACAATAACCGAAATGGTTCTTTGTTTGCAAATGAAGGAAATTCTCACAATATGAGATGCGTTTAGTCATGAAAGTACGTAATTATTGCACAGATACGCAATGAAAATTAGAAAAAAAATATTGTACAAAGTTAACATACTGAATTTACATGTTTTGGAAAAACTGGTCAAACGATGTTTCGTGGGTTTTGCTGAGTATTCAAACTCCTTCTCAAACATTGGTCGCATGCAGCCCGTGGGTCAACTGTTGGGCACCCCTGGTATATAACACATCAACTGAATATTCCTCTATGATTTTTGACAATTTTTTCACACCCATTTCATCATTGACATCAACGTTAACAAACTTCAAGCCAAAATTCATTGAAAATTAGCCAAATAGTGGATCAAATATCAGAACTCATGCTGCCATCTAATGAACATAATTTCAACCGAAATTGAAACTATTGGTGTCCATACGGGGTTTTTTTTGTCCAATGGAACGAATGATGAAAATGGTGTTCGTGACCGTATTTGAGGGTGACCGTTAGTTAGACAAGGGTTCCTAATGCTATATTCAAATAGGCTTTTTTCAGGGATATTTTGATTTCTCCATAAAAGAGTGGTGACCGCATCAGAGAAGTGTCCGTTAAGATGGGTTTCATTGTAATAGTGATTTGGTAATGCCGTCTCTCGATACAATAATGTCTTTACAACAATATTTTTACTTCTTCCGCAGAATATCGTTACATCGAGGTTTCACTGTATTCGAATAAATTTTCTACTAAAAACATTTGGAAAATGACATTCGCATAAATGGCCACACGTTCAAGAAGTTATGGGCACTTCTGAACTTTTAACGCGGTCAGATCCACAGCCTAGATTTCTGGAAAAAAGGAACAATATATTTTTCCAAATTATTTATTCGCCGGTCGTAGTCATAAATGACCACTGACTTTGTTGCGTTGCGAACGTTAATGCATGACCCTTAATGACCAAAGATATATTTGAGAGTACACACAATCAAAATGATTTTCTCAAGGTTAGTAGGGCAAAAGGTAGGGAAATAATACAGACGATTATTATTGAACATGATAAGAAGAAAAACATGTAAATTCGAACAATAAAAAAAAGAAACTTCTTCTTCTTCCTTGTTATGTTCCCATAAATGCCAGAGTCTCAACAAAGATCTTAATCAAAGATTCACCGTGAATAATTCCCGCCCCCATCCAAAAAGCAAAATATCGCTTATATATTCTTCTCTTTTGCCCCAAACACTCCTACTATTTCTGGAGCATAATTTTAGCTATTAAAAGAAAGCCCCGATTGTGATCCAGTGTATTGATAATATAACCCCATCCTCCCCAACTCTATGTGTGTTTCTAAACTGTTCTTTCCAGCAAAGATGATGATATATAGTTATGCAAGGTCAAGTGTGTGTGAGTGTAAAAAAAAGAGATGGATATATATGATGTGAGAACGAGTTTTCATTTTTTTTTTTAAATGAAGAATCAATTTTCAAGTGCAGTTTTATCTATTTGAACGCCATTTTTTTTTTTAGCAGAACGTTCTGTTTTTATTATACATGAAATATAGAGGAGCAGCACTACGGGATTACGCATTTTGCTGCCTGGTGAAAGCTGAAAACATCTTTGCTGCCCTAAAAAACGGGGTTTCCCCGATTCCCCCCGTTGTCCATGAACAGATGGCCGCAACTGGTTTAGCCGGGGCAAGCCAATATCTCTTATAACTACAGCTATGGATGGCTTTGGGCAAGCACGCATTTTGGCTCCCACTTTTAATGTTGAATGAGAGATTAAAGGATGAAATGTGTGTGCCCCCTCCCCCGGTCCACTGGCACTAGACCCGCCTGCTCATACCTAGTTTCTGCCCTGCATGAACGAACTGGTGCACGTCAGGCTTACATTGGCACCTGAGAATGACTTCCAAATTGCTATTTTATGGTCGTAAAAGAACCATTTGACAATAAATTTGGGCCCAGCGAAAAAATGCAAAACAATAAAGTAGGCACTGTAAAGTTGGGAGCTGTCGAGGCTAGAAAGCTGATAAACAACCCGGGGGATAACAACAAGATACTCTCACAGTCGGGCAAGCGTGGATTGCGCCTCCCCGTGTAATATTCGAATGATTTAAAGAATTTAAAAGAATTTAGCACCCCTCTGGTCCAGCGCCAGGGGCACCAGATCCACCTGCATCGTTCTCTTAGCTTGGGGCAAGGGGCAACGGTTCTGTCAAAAATGTAGGTCCGAGGGTTCAATGTCTGAATTTTAGAGGTCGTGAACAGAATTTTAAGCTACTGCTTTACTAAATGGTGAAAGTCAAAATGTAATCAAAGTATTTTTTCTCGTTTTGCACCACCTAAAATTTAGCGGCCCGTGTTCATTCCACCATGATAATTTGGAAATAGTTTTGGGAACTTTTAAAGCGAAAGTATTACTGCATGCAGTCATTAAAAGATCCAAGATTTTCTCTACTAGGGTTAGTGATCCTTGATTATTATATGTATCTTGATGTTTCAGCTCGTTCGATAAATTGTTCAGAGGTTCTTGCAGCTTTTTGCAAAGCAACCTTAATTTTCTCTCTGTTACGTGATATCGAGGATAAGATGAAACACAAATGCTCTCAGAAATGCTGATTCGAACGTACTTGTGTTGGCCCAAGGTGTCTTTGTCACTTATTTCCCACGAAGTAGAAGCCGAAAGCGTTGGAGAATTGCAGAATGAAAGATCAGGCCATCCTTTAGACTTTCCGTGCACATACGTTGGAGTTTGTAGATCTTGATTGAGTAGTATGAGATGATTCTTTTGTAGAAATTGTAAAATTGTTCTTCCTCTGGAATCTTCATCTCTGTAGCCCCATAACGAGTGTTGACCATTCAGATCCGATCCAATCAATATAGGTATGTTTTTGTTGCTCTTTATTGTTCTTTCAATTTCATCAATTGTAGAAGATAAGTTTTCGTACGGAGAAGAGTATGCCGAGATGATAATGAGATCACTGTTATTCAGACATACTCTAATAACTGTGGTGGAAGTTGTATTGCATACTGTGGCTGGATGAATGTTGGAATTTGTACACACTATTGCAGCTTTATTGTTGGTGGATGACCATCTATGCCAGTGCGGTGGAAGACCGTGCAGTTGTCCGTTTTTGGTGCACGGCTCTTGAAGCATTATGAAATCAATTCCTTCTTTTCCGGCCAGTGTTACGAACGATTCGGTTGTGTCCTGTGCACGGTCAGCGTTATACTGTAAAAGTTTGATGGGCCCCTTAAGACTTTGCTGAGACGGTTTTAGTGTGCAGTAGATAAATTTTAGCTTGAAATTGTTTTTTATTCAGGATTAATTTGAATTCAGTGAAATCGCGTTTTTGAACACACTGATTTGGATGATGCGTGCCCTTTTTTTTCTAAAATTTATATCTTATGTCGTTGGTTATTTCTAAGTGAAATTTTAGTTTGAAGTTATTGCTCACCTCCGAACTTATAATTTTCGCTGCTAATGGATCTGTGCAAGTCAGTACGAGTTTATTTCCATTTGCATGTTTTAATAACGTATTCATGCAGGTTACTGTATGTCAGTTGTTCTTCCAAATCATGTACTACTCTATTGATGTCACCATGATCTACGATGTTGAAAGTTAGTCGAGTTCTGTTTATGTCCATATTGCGAAAATTTGTAGTGCGATTCCATCCTGTCCGCTGCTTGGCCAAACTTGCATTTTGTTGGCGATTATACAATACACTACCAGATCCAAACCTGAAAATTGGAGGGTGATTATTCACAGGGTTTGAGTTATTCTGATGGTATGTAGAGAAATTCTTAGGTTGTGAGATGAGTAGAGGATTCTTTTCCTTGAAAATCTTTCTATCATGGGTCCAACGTTGTGGGTGACCAGAAATATTCTTCTCCGGACAAATGACATATATTGTTTTTCTCAAAAAGTGATTGTTGAGAATAAATTTTCTTATTTTTAGACAATCCTGAATGGTATAGCAGTCAATTGCCGTGCCATTTTTAATATGTCTAATGGCATGGATATTGTTTTCAAATTTCTTTATTACAATTGGACCGGTGGTATCAAATTGTTTCGAGTTGGATTTTTTATTTTTGTATAATAATACTGTATGTATTCGTTGTTTTAGATTCTTTTGGTTCCTCCTATAAGTGACTTTTTGAAAGGGCAAGGTATTACAATCTAACTCGTCTACAATGACATATGAAGGTGCACTGTCATCTTCGTTTTCATTATGTGAGGTTAACGAAGTGGTTTTTTGTGTTAAAGGAGAAGAAATTCATGGACATGGAACTTGTATCATCTTCTCTTTCCTAGTTGCCAAAGTTGTGTCACTAGTTGTAGAGTTTTTTTTCTGGAGTATTTGTTTTCTTCTCAACATTGTCCGAAGTCTGACTAGAAGCATCTTTTAAATCATTATGGGAGCCAAGAGCCCATAAATTGACAATTTCCACGCCCTAGACTACAGAGACAACGAATATCTCAATCTTTCCTTGGAGCTCGTGTGCACTGAACGGGACCGTACATGGTCGGCCGGACCTGACTCGGGCCAAGCTCACAATTGCATCAGCCATCACGATTGTATTTTAGCATCAGCCAGCTGGTAAAAACCTTTGTATGGATAGCGGAGAGTGACATCATCCTCGGATAAGTTTTTACACTGTTCCCAATCAAAAAATGCAAACCAGTTAAATTTGCAACATTGAGAAAGAAATTTATAACGAAACATTTGAAAATTGTTTTATTCAGATATGGATGGTTAAAATTTTCGATTTTTACCACTTTTCAGGTGTTAAAATGATCAGTTATGTAAAAACTCGAGACTTACCGCTCAGTACTTATTATTTTAAATGAAAAGTGGCGAAAAACTAAAATTCCAATTGCTGGCATTTCAACAATCACAATTGAATTTAGCTGTTAAATATATAGCTTGATTTGCTGTGTATTTCACTTCAATAGTCAATGTGCTTGATAGTAAAACACCTCGTACATGTGCGAGGGCCACTATGAAAGGTGTTAGCAGCTCTTAGAGACAGCATAACAACTATTAAATTCATTAATATCTACATATCTAGCAATGCATTTTTTTGTTTCAATTTTCATGGGGTCTCGAAACGATATGAACGAAACTTCTTAAAATATTTCTTTCGCAAGTAACCGAGCCCCACGGTAACCAATGAGTGGAAGTGAGAGAGTAACAACCCTCGTTACACTATTTGTTTCGAGACTTAAGGGCTTGGACAGCCGCTTTAATGATCGCTCGCACTTTCGTTCTGCTCCTAAGGGGTTGGGCAACCGCTTCTGTTCACATTTTCGTTCTGTCTGGTTTGAAGGGCTTGGACAGCTGCTTCCGTTCACACTTTCGTTCTTGTTGGAAGGCTTCGCTTCCGTTCATTCTGATTTGAAGGGCTTGGATAGCCGCTTCCGTTCATTCTGGTTTTAAGGGCTTCAGCAATCGCTTCTGCCTGCTCGCAAGTGCTTGGACAGCCGCTTCCGTTCACACTTTCGTTCTGGTTTGAAGGGCTTGGATAGCCGCTTACGCTCGTATGCGCGACTGGGAGAAAACTACTTTCGTTCTTGTTTGCGGGGCAGGAGTGAAACTTCCGTTCTAGTTTGCGGAGTTGGCAGACACTGTCTAACCCTTGGAAGTGATGGGCTTGCAGTTCAGTGCGCACTGTGATAGCGCAAGTCTAACATCAACAACTTCGAGTCCCTTAGCGCTATTTCATGCGCTCTCACTCCTCTCCATTGACACTCCACCCCATAACTACTTTCGAAGTTCGTATCATCATCTATTCGGATTCTTGGTCTCTCCTCCACCACCCCTCTCTTCAGTTGCCGAGAAGCAAGCACTTCAGATCGATCTTCGTTTTGATACGCATTCCGATCCTTCACACTTAGGGGTCATTCAAGTATTACGTCAGCATCGGGGGGGGGTTCGGATTTGCTGACTTTTGATGACAAGGGGGGGGGGGGTTTGAAGGTTGCTTACGTCATCAACCACCCCTTTTTGAAGATATGAAATATTCTAAGTTGCTGACGAAATTTTGCTGACGAGGGGAGGGATTGAGTCAAAAATGGCTGAAAATCTGCTTACGTAACACTTGAATGACCCCTTATGTGAAATTTTGTTCCCGTGTCCCGTTTTTGTGTTATGGATATCTTTCGCTTTTTACGCGATCTCACTTTACGAGGTTTTTAATGACGCGATCATTTTTCGCGTCCAATTAATCGCTAAAAAATCTCGGGATAGAGTATGATTCTCTTGGTGATTCTGCTTTGTACATCTCTCGATAGATTACTTCATGCCGCTTCTGCTATATTTACATCGCGTTCTATTACATAGCAAATAGAAATACCCCGTGATTTTGTACACAAAAATTCAAAATCCCCCCCCCCCCCGTGGCTGAATAGTTAAGTAGTATATGATCTATAACACTGCTCAACACTGATTGTTCTCAAAGAAATTTCAGTGATTTTAGGATGATTTCGAATCTGGCATTGGTTTTGTCAGATTGGCTGAGTTTTTGAGATAGAATGAAAAGTAAATTTCAGTGGTAATACCATAAGCGACATACAAATCGCATTGAAGCTGTGCGTTATAAATAAATACGGTAAATCATTGGCAAAAATGTTTCACTGGGCGCGGTAGTCCAGTAGGTCGATAAGATACTCGCCTAAAGTACCTGAGGATGTTTAGAGGTGTCGCGAGTTCGATACCCGGTTCGTCCTTGTCAGAAAACTTTCCTGACACAGGGGTACAACAGAAACGGTGACGTGACCGCAGAAAAAATTGCTACCGCAGGAAGTCCCACATCGAGGGGTTAGCGCACCAATATCTCGATGAGTATAAAAACCAGCCTGCCGTTCGGAATCGGCAATAAATTGTAGGTCCCGGTCTAATTAGCCCTCGTGTGCAGAAAATGACAGTAGTGCGACAAAAAGGATCAAATATTTTTAGTCATTTTGGGGCACTGATTCCGAGTCTGACATTGGTTTTGCTAAATTGGCGCTAGTTTTTGAGATAATGCATACGTTCAACCATTTGTACGCTGCTTATGGTATTACCATTGAAATTTAATTTTCATTTTACCTCAAAAACGAAGCCAATTTAATAAAGCCCATGAAAAATTCGGGGGAATCTATACCCCAAAACCGCGTTTCTTAACTTGTTTTAGCCTTTGGACCATATTTTCCTCTCGTGCCCCCTCCGTCTTATCCAGTCTCCTTCCCTCTCCCTCATCCAGGAGTGAGATTATTTTTACTCATTGAATTTGATTTAGTCAAAATTAAAAATTCTTAATGAACACACACACGCACACACAAATTTTTTAAATAATACTGATCTGGACCCTTCGGCCAGAAGGGGGATCCGGAGGTGGGGACGATCTTCCTTCCCAAAAATTTAAATGAGAAAAATTTGTCTGTTTGTAGGATATTTGTAGTATACGGAACGATCCAACGAACCTACACGCAATGAACCGCACCCCCTCCCGTCACATCACCCTGAACCCGTGTCTACCCCGAGCTAGAGTTCAGTGAGCTTCTTTCTTGGGGAGGAGGATTCATGCCGGGCCGTCTCAACATCAGAAGTCCCAGGGCAAAGTGCTCTGGGACTCCACAATATGGATTTGATGCATTTGCTTATTTGCGAAGATCATAGTACCATACCAGATCTCATTGTGTAGGCCTTCTATGGGCATGAGTCCCCCCTGGTCACGCCCGGCCCCCATACATTGAGATGCTCCAGGTTCTATGAGACTCTGCTGGATTCCGAAAAAGTAGCCACATTTTCTCCCATCATACTTCACTTCAACGCTTTATTTCTTCACAGCCGACTTTTGTTTTCACGGCTCTCTGTGCCCTCCCCCCCCCCCCACTATCTTTCGTGGCTCCCCTCTCACCTAATTATCACCCGTGCCCCCCTTAGAATATCCCAAGACCGCAAGGAGACTATATGGCACCAGGTTGGGAACCACTGCACTAAAGCAGTTAAAATTTATTTAAGAACGGTTTTGTTTTTGTTTTTTTGCGCAGTAGTGTAATAAGTGTTCCATTGGCACTTGCCGGAGGGGACTTTGGTGAAGCATAAAATGACATATCCTGACTGAATGACTCACTGAGTCAATCGCTGAAGATGAAAAGTACGAAATTTGGTCAGTAGTTTTATTTTATGACGTAAAGGTCACTGAAAGATGGTTTTTCGAAATTGTACCCCTTATAAGGGAGTCATAAGGTGTTCAAAGGTTACATAGAGAAATCACGTCGAGCCGAAACCGATGAAGTTATAAATATGAAATTTAGTCAGTTTTTATTTCATTCATGAGAGACGTGAAGACTCACTAAGGAGAGACTTTTCAAATTTCAGACTCTAAGGGGGTAATACGATGGTTCAAAGGTTTTACGGGCAATCATGGCCGAACCAAAACCGCTGAAGCTATAAATATGAAATTTGGTCATCATGTATTATATTTTATAATGTAGATACCCACTATAAGACGGGATTTCTGAAAATTCAACCCTCGAGGCGGTCATGAGGCGGTCAAATGGGAGAATCATCGCCGAGTAATTTTCAGATCAAATCCACGCAAGCGAAACCGCATATAACGGTTAGTTTAGTATATTTTTTTAATTGAAACAATACATTGACACAGTAAGTAATTCAATTAATTACAGTGGGTTTTCAAATGGCTAACATTATTAACTAAAGTTGAAGTATACAGTTTTTTCCCTTATTTTACTGTTATCAATATATAGAAGAGTATACAACCATTTAATGATATAATCATAAAATAAGAACAAAAAAAAGGCGAATACGGTACTGTATAAGGTTATCCCCACACAGTGCTAAAACAAAAAAAATCCGTGTACGGAATGTTCTTCACTTTATGCCATATATGCATGCTCCCGCGGGCCAAATGTTGCCCTCGGAGTCACCTGATGTAGCGGCGACCTGAAACCAAATTTTGTAATAATTAACTAAGCGTCACATTTTTAGATCATTTAAGTGACCAGCGGCTTGATTCCACATCACTTGAGAGGCCCGTAACAATCTCAAATCACTTAAGCGACCAGCGGCACATTTTTCAAATCACTCAAGTAACCCGCGTAGAAGATTTTAACATTGATTGGAACATTTACAGATTTGCACTTTAGTGCAATGTATTTTTGATAGAAACACATTAACTGGCGGCACATTTAGATTTAAATTTTTGATCGCACTTGAGTGGCCTGCGGCGCAGATCCAGATCACTCAATGACATATATGCAGATCACCGCGGCACATTTCAGATCACTTGTGTGCGACTCCCGGCATATTTACAAATCACTCAAGTGGCCCGCGGTACATTTATGGATCACTTGAGTGAGCTACAAGATATCTACTACAAGATCACTTTGGTGACCAGCGGAATATTTACAGATCACTTAAGCAGCCCGAGGCATATACATATATCACACAAGTGATATTTATATGTTGTTATTATCCTGCGGTTTGTTGTAGATCAATCAATTAAGTGGCCCACACTCTCATAAAGACTTTTGCTTTAAGCGACTGATTAGTTCTGCAAAATAATCGCGTCAAGCTAAATCCCATTAAGTGAGATCGCGTAAAGCGAATTACATCCGTTACTCAGAAACGGGACATGGAAAAAAATGTCTCATACGTGGAGGATCGTAAAATCCGTATCAAAATGAAAATCGAACTGAAGTTGGCTTCTCGGCAACTAAGGAAGGTAGAGGGGAGATAGAATGGATAGTGAAACGAACTCCGAAGCTAGTTATGGGAGCAGTTAAGACAGCGTGTTTTCATGCACTGAGCGATTTGGAGTTGTCTGTGATACAGCTGTAAACCAGTAGCGGCTGTTAGACTTGTGCTAACAATGTGCGTACTTGAGTGTCAGCCCAACTTATAAGAACCTGGATGAAAGTTACCGTCCAGGCTCTCTAAACTAGACAGTGACTGGACATCCAGACATGAACGGAAATGTCTGTCAAGACACTTGAACTAGAAAGTGCCATCCCAACTTTTCTAGTTTAAGAAAGTGGCTGCCCAAGCATGAAAACGAATGCAAATGGGTGATGTCCAGTCATGCATACGGTCCGGGATCTTCAACCTAGAACGAATGCGACCGTATAGGTATGTGAAAAAAACGATTGCTCAGGTTCTAGAAACTATATTCCGAACCTGAATACCGCATGGCGGATTCAGTTTGCGCTGTTTTTCCGGTAGCAAACATGGCACAATTAGTGGCCTGTGGCATTAAAAAATGAAGTTCCCCTGTTGATGAAAATTATTGGTTACCGTGGGGTTTTGCTTGTTTGGAAATTTGAAAGTAGATTCGTTTGGAAATTCCCCATGAGAATCAGAAAAATGAACAACTGATAACACGCACCTCCATGTTGTCCGCTTGACTACGCCGAAAAGCTCCGGGAGAGCATTATAATGGATGATACGAACTTCGAAGCAAATTGAGAACGGACTGTCAATAAAGAGGAAGGAAGAGAGCGCATGATATTGCACTAAATGATTTGAATTTGTCGACAGTAAACCAATAGCCGCTGTTAGACTTGCTCTAACAATGTGCGTACGGAAGTGCAAGCCCAACACTTCTATGAATCAGGACGGAAGTTACCGTTCAGGGTCATCAAACAAGATTGCAAATGGTCGCCCTGGATCGAAAATTATCACTAGACATTAAAACTGGAAAGAAAGGGGCCATCCAGGCACGCAAGTTAATACAAAAGTGTCGTCCGGGCTCTTCTACGAACGAGTGACCGTAAAATCACGCGTACGAAAATGGTCGCCTGGGCATAAAAACGAGAAAGGAAGTGGTTGTCCACGCTCTTCAAACTAGAAGTGTATCATAGTCGCAAACCCAGCAAAATTCGCCGTGCTGTCCCACTATTGTTGCGGATATTGGTTACCGTGGGGCTTCGTTTGTTAAAAAAAATTTAAACGAAATCGCCGACTGTTCAGGCATGAAAACACCATCACCAAAAAAAATGTAATGATACTATATAATACACTGCCGATAAAAAAGATTATGGTTGTCTTATCTACATATGGACAGCTTCTCGATTTATCCCAATATGTTTATCGTATTTCTTTTTAAACGTGTCAATTGTGTTAGATTTCATGACCCTCGAAGGCAAGCAATTCCATTTATTGACAACCCTATTGGAGAAAAACCCTGCGACACCACAGCCTAGGGTTGTCCCTTACGGTGTCCCCTTGTCGAAACATTTGATTGACGTTGTATAAATAACTCATGGTTCATCTTATCCATCCCGTTGAAAATGTTAACCGCTTCGATCATATAACGTGGACACCTGCGTTCCTCCAATGTAAACATTCAAGAAATCGTCTTTCTTCATAGCTCAAGCCTTGTGTGCCAACAAGAGCACATGTAGCTGTTCTCTGCACCTACTTAACCAAATCTATGTCCCCTCTGTAGGTATGGTCTCCAAAACCTTAGTTCTCAAACCAGAAACGTTTGGCAAACAAATCACAAAAAAAAATCAGTTCTCGCCAATTTTTTTCCGGTGAAAAAACAAGAAACAGTTGTGTAAGTCACTTGGAATTCCACTGTCGTTGCAAATTATCGGTTACAGTGAGGCTTTGTTTCTTAGGAAATTTAAATTGTTATGCAATGGTTTCATTAGAAAATTTTTATTTCGGGAAGCCCCACCAGATAATTAGGAAAATGTTTGAGCAATTGATAATGCAAAAGTGGAACTTTTGTGGTGATTTGAGAGTGATTTGATTAAACGAGCAAAAAAAAAAAAACTTATGAATAAAATTTCATATACGAGTAATGAATACGAGTATGATTCAATATACGAGTAATAAATCGCATCGTTACGAGCAAAAAATTTTATGCTTTTTTTTATTTAGTTTCACGTTATCACAACTGAGTCGATAGTTTTCCGCTCTCGTCCACACGCTACTATACAGAATGATTCAGAAAAGTTGAAAAAAATTTTAAGAGGTGATAGTACAGTCCAATGCAAGCAATTTTCATCAAAGCATGCATGGTCCGACATGAAACGCTAACGCACAATCGCGTTTCGAAACGGCCGCTCCGCAAACCTTAAAACGGCGTTCCTGTTGAAATTTATCGGGACAAAAAGAACACCACATGCATGCAAATGTAACCTGGGAAAGAAAGAAGAAACAGTATTCAAATCTGCGTCAGAGTGAATGAAAGGTGTGGACACCAGCCCTGTGAAGTTAGCCAGCCCCGTTTCGCACAGCTGCCGATGCAAGCACGCAAATGTTTTCGGAGTGGGCAACCGCCTTTGGGGGAAAAACGCTCACCGTACATTCGTGCTGCCTCTGTGGTGCTTCCGTTTGCAGCTCCGTTAAAGAAATACATGTCTGCTTTTTCAGTATTACTAAAGTGCGCCGTTATCCCGTACGTTGCAACTGTTAGAACGCGGTTGCACGCTCGAATAACTTCACTGGGCTGGTGTCTGCGCCTTGTATTCACTGTGACGCAGATTTGCAAACGGTTTCTTCTTCCCCAGGTTACATTTGCATGCATGTGGTGTTCTTTTTCTTTCGATAAATTTCAACAGGAATGTAGTTTTAACGTTTGTGGAGCGGCCGTTTCGAAACGCGTAAGCGCGTTTGCGTTTCATGTTAGACCATGCATTCCTTGATGAAAATTGTTTGTATTGTTGTGTGTACTATCACCTCTTAAAGTCTTTTCCATCTAGTCACCCTGT
Source organism: Pholcus phalangioides (assembly GCF_987345545.1). Taxonomy (NCBI): domain Eukaryota; kingdom Metazoa; phylum Arthropoda; class Arachnida; order Araneae; family Pholcidae; genus Pholcus; species Pholcus phalangioides. The sequence goes on from NW_028301595.1 coordinate 15,693,954, forward strand.
ATAAATCGTGGACAATATTCTCCCGTACAGTCCCAATCAGTGTACTTCACTGGGGAAAATGAACACATGGGCGAACGTGACTGTTTACGATACGAAACTAGATGCAGCATTATAAAGCCACGCGTATGTGCGCTTGAAGTTTTTTTTAAATTCTTGCTTTGATAAAACTGTGGGCTGATTTCATTATTGAAGGCTACTTTTAGGAATTAGCTGAAGAACAGAAGCCATCATTTCTCACTGATCATTTTTTGTCGCACCACGGTCATTTTCTGCACACGAGGGCTAATTAGATCGGGACCTACAATTTATTGCCGATTCCGAACAGCAGGCTTGTTTTTTATACTCATCGAGAGGTTATACCCCCTCGATGGGAGACTCCCTGCGGTAGCAATTTTTTCTATGCTTATGTCGCCGTTTCTGTTGTACCCCTGTGTCAGAAAGGTTTTCTGACAAGGACGAACCGGGTATCGAACTCGCGACACTTCTAAACATCCTTTGATACTTTAAGCGAGTATCTTATCGACCTGGGCTATTTGTCGAAGAAAAAGATCTTGGGAAAGACTATGGTATTAGAGATAAATGAGGATTATTTTCAATAACTAGTGGAGAAACATGGCTAGGAGTTGACCACAGTTGTCTTGGGTTAATTACGGGAGGAACAAAACTGAAAGTGTAATAGATATACATATCAATCATTTCCTAAACTTTCGAAGAGAGGTGGGTGACCCCCCTGGCTTTCTTGCAATAGTTCAGGGCGGCTCGAGTTAACCTGCCACCCGTAAAGACGACCCTGATGAAAGGCTGAAATAGTTTGTCTCGGGGGACTCTGAGATAAACCTAATTTTTTATTCGTCCAAACCCAGTGTTTAACAAACAAAATTTTCTTGACCATGTGTCCCGCTTCTCAATTATACCAGGTAATATTTTACATATTTCAGCTCTTATTGATGCTAACATATTTAATTTTCTTTTGGGGTTGAATTTTTTTAATTAATCTCAAATTTCCAACTTAGAGTTGAGCATTAACGCCAAAATGTCTACTACATGGTTCCCAGGGAAGAAAGTAGGGAAGTGTAAGGAGGTTCTGGTGCTCCATGCTTTGGACAAGTGAGAACCGGAATTTTTTCCTTGCCCGTTCCCGGAAAATTACCGAGTGGGGACACCAACAAAATGTACACTTGCCCCGTTTGATAGACCCCATTATGGTTTCTGGTATAACGGCCCCAGGCCATGTCTCTGCTCCCTCGAAAATTTTATCAATATCTTGATTGTAAAGGCGTCGCTCAAGAACGACAGCGTGCTGTGTCAATCTTTTGAATTTTTATTGTTCTAAATTTTTAAAAATTCATGTGTCTGAAAAAAAGTCTAGGCAGCCGCCCCTTCCAACTGAGTGCACCCCTTTCCCCTCACTTAAGCCGCCCTTGCCATAGCTATCACCAGTGCCATCTTAACGCATGGGCACAACCCGGTAGTGGTCGGGGGGCCTTCGCAAAAATGAGATCTCGAAGGTTTTTTTTAACAACTGGTTGTTGCGAAGATAAATTTTTGGAAAGAGAGAAAATTCAACTGCCTTTGCGGGGAATCGAACCCACATCCTTTCACTTTCCGGATGAACGCCCTAGACCCCGACCACCTAGATAACCTAGATGTGTAATTTAGGAGGTCATGTCAATGCACACGAGCTCCAAGGAAAGATTGAGAGATTCGTTACCTTTGTATTCTAGGGCGTTCACCCGGAAAGTGAAAGGACGTGGGTTCGATTCCCCGCAAAGGCAGTTGAATTTCCTCTCTTTCCAAAAATTCATCTTCGCAAACAGCCAGTTGTTAAAAAACCTTCGTATGGTAGCGGAGAGTGACGTCATCCTTGTATAAAATGAGATCTCGTTCAAATTTTCGAGAATTTGCCAGATTATATAGGGCCTCAGAAAAATCAATTGGATTGGGGGAGGGGGGGGGGAAACCCATGATGCTCTTAAGACGGCCCTGCCTATCACTTGCTATCAGTGTTCGCCAGTACTTATCTAGATACATGATGCAAACATCAAAATTGAATTTTACTCCTCAGAATTTCTTAGCGGGGTGAGAATTCTTCAATTTTCTTGCAATTTTTTTTTTAACAGTATTATTTTTCTGTTTTTCGTGAGGAAATAAAATACCCCTCTTTTTCACAAAAAAGAACGCATAACACGAAAGCATAACACCACCCTACCCCATAACTTTTTGGAGAGGCATGAAATTACTCTTCAAAACTATTTTTTTGGATAACACTGCATTACTGTCTCGTTCCACTGAAATCTCTCCTTTCTTTTGAGGCACACATTTCGGAGAAACCCCTTAGTTACCTCTTGCGTAACCCGGGATTCCACTGACCACCTTTCGAAAGCATGCCATACCTCATAACGCCAAACTTGGTTAAAACGTTACTCTTTAAACTGCTTTGCATAACACCGAAGAGAAAAATTCCTTTTACCTTCTCAAAATCGGATTGAAAAAAAAAAAAAAAAAAACTCATCAAAACCAACGGTGTGTCACACACAACTGCTTAAATTCCAGTCACAGTGACACTGACACCGAAACAAGAAAGCGTTTCTCATACCGAAACCTCTACTTCTTCACGATCTCGTAACCCATCATCTAGAAAGAACGGAAGAAAAAAAAAATTATTCCTTTCTCCATTTTTTTTTTTTTTTTGGAATTTCTCTTCTTTGAATGAAAATCAGTGGGAACTTGAGAGCAGTGTCGAAAATTTCCATTGTACGTATACACTTTTTCCCAGTGTGTTTACGAGTTGGAAGTACGTACGAACATTTTACGAGTTCCGAAAACGTTTTTCCACTGCATTGCATAAACTTTCACTCGGGAAACATCTGTGTGAAGGTCAAACTCTCCATTTTGGGTGTATATTGACGACACACCTTTCTATTTCGCTATGACACACTCACTCTCTCTCTGTGGAAAGCCACATATGGATCTGATTGTGTTTGGAATCGCCACCAACTAAAAAGTAGAAATAAATAAGCGAAAGTCGTTGGCGTGAACTTCACGGTCGTGCGATGCATATGAGTGTGTGTTAAGTAATTTTCCTCTTCAGCTGTTTTTTTCTGTTGGTTTGTTTTTTCTTCTCTCCTCGTTTGCAATTGAATTGAAAAATATGTACATTTACCAAGGTCAAAACACCCTTTCGAATTTTGTTTTTTATAATTTAAAAATTATTTATTGCCAGTTTAACATAGAAAGAGGAGTTTCGGAAACATTTTTTTTATATAGAGCCTATTACGGTGATACCTCAGTTTACGAATTTTTCAGCCAAGGAAGTTTTTTCCGCGATTTTCCTGCCTCGGTTAACGAATACGGATTCGGCCTAACGGAATATTTTTATTGATATATGGATGCACGCGCTAACATAAAACCGCAGCGTCGTGAGATGAATTTTAAAGCCAACCGTCATCAGCATTTCTGTCACTCGAGCCATATTTTAGACAGGGATGGGCTTTAGTATTTCGCGGCCCCAGTGCGAAAACAGCTTTGCGGCCCTCTAAAATTATTTTTCCCAATCTTCCAGTGTCTTCGGCACCTTGGCGCAGCTAGGATTACGTTAACATCAGAGAGCGACTACCAAACATGTACAACGTGCTATTATTTATGATTAAAAAAAAACTCATTTTTGGCAATAAATTTGGCACAGCAGTTGTACTCGTTTAATCTGTTAAGGAAACACAGCTAAAGTGTCCCCCTCCCTTGAATATGAGCTATACATTCCAGATGTATTGTAATTGATCGATAAAACCTACTGTCATAGATTTCAAAACAATCTGGGGATAAAAGGTCCAGCATCCCCCGGTTTTGCTAACGACTAGGCCATTATTGGGGCCATGGCCTCCCACAAAGGTGAGGCTGGTATGAGGGTTCTGGTTTCCGGGCCCCGAGACGATTCTCATTTTTTTTTCACGTAATAAATTCACTACAGCAGCGGCCTAGCCTCGAGACCCTGCGGCAGGATGTGGGTGGAGGGCCAGGATTTTAGCATCACTGAGATCAATCATACTGAAAGAAAATAGTCTATACTAATTGTTCTTATAGAGGTTGGTTCCCAAACTGTTTTTGGGGCGTGATCACCCTCCCTTTTTGACGGAAAAATTTATCGGCGACCCTCCTACATATGCTGACCATATGTCCCCGGAAAACCAGGACATACTGTCAGTAAATGTGTTGTCCCGAAACCACTCTTCCACTCTTCGGAACGCCGGTTTTGGTTTTAATCATGCGATATCGACTTTTCTTTTTAAATATTATATAAACTTATAACATTTTTTTATGCACTTTGTGTTTCTTATGCAAAGTGGAAGTGAAGCGAGGTGTACGCTCCTTCATTTCGTATACGAGGTCATTAGGAAAGAGAATCATGTCTCATGCGATTTCAAAATGATTCTACACTTGAAATCGACCATTAAAAATTTTTTTCATAAAACGTACACACATATACAAAGTGTTCTCTTAATGGACCGACAAAATCATCTGAATGTTGTTAGCAGGCATCAAGAGGAACAAAAATTGCAATGGAACATGGTGTCGCAAACCACGATAAGAGGGTGAAAAACACATGCAGGCTCCGAGTCCAGAGGAGACGAAAGGTGGTGGATATCAGTTGATCACTGAATGCGTTCGTGGGTTCGCTCACCATATCTGACGTAAGCTCAGATATGGCTCTCCCTAGTTGCGGCCCTGGAAATGAGTTTACCAAATCAAAAATGGATGCGGATACCTACCCGAATTCGACTGGGTCGTGTCAACGCCGGCTCTGACTAATGTCAGAGGCGTATTTGTGGTTTTGCTGCCTGCGGGCTACGTGAATTTCGCCGCCCTTCTCACATTCTAGTCTAGTTTTCTTGACTACTTTCCTCGAACTCGCCACCCTGTGCTATAACCCTCTTGGCCTCCACTCCTGCAATTACATTTGTGTTTCTGAGTCACTCTTTTGATCACTCCTACGCTCACACTTTTTAAGTCCATCTTTTAGTCCATTCACATGCTTGCACAGGCTCTAGGTCACTCTTTTGATTGCTCACTGACATGGTTCCTTGATGGGTCATTCATTTGATCATTTACACTTTTACACAAGCTCTAGGTCATTCTTTTGGTCATTCACATCCTTGCACGCACTCTATTTCACTCATGGATCTGGTACCTCGCTCTGCTGGTCATTCTTTCAATGATTCATATGCTTGCACGCACTATAGGTCGCTGTTTTGGCCATTCACATATTGCACACGCAATGATCACACTTTTGGTCATTGAGATGCTTTCACTCTCTCAAGGTCACTCTTTTGGTCATTCACATGTTTGCACGTACTGTAGGTACAAGCTTGCACACGCTCTAGGTCACTTTCTTAGTCACTCACTGACCTAGCCCGTCTGAGCAGAGGTAGATTTATTGAGGGTTATACAAATTTCCCCGCCTTCTCCCATTCTACTAATTTTCATGGCCAATCGTTCCTCAAACTTGCCGCCCTGAGCATAGCTCGCTAAGCCCCTCTGTAAATACGCCACTGGCTACTGTTGGTCAAGCGTGGATCCAGGGGGAGGGCGATCGCTCCTCCCAAGCGCCGAATAATATGGGGGAAATTTTTGCATGTATTCGATATGATGTACCAACCGACTGATCCGATGCACAAGTCACTTCTCCGACACATCGCCCTAGATGTGGGTGGATCTAGGGCGATGTGTCGGAGATGTTCCGCTCTATTTGCAGCTAAAGATGACCGTCTTCACTAAATTCGAAGATAAAAATGTCTACCTCAGCTTCATTCACAGCTAAACATGACTGCCTCCGTTCCATTCGTAACTGAAGATGTCGGCTTCATTCGCAGTTGAGGATACCTGCCTCTATTGCATTCGTATCTGAAGATGTCATCATCATCACCTTAACTTCCTGTAAATTCTCATTTATCCAGTTTTGAAGTTCATCATTTCAGCCTTCGGTCAGTTTTTGTTTTTTTTGTAACACTCCTTGGAGTTTAAAAACAACTTATCTTTAAATTTTCGGCAGTACCTGGAACGAATCTAGTAGAACTCTATGGAAAATTGCGTTTCGGCTAACGAATGTGATTCCGGAACGTCATCTTTAGCCGAGGTATCACCGAATTTCCAACAGTGTCAAACTCTATTATATAACGGGACCTCGGCTATAACCAGAGCTATCTTAAGACCATTGTGTGGCCAAGTGATTTTTTGAGGATCTACCTGGCAATTTCTCGAAAATTTCAACCAGATCTCATTTTTGCGAGGCCGCTCTTGCTCTTGAGGGCCCCGGGCTTTGCCCGGGTGAGCCCATGGGTTAAGACGGCACTGGCTATAAATCAGTAATTGGCAATCCGGACTGATTCTCATAGAGAATAATGTTGGTCCATATTTGAACGTTGAAAAAAAAAGACATTACAAGCATGACCCCACATCCCACAGTGGGGGGGGGGGGGAGCCTAGGTTGGGATCTTTGGTGATCACCTCAGTCAATCTTCCCACAGGCTTCTTCTATGTAGTAAATTTATGGTGTGAAAAACAAAAAAATGGTAAGAATCATCTCAGGGCCCCTGGGCTAAAGCAACACTACACTAGAGATATAATTATATTGTATATAGTCCACACTATCTCTAGTGTGGTATTGGTCAGACCCCCACCCCTGTGATGCCATCAACATGATTGTATGATTATTGACTCTGGCTTGGCTATTAACATGACCACGATGCAAAATAATTTCCATATTTTTCCACCTCCCAACTTTTTCTTATGAAGTTCCATTTTTCAACGAATCTTGCTTTAATTTCTGATTTTTTCTAGAATCAAAAATGAAAGTAATTTGCATTGCATTGAACGGAAGTCATATTCCCATCTCTTTAATGTTTAGTGATTTTTTTCTTATTACAGTAGACGCTCGAAATAATGACGACCCTCCCGTCCCATCGAAAATGGATGTTATGTTGGGAGAATCGTCATATTGAAAGTAAAACCTATGATAGTTGTTCTGTGAAAACATTTCGGACTTATCCTTCTGGCCGTTGCATTGGAATGGTCGCTATAACATGGGGTCGTTATAACGAACGTCGACTGCATAATGCATCTTTGTGAGAGAGGAAAAAGCCTTTTTTTTGCGTATCGAAATTATATAATGTCATACTTTATTTTCTACAAGTTCATCCAAAGTCAAAATGTATATCAGGCATCAACTTTGTAAACCCATTGGAAATTCGTATGAATATCCTTGGAACCACTTAAACTAAAGTCCAGATCTATAAGTATGAAATAGAAATTTTGCTATAATTTCTCATGACTGTATACATTCTAGAAAAAAGGTCTTTAATCTTTACAACATTATGGGCCAAATTCAAATTCAATGGTGTCTAAACAGATTGGCCAACATAACCATGAGTAAAAAAAAAGCTCCAAATAATAATTGGAGAGTTTTGTTTATTCTGAAATCATTTCTTTCACCAATCCTGAAATTCTCTTTGATCAATTATTTCTTTTTATTAATTCTGAAATTGCTTTAAATGATCCTGATATATTTCTTTCTTTCGATATTTCTCAAAATTATTATTTTTTCAACTATTTTGAAATTATTTCTTCAACTAATTATGCAATTATGTGTCACTAACTCTGAGAAATCATTTCTTTCAAAAATTCTGAAATTATTATTTTTTCATTAAAGGGTTTCAAGCATTTATATGACGTGTAATTATGTATGATTTTTTCAATGTCGACCTTTCCCTCCTGAGACAATGAAATTGAGGGTCCCGAAACATGTCTGGAGGGCCCCAACTTGTTGCAACCATGTGGGTAGTGTATCAGACGCACTGAGATAATGGTAGTGGAATGCAGGCATTATTAAATTTTAAAAAAAACTTAATCATCCTTTAACGTATTTATTTTAGAAATTTCTTAAAAATGGTTAGCAGGCAATGGCGAAAAGCTCTGAGGGTCACATTTGGCCTGCAAACCATGTGTTGAAGACCTCTGTTCCAGAAAAATTTAACAATCCTATGAAATGAAATTTCATACATATAATATAAAAGTAACAGCACACTTTCACTTTCTTTTCTTTGCAAAGAACCAAACAAAATTCTGATTACAAATGAATTAGTGTTCGCTCACATGCATATTAGATATCATTGACATTGTGTCTTTTCTTAACTCTTCATAACCTAAAAAAGTTCTTAATGGAATATTGTACAGAAAAAAAAAATTGTGAAAAAAAATAGAATAAAAATGTGACTATGTGCACTCATAGAATTAATTGACTTGTACATGAATTTACAGCCATGTGTACATAACAATATATGTATAAAAATATAATATTTGGCAACAAACACATTTGAATTTTCATTGGATGGCAGCGCTGGCATCAAAACCATAAATTCTGCAGATCTTCTGCGCTAAAAAAATTAATAATGTTGCATGGTTAGCTATCAGCAAAAGTAGAATACAAAATATCAGAAGCAGTATTTCATAATACAGTAGGAATTTTCTTATAACGAACTGCTATATTTTAAAAATATACAAGGTGTTGCCTTAAAGTGGTCACAAACTCAGAGAGGGTGATATTAGGCATTAAGAGGAACAAAAATTGAAATAGAACATGACACCGCAAACCACGTTTAGTCTGTGAAAATCCCAAAAATACTTATGAAGGGTGTGACATCGAGCAGGACAAAAAGACCAATAATAAGTAGAAAAAATTTTTATTTGACAACATAACACAGCCTGTAGGTGTACAAAATCTCCTATAATCATTTCTCTTCCTTAACTTTCTGACATTGAACTGTTCTGCACAGGCTGTATTGTAATCATTGTCAAGTAAATGGTTTTTGTACATATTTATTTTACTTTTTTGCATTTATTATTGTACTTTATTTTCTACACCACAGGCTGTGTTATAATCAGAGGTGCCAACATGAAGAGGACATTAGAGGGGCTAAAAGTTACTGGTCGTCTCATGTTACAGGACTCAAGCACGTATTGTAGGAGAGGGAAGGTGCACATTGTATTGTATATCCATTAATTATTAAGGGAGGGGCTCAGCCCCCTTCCCACAAAACTTATTCGGGGGGGGGGGGTTCAAATGATCTCAGTCCCTAGGTTCCGGCACCTACAGTTGTAAGCATGCTGTCAAATAAATGTTTTTTCTACTTATTATTGGCCTTTTTGTCTCACTCGACATCACACTCTCCATAAGTATGCAATGCCATGTTCTATGGCAATTTTTGCTCTTCTTTATGCTTAATATCACCCCTCTGAGTTTTTCGCCACTTCAATGCAACACCCTATATACATTTGGCTTGAGCAAAAAGGGGATTTTGGGTTTTCAATCCCCCCCCCCTCTTCTTGAACCGAAATTAAAGTATTATTTTTTGCAGGGAAAACACCCCCCTCCCCAAAGAAGAATAAAATTTAAACCCCCCCCCCTTCCCAGAGAAAATCCTACGTATACCTATGTATACATTCTCTGCAACAAAGTTTTGGAACATTCACATTTTCATCAAGTTCCCTGTATTCAAAATTATTTCTCAATAATGCATTTTTTGATGGAACAAAGTAACTTAATTATAAGAGGGACTTGAATGTGCATAACCGCTCTGACTTACAAAAAATCTTTATGGTATATACAGCAAGATCAAAGATCTTGGACATTCTTTCTGAGTTGTTTCAAGTATAAGCACTGAAGAGATTTGTATGCAGATAGCACAGTATGAGCTTCATCAATAGAAAACCACTTTCTTTTCCGACCTGAAAATAAATAAAAATCGTACTGAATGTCATTGAAAATGAAATGCAGATCTAATTTAGAAGTATCGTAAATAGCTTTAACGATGAGTTTGCTCTACTATGTTTGTTTATTTAAAAACACAAAGCAACAGGTTGAAACCCAATTACAGCTTGCAATAAATATAAAAATTAGCATAGAATAAGAATAAATTATAAAATATACAAAATACAAAAACTCTACACAAAAGATTTATACAACCCAATCACAATAAAAACCTTCTAAAGTTGGTAACAGGCAAATGAAAGTTATCAAGATGTTGAGGAAACTCATTGTAAAATTCAGAAAGTCTGTTCACAGAACACTATTTACCAATATTAATATTGTATGACTTGATAGCAAATAAGCAATTTGATTTTGTATTGCAGCACTTAATATTGAAACACATTTCGTTAAGAATGGATATGCAATCAACATAGTTAATCTGAATAGTTTCAGTATACTGACACTGTTCTGACCAATGTAGCACCTGTCAGTATATATACTAACACTACTCTAACCTATGTAGCATTTGTTCTGGAAGACATACTCCACTGAAACTTGGTACGTAAGCTATAGGTCCATGGGAAAAAAGGAAATTAAGTAAAAAGCACCACTTTTTCACCTGGTAGTCGAAAATTGAGCTATTTTTTTATTTCGTAAATCTCCCTCCCATGGTCTTTTCTGAGGAAAAAAATACTTAGAGTACAGGAACTTAAATTATAATCACCCTGTATATGAAACATGTTTCAAGTGTCAAGCATAAATATTGAGTGCTGAAAAAGGCAAAATGCTTATTGGATTTGCCTATCTTTCAATAGGGTTAAATTTAAATTAATTTTTTTCACCATGAATTTTTAACAAACTTCGCTGCTGACTATATTTCATTTATTAGCAGGTAAAAAAGTGCCTCTAAGAATTTTTCTGGATTTTTCTGTTGCCTTTTTTTTCTTCATAACTTTTTTTTTCATTTTTGTCCTATTTCGTGAAAATGACCCTTATACATATGAAAGATTGGATTCGTTTTTTAGTGAATGAAAGTACAAAATATTCATCAATATTGAGATTATTAACCCTTTAAGTCGGTTCAGAAATTTAAATGCAGAGGCCCTATGCATAGCATTTAAATTTTTTAAAAAATCAAACATCGTGCAGCTCGGCTGAAAATAATTCATATCTTTTTCAATTTTAATTCTAAAATTGTAAAAAAAAATATATGAAATTATGTTATAGCAAAATGTCTACTGACAATTTGCTATAACATAACGTAATTGAACGTAAATATTCAATTGGGTTTTTATGCAATAAAAAATGTTACTGTGATTATTTTTAAAAATGATCAGGCTCTAAAAAAATTTTCCGCCAGGCAGTGGGGGCAAAACTGAGTACGCATTGAAATTCATATGAAAAAAATTAATTTACATTTGTCTTTCAAGTTATACATTTCCATTTTAAGTGGTTTGAAAATTTTCCTGATTTGCATTATAAATGCCACATTGGAAATAAAAGCATGTTAAGAACCTGAGATATTTTAGGGTGACCGAAATAAAGTAGATCAAGTTTGACAAGATATATTGGGATTAAAGGATTGCTTATTGGGTTAATATATTGCCGCTCTAAGGGTTGAAAAAAATAAGATCTTCCTCCTCCATATTTGACCATTTAGTTTCCAATTTAAAAATTCAAGTAATTATTTCTCTCATGTTAATTGCAAAAACCACATTCGAAAGTGTCATTGTCCTCTATATTCGAGCATATTTCATGAATCCAGTCTCTACAAATGCAGCACTGGATCTAGTCTTCTCTTTACTTGAAGTATGCTAATGTTCATTGTAAAATATATGAGTTTCAGAGAGAATTGTCCTCTTCTTCTCAGATTAGCCTCTATAATAAATCCTGTATGAATTTTCTGTATGAATCCTTCTTCTAGTCTTCTCTTTACTTGAAGTATGCTAATGTTCATTGTAAAATATATGAGTTTCAGAGAGAATTGTCCTCTTCTTCTCAGATTAGCCTCTATAATAAATCCTGTATGAATAAATTTTTTTTTCTATCAGATTCATCCCCCTTTCTTCTTGCTGCTCCTGTTTTCATATTTTTCATTACTGTATATTGAAAAATATTTATCTGGGGTCTCTTGTTCTAACTCAAACTTATAAAGAAGGATCATATATGTTTACCCGTTTTTTTGTTTTGATATTTTCTGAGATGTTAATGCATTCTAAGAACATGTATTATGTCCTAATAACTTTCTTGCCACTTCTTCTGGAACTATGAACTCTTTGAACATTTTTAATTTTGTCCTCCTGTGTGTTGATTCCAAGAATATTCTGATTTTAACTATAACCTGGCAGGACCCAGTTTTGCCCCACATTGGCATTCTTAAAATAAAATGCCACGATTAGTGATACCTTCAATTTCCTACTAATGCATTTAAATATCACTTGAAAGACAACAAATACACTTATACAATTCCGGAGATCTATGACAGTTCAGAGAGACAATTTAAAGCTGTGGAATTTCTTCAATGTACTTTACAGGCCCATAATTAATTTTAAAACATCCTAAACTATATGAGAATTTATGCAGTTGAATGTTAAAATGTTACGAAGACATTAATTTTCATGCTTGAGAAGATATAAATAAATGTTATTGTATGGATATCAAACTCAAAAGTAGGGGTCCGGCTAATTACTTCATATTTAATTTTCTGGTCTTCATATCTCTAAGCAACCGCAATACTTCAAAAATCGTGAAATCGATACAATTTTTAAAATGATTGATGTGGCCGAAACCCCCACTAAATTTCTGCATTTCTACAATAAAATCGGCAATTTTAACACTGATTTTCATGGGAATCATCCTTTGACTGACCCTCAAAGTGATGCTGATGATGATTGTGACGTATGATTGTGACGTCTATTCAAAAAGTCTCATTACTGGGAGTATTGAAAATGTGGCAAACCATTATAAAGGCATAAAATATTATACATATACTGGGAGGATTGAAAAAGTGACAAACCATTGCAAAGGCATATACACATCTGAAAAGTATTGCTTGGGAACCACGGTGACCAAAGAAAACATTCTGAAAGTGATTGTTGAGGCAGAGAAATCGTTGTTGCCCGACAGTTTTTTGCCCATTTCGGGCATTTGCCCTGCTCTGATGAACTTTTAAAATAGCCTATCATTAAAGTCGGGTCTCATTTGATACATATGCAAAATTTGGTGACGATCGATCGAAAAAATTGTAGATTTACATAGAGAACATACAGACACATAGACAGAAAATCAATTTTATAGCATATAATAATGGATATAATATGCTTACCCCTGACTAAATCATCATATTCATCAAGCAATTCTGTGACTACCAACACATAAACCCATGTCCGGTGCTTCCTCTCTGGATCCTATATAGATAGAATTTTAAAAAAATTAAGAACACAAAAAAAATTTAAACATTAAATTTTAATAAAATATATATATGATACAAATGGCATATCAATAGTTTTATGAGTTTTCCAAACGAGATCCAACCCTCTCAGCAACAATATACCAAAATATCTCGCCTCATTAGAAGCCAGTTATTTTGGCAATGAGACAAGCCCAAATACCGTGAAACCTGTATGAGACAGAACGTTAAGGGACTGAAATAATGTTCCGTTTTAGACAGATTTTCGTTTTATAAAGGTGAAAATCAAAGCACTAATCATTGAACAGTCTATATTTTGTATTTTGATTCTGTTTAAGACAGGTTTCCGTCTCATACAGTGCCCGTCTCAGACAGATTTTGCTGTATTTTTAAATTATGCTTCTCCATCAAACATGGAGTTTTCATCTCTTCCCGCAGAATCAGCTTTTGTTCACATTTTTATAACAGTGGCAAAATGACTATTTTAAATCAATCTTTTTTTCCTTTTCTTCATCTAATTCACTGCAATGAACACACAGTACATATAAAAAAAGAGTATATTTTCCCTTTTCATTTCATAAGCAGTGGAAGGTGTTGCTTTTCCTGTTTTTGCAGAAAAAATATTGATTTTTCTACTCATATCTATAACATATAAATCTTTGAAAAAAATATTATTGCATACCGTCCTCCTTAGTCTGTATGACAGAAGCATGAATGTGTAAATTTCAAGACTGTGGGAAATGACATTTGAATGTTTACTCTGCCCATGTTCCTCTACGAGTGTCATTTTCTTAAAATGCTTTGTAACAAGCATTTCAATAGGGGATAAGTATTTATAGTGTTTCATTGATCTCATTATCATCATCATCATCAACCATTTCAATCCACTGCTGGATGAAGGTCTCCTCTAAATTTTCCCATATCTTTTTAGAGAGTTTTTGGCCATAATCCTCCATGCTGGCTGGAGGAAGCCCATCCATGTTCATTCACCACATATTAAACATGGTTACTTACGGGCTGCACCATGAGGTGGTGATTGAACCTTAAGCCTCTACTCCTAGTCGATTCCTTCAAGTCCACATAATGAAGTGTCTTCTCCTAGTTAACAAGTAAAGACTATTCAACAGCCCGTTTCATTGATCTATAGTGATAAATTTTAGTGTTAAATATAGATGGCAGCACTCGGGGTGACAGAAGCGTTTCGAACCTGGAGTGCTCATCTTGAGCTTTATATACAGGAAGTTTTGATTTCTCGATAAATTCTGGAGGTGCTGAGAGACCCATGTCACAAATTACTGTGGGTGCTCAACCACCTACCTACAGTACCCTCGGCTCCAATGCCACTGACAGCACTGAAAAATCAGACAAACTCTAGATACACACTCAGACTGTTAGGTAAACACACTTCATTCCAGACTCTGTCACGGAGCTGGGCTGGAAGAGATCTCAGCAATGGGATAAGTCCAGTGGCAGAGTCCTGCTATTCGTTCATCCATTCATTCATTGTTTCAATAGAGGTTAGTTAAACATTCTCGTTTCTGGCATAATTTCGATAGCAAAATAATGAATCCAAACAGCTGATAAACCATGAGGGAAATGATATGATTGTAAGAAAGGGGGGGAAAACAGAACCCCAAAAACAAAGTTTCGATATCAGTCATTTACAGACTACAGAAAAATTTTTTAAATTAAAATAAGATGACTCACATCAAATTTGCCGAGGAAACGTCCAAGCTTTCCCTTCACACCTGCTTCTTCCATGACCTCACGAATTGCAGCAGTACTTGATTCTTCGCCTGGATCTACACCTCCACCAGGCACAATCCAATGCTGTGTCATCTGAAAACTGTTCACTAGCAGCACCTAGAATTCAAATATTTAAAAACTGTAACTTATTACATTACTTTACTGCAGAATCATATTATGCACAGTCTGCGTTTTAAAATATGGTTTCTCAAATTTATAAACTAAATATTTTTCAAAGTAAAATGCTTGCGACTGATTGAATAAATCAGCTTTTTGAAAAATAAAAACGTGTTTCCTTTCTAAGAAAGTGGTTAATACGAGATAATTTCAACTGCTGTCTGCCTGTCTCTCTATGTGTGTGTGCACATGCATGCTGGCACATTCTCTATACAAGTCTACATATCTATTTGAATAATCTAAGAGTAGAAAACAATACTTATGGAACATGTAAAAAAATCTCTTTTAATTATATAAAAGAAGAAAACGTGCAGAGCTTTACCTCTTCCTCTTTCTCATCTTTTACACACAAACAAGCGGCTCGACGTCTGAATCCATCCTCATCATAAGTCCTCATTGCTTCGTGATCTGTCATACTGGTAATTCAGTCAGCTCATAAAAGATTCACAAGACACTTAAAAGAAACGAAAGAGAAATGATTCATCAACATCAATTGAAAATGGTAACAATGTGATCGATGAAGGAAACATTTTTATCTAATTGAGGTTAAATCAAACCTAGAGGCCTGCATAAATTGCTAAGGAACGACTTAAAACAGTGAGATGTCCGATTTCAACGAATCTGTTCAATTTTTGCCTTTTTATTATTCTCTTTTCTCTTCATTTTGAAGTTTAACTAATTAAAGAGCTAAAACTGGGGGGGGCCTCAAAGCACTTCAGCTTCATATTTTTGGAGCCAGACCAATTTCTCCCTTAAAAAAAAGCATCCAAACATTTTTTTTTTTTGTGTTTTTTTTCAGGACATTTATTTTTTTTTTATATTGGCAGACATGGTGACATAAAGTCCAAAAAGTATGTGTTATCAGATTCCAATATATAGTAAAACCTCTCTTTTGGTAGGCACCGATGGGACAAAAAAAATTTGTCCTAAAGAGGGATATAATCAGGGGTTTCAAACACACACTTTTATTATACAGAGGAAAAATTATATATATTTTGACCGTAAAAGAGGGGGTGACCATATATCTGATGGGTGTTCGTTAACAAGGGGTTTTACTGTAATAAAAATACATAGAAAACTTTAGATGCCAATACCATTTTTTTTAGTCGACATGGCACCTGGGATTTTTCAAGCCCATATTGAAAATACAGTCAACACTTGTTATAACAACCATAAATTATAGCAACCATTCCGTTAGAACAACCAGTTCCAAATGTTTTCATATAATAACAATATTTATTCAATGTTTTCCCTTCAATACAATGACTACCTGATATTATGCCTGTTTTTACGGGATGATGGGAGTCGTTATAACAAGTTTTGACTGTCTATATAAAAATTATTTTATGCTCAATTATATGAGTATTGAGACAATACGATACCCCATAGCATTTGGTACTTTTACGATGAACATATATTATATGGCGATAACAGACAAAATAGGATTGAGAATTATCTGATAAAAGCTCTGAGGATTCATTAGGAGGAAGAATGCACTGGTGCACAAGAGAAACAATTCACAAACAAACAGACCCTTGCCATGCCCTTTGTTATCTTACATACCTCATATTACAACAGAATACACAAGAAATAATACTCATTTGCATTATATAAAATATCCATCAGTCCGAGTCATCTTGCTTAACACCTTGTAGGCAGAGCCGGACTTAAGCAGGTGGGTGCAGCCGCACCGGGTCACTAAAATTTAATGAACCCAAAACGGAATAAAAATGCTTTGGTTACATTGCTGCATTTTGACTTCTTAACACAGCTCAAACTTCTATCCAAGACAGGGAACTCACACATCTATTGTTTTAGCAGACCCCCAACAAGCCAGGCCCTTTATCTCATGAGTTCAGACCCTGGGCAAATATGATTTTTTTGGGGCTTCTTATAGTGTTTTTTCAGGCAGAGTCATAGGGGGAGTCTATAATGCAAAAAGCAGCCAATTTCTGGGCACTGGGCACATGCAAAGCTCCTAGATAGACATAGTAGTATCTAGGAAGCTCTGGCACGTGCCCCGTTTGCCCATGCAAGAAACAGGCCTGCCCCT
This sequence comes from Pholcus phalangioides, assembly GCF_987345545.1. Taxonomy (NCBI): domain Eukaryota; kingdom Metazoa; phylum Arthropoda; class Arachnida; order Araneae; family Pholcidae; genus Pholcus; species Pholcus phalangioides. The sequence goes on from NW_028301595.1 coordinate 15,711,138, forward strand.
AGACAAAAGTACATGCAAGTTTCATGCACCGAGCGCTGGACAAGAAAGAGCGCTTGAGTTTCCCCCTCTTTAATGACATTTAAAATTACACCGGGAGAGGACGGCAAAATGAATGCTTGCTCTAGCTGAAAGAGTATTTAGTTGTTTTAGATGTAGATAATCTGTCATCTGGCCCTAACATCCCTTCCATTGTGAATCACTGCAGACATTGTACACATCCCGCTCCGTACAGTTTGCAGCAGGGTCCCTAGGTTGCGATCTTTGGCAGCCCCTCTGTATTGAATTAAAACGTGAAGAAACAAAATAAATAAAAAATCATTCCAAGGCCCTGAGCTGAAACCCTGTCAATCCCACCTTTTATGGGACGGCCATGATTACACACGGTGGTTCCTCACCTTCAGGTACCCGAGGGGGCACACAATGTTTATTGTTGGGCGATGGGCTCAAATTTATTGCCAAGTGCCTTTTTTTTATAATAAATACATAGAGTTTGATAGTCATTCTCTGGTGCTAACTACAGTAAATAGGCTTGTGCCAGGGTGCCGAGGAAACTAGAGGATCGAGAAAAATATTTTTAGAGGGCCGCAAAGCTATTTCCGCAGAGTTGCACAATACTTAGACCGATCCTGCTTCTAGGTGAGAAAAACAAGTTAATTGGCATTATCAATATCTAGGTTAGAAGCTAGTCGCAGTTTTATTGGCGTTATTACATATAACAGTGAAACACCTATATAACGATACTCAAGGAACCAGAAAAGCATATTGTTTTATAAAGGATTTGTCATTACAGATTGCATATATCAATATTATGAGAAGTTCGTAGAAACCAGAGAATAATATCTGTAATACCGGTGATTAACATTAAAGAGGGTATCATTATATAAAATTTTCACTGTTATTATTGCGGAATAATGCATTCGTGCCTTTCCTCCCTTACACCCTCACAGAGGGAGTTGAACGGAAGACACTTGTGATTATAAAATTTATATTGCTGTTTCCGGAATTTTTGGAAGGTGTGTTGGGGGGATTGGGACCAATAAAAGTTTGCACCTATGCACGTTATTTACACCAGCTCTTCTGATCACAATTTACGAAGGTTGTAAATGTTTTTTCGGTAGCAAATCATTATTTTCTTCTAGGTACGGCGCTATCTGCAGAGTTTGGCAATGACCCTTCGAGCCAAGATGCCCAATTCAGGAATTTACAGTTTGATTTTACTTTACAGTATTGAATTGAATAATTGATTTGAATTTACAGTGAGATTTACAGTTTGGTGCAGTAGTTGAATGATATCAACAAATAGGATGGTTTCAATTTTTTGGTCGATTCCCAATACACGGTTTACCTTTAATCGCCAAGTTTTCTACTGCGCCAAAAAACAGTTATACGCCCCCAAAAATCATCACTATAGAGTCCAGCAGGTTTTCAAATGTTATTGGGTAACCCTAGTCAATAGCGCTAAATCGGTTCTGGCGATATAAAACAGTCGCCAAGCAGTGGTATACCGTGTATAGAGATTTCGCCATCGAAGCCACATGTTACAAACTCACAATGTTTGTACAGACTAACAAACAATTCAGTCTTTTCTTCAAATGTCCACCAAACTCCACCTCCAAGGCACACCAGTGGCACCTGTTGACATCTCAGATCATAATCTGTATTTTATTTTTAAAAATTATCATATTCACGTAGACTTTCAGTTCAAGCTAGAAATTAACAAAATATTTATTGCCTTTCAAAGAGAAATAAATCAACATTCAAATCAAATTTCCTTCAATTCCTTGAATAGAAAAATTCCTAAAGAAAGTGAATGTCTACTGTAAGCTATTGGTGTGACGTCACCAACATCATAAGAGTGTATGCTCCCCCCTTGAAATTTTCGTTTTTTTTTAACAGTTTCAATATTTTGTTGTAAAATTAAGTAAACTGAGTTTTTAGACTATTTTAAATATGATTAAAGTTAAAGTTCTAATTTTATTCATTTTTTGACATTCATTTCAATTCTTAATAAAAATGTGACCATAGTGTTTCGAATAAAAGCGGGACAGACTTGACGTGAAAAAACAGAAAAGTGATAACTATGATTATTTTGAGTTCAGTGAATTCCACTCACAAAATATTTCCTCACTAAAATTGAAATCCTTTAATACATATGTACAAATTTTGACATTTTTATTTAAAATATGAAGAAAACAAATCGCTGGCAAGTATTATACAGGGTTTCATGCCACCCAATAGCCACCTCCTGTTTGATGCTAGCAGGAAATAAATAAACCGTGTTCAGTCCAACAACATTCAGTTAAGGCCGTCCTGACTCACTTTTTTGATCGCTTTGTTATGTTGTCAAAGATGTGATTGTTCGAGCAATTTATTACCATGCTGCTAGTACTGCGGTCACGTATTTTCTTCTTGACAGTTATATTATCAGTAACTGTTATTATTTCATATGTATGGTTGACTGGTATGGCTGGTGGGTTGAATTATTTTAAATATCATTTTTTTTAAAACGTGAGGTCAATGGAGAAGAAAAAATTAATTAGGTTCAAAGCAGGCTGCAGTTAAATAATCAAGGAATGACTGAAATGGGGGGGGGGGGCGGTAGTGTCCCAAGGGTCAAATACGTTAGTAAGTATGTGTTAGATTTAGGCACCCCTAAAATTATGGGACCTTGGACAAATGCCAGACCTTGCTCATCGGAACAAAATGAAAGCAAAATCGTATCGCACTTACGATACGGTAATTATTAGTTTTATAATTTCTCTCAAAAGCAAAGGCAAGCTGGTGACTTAATCAAATCTGCCATACAACAAATAAACACCCAGTGTCGCTAAAAGACCCAGTAAGGAGCATGACGTTACTTTTTTTCCGGCAAATATTCTTCCATACACAGAATAAACTCCCCACACTGTATATGCATACTCTGCCTTTTCAAAATTAGGGAAACCAGTAGTGCAGTAAATACACCTGAATGGCGTGAAGGTTGCTGTCAGGGCCAAGGTTCGAAATGTGGGTAGAATATAGATGACAAGATATTTTCCCCTAATGAGCTTGAGGCAACCACCAATGAATGACGCCTTCATTTCCAACGCAATTCATTTGTGGCGAAAATTTCCGTGTATTGATTTGGCCGGGAAATTTCCGTATATTGATATGGCCGGGAGTTGGTGTTCAGTGAAGCAATAGTAATGTAATAAGTGTATTTATAACAGGACTAAGTGGATTTGTACGACTCATCTGGGAAGCTCCTGTGAATCAAGTTTGGGTCATGACCCATAACTCAAGAATCTGCCACTGTGGTGGTCAAGTGATAATAGTGACGGACTCGAATCGTGAGGACCTGGGTTTGAACCCCAGCATCGCCATAGTCTGTTGAAGTTGGTTTTCTGTGGTTTGCAACTTCGAGGCGGGAATGCAAGCTGATCTTCCGTTTAAAAAGTCTCACCACATAGAGCAACAATGGTGCAAATATCACACTTCACTCAGAATTTGTAATACAGATGTCACCACTATAAATTCTTACTCAACAATATATACACACTCAGATACACATACCTTCACTTCCGGCAGAACTCAGTTGGTAGTAAATTACCCATGACAATTGACCCAAGTTGTGTTCTCGGTGTGAAAAGAAAAAAAAAGGCTCGAGAATCTCTGGTAAAAACTGTACCCTTAGTTACCCTTATTGTGTGCCAAGACCTCAGGTTGCAACCCTTGTGCAACCAGACACATAATATTATGAAATAGTTTTTTTTTACTGCTCATCATTTTTTCCCTTTTTTTCATGCTCCTTTCTGCACTGTACAGTATTAATCCAAGTAATATGCCAGAATAATCTAAAGGGCTTCCATGCACGTGTTATGTATTCACGGAATTGAACGGATGGTGCATTGGTACTACCCAATCAAAAAAAAGGCATGAAAATTAGAATTCACGGGCAAAATAAATTCCACAGGGTTTGAAGTCATTGCAAAGTCTGTGCCCAACAGAAGCAGTTTAACACCGTATAAATAATGGGCAAGGGGAATTGGTGCTGGAACTCAACTGTGAGCAGAATATGCAGCAGCAGCACTGCTCAATGAAAGAAAAATAACAAAGTTCAATAATACAACAGTGTAGAAAATGTTTTGTCCAATCACAAACATACCTGCATGCAAATATGCAAATGACATCTAAGAAGGAACAAGTGAAATTGCTATAACTATAACCATAGATGTGATTTTGCTTTTATTTTGTCATGGACCCTTCACCCTTGAATATAAATAATAAAAAATGTATAAGAAATGCAGGCACTTTCCACAATGCAAATACATTGGAATATTTGTGAATCAATAAATGATAGCCAGGACCAGCTTTGGTGGGCGCACGCTTCACTAGCCGTTATTATTGTCATCTTGATGTACTCAAACTTCATTAGGATTAAATCAAAGAAAAAAAGAGCACCGCCATTAATATTTCACTAAGCAGGTTTAAAACTCTGGTAGACAAACAAGACAGTAAAATCCAGATGAGCGCCGAGAAAATAAACGGCACCAAGGTGTCACATTTGGCAACTTTCTAAAGGATATCCAAAGTCCATCCACCCACAGATCTGTAAGTGGATTTGTACTACTCATTTAGGAAGCTTCTGCAAATAAAGTTTGGGTCGGGGCACATAGCTCAAGAATCCTTGGATTTATTGGATTTGAACAACCCGTCTCAGAAGCCCCTAGGACTGATGTTGTGACTCATAAGTTAAGAATTCCTTGATTAATCAATCATTTAGTAGTTTATATATCTCACTAATTTGAATCTTCTTTTTTTACTTACAGGTATTGGTGAAAATATGACGATTGCCAAACCATTGGTAAGGATTGGTCTTTCTTCAAGCATTCATTTTTTAATTTTATAGTTAAGAATGTGTGTCATTCTTGGTATAGAAAGGAAAAGACGTGTTTGCTTTGAAAAGTGAATTATTTTGATGTTAAATTGAATGCATCTTTCAAATCTGACAATGCAGGATTTAAAGATCCAAAGTTCTTTAAATGCTCATATCTCGAGAACTGGGCAAGGTAAATAGAAGTCAATTGTATCGTTTAATAGATATTGCTGAGACAAATCCAATGATACCCTACTGCTGGTATTAGTACTTCCTCCAGTGTAGGGGCCGAGTCCTATTCTTCCAATTCATGCAATTGTCTCTTGACAATATCTAAGTCAGACTCACATGGGTAAAGTCATGTGTGGTAATGATCAGGAATGAGAAGTCTGATAAGCTCACAAAGACAGCGACTGTCCTGACGGACCATGAAACTCTTTCACCCTACACACAAACATGGTAAACGCTTACTTACTGGGTGCTCGAATGATCTCACCATAGCAGGGACGATAGTCAACTAAACAATGCCTACAAACTACAGCATAAAGTAAGATGGCAAAAAGAGGTTTGGTCTAGAGAAAAGATTATCATAGTCACTGAGCATGATCCTTTTCCCAGCTATCTCTTCGGCTTCTGCAAGTCCAGCAGCAATAGATTCACATGCGACCAAGAGGGTTCTTCTCTGTTGCATTACCCACAGAATGCCCTTGAACGATGGAGTATCATTTCAGATGCATAGCATAACAAAATAAGAGCCATTGAAAAAAGCATGCAATAGATAGCCCACAAAATTGCAGGCAATTACTTCTCTTAGTGATATTCCTGGAAATGAACTTACATACATGAATTGTGTGAAACCTCTCCACATCTTGGATAGTTTTTTCCGATACTTAAGGATAGAATAGTTGAGCTGAGTGAATGGTTAATCTGTCACTTTATCAATAGCACTAATTATACAGATAAAACTATTATTGGCATAATTCTTAGTGGTACCGTCGAATCCCATTTTAGTGAACTCCAAGAGACCGGAGGAATCGATTCATTATAATGAAATTTTGTTATAAAGTAATTCCAGGTTTTAGCATTGTTTCTATGTAGACTTATTTGGGGGATTAGAAAGGTTTTGTGTTGAGTAGTTTTCTACTTCTTTCTCTATGTTACCACTACCACCAAAGTAGTCATTTGCTGGGCTTCATGATTTTGTAACAAATTATTGATTATAATGTAAAGATATCAGCTAATTAATGTATTTGCAATTCACAGGTAGCTGAGATTTCTCGCGCACAGCGTGAAATTCAAATGCACATCGCTAATGTTTGCCAAAGCCTTAATGTTACTGAACCACTCCCAAGGGAATTACTTGACCACATTATAGTTGATGATGTGCATAAACTGATGTACTGCGCTGTTCCAAAGGTAAGTCTGGCATTTGTTCTCAGCAAAAGATGTTTTTCTGATTCATAATTAACCATTTTAGAGTTTTCTTATATAGGACTTGGGCAATAGGTTTCATTTCATGTATCGTATGATTTGTTTGCACATTGCACAGGCATTGTAGTAGCACTCTTTGATGTAAACAAGACATAATGACTCTCGGCAGAATTTTTACAGCTCTCTAACCATTTTTTGGCATTAGGGGGGTTGTTGGGCTGAAGAGCTACTATACAACATGTACATGCGTCTCATAATCATTCCTCTGGGAAATTTCTGACAAATTGGTACATGCATTAATGTGTGTGTGTAAAAGTGTGAGCTAACGTATTTATGTTGTCAGTCATGCTTGTTCTGTGTTCTTGCTGGTGCTGCCACCTGTCTTCCATATTTTGAAGTGAAAATAGCTAATGCCTGAATTTTCATGTTGTGTAAATACCATATTGAAGGTCTACTTGATCTTTGCTGAGAGACTTTGCTCACATTTGTACCTTGAAGTTAAAACCACAGAAACAGACTCAACCAACCACCACTCTACTGCTAGTGGTGATCGACCTGACCGCCAATGGAGGGGGGCCTTGAACCTGGATCTTCACCTCCTGTCTTCAACAAGGATGCTGGCCACAGTCATGGATGAAGCATTTGGTTGTGCTGCACTTACACGACACCTCTTAAGCCCAAAATCATCTAATCTCAACATCCTACATTGGTAGTCTATGGTAGTCTACATTCTTCCAACAAACTAGTTGACTGGCTTCTTAGGCCTTTACTTATATGGCTTGATTGACAGTAGTGTGGCTCTCTCTCCCCATTGTACAGTAAAAGTTTGTTATATCAAGTACGGCTTATAACGAGAATCTTGCTATATAATGAGAAATTGTCAAATAGCTAATGTTAAAGATAGAAAAAACGTTCAATTATAGCAAATTGAAAATTTGGAAGCATTTGCTATAACGTCAAAAGAATTCTAAAAAATGCTAGTTTTTTCCTCTCTCTTCAAGGATTAAACACGATGGCTCTTATTGTGGCACATGCTCCTCGTAAAAATTATTCAGAGGTACTTCTAACAAAGAATGAACACAGAAAAGTCAAATTCATTTAAGTTCCTCTTCCTATTTTTGAGTTTGCCTACTATGCACATGGGATATGTGATGCTGATGATTTTTGTCATCTTTTGTGTTTTCCAGTGACTGAGATGCCATGCTACCAGAATTTGCTGTTTTAAATTATTTCCAAATGACTAAAAAAATCATGCTGAAAAAAACCCTTTCAGATTTATAAAATAAAAGCGATTATTATTATTATGAAAGTCGGAAAACATTGACGAGTCCATGCAGCCATAGAAATGAGCAGTGATATAATTATTGGGAAATTGTTCAGTTGATCAACTAAATCATTTTGATAATACAAAGTTCTATGCAAAACGTGTCTTAAAGAATCAACAGCTGTGAGACCAAAAATAAGTTTCATGGCTAGAGTACTGTTCATTAGTTAATATTAGAATGAGATGATCTAAAAGATGTTTTAATGCAGATAGTGGAAATTTAAATAAGTAAATAAGATAATAAGTAAGATAGTAAAAAATAAGTAGAAGTTTTTTATAATTTGACTGAGCAAAAAATTTAAATTAGCTTATAATGAGAAGGTCGTTAAAACAACAATTTTGCTCCCGATTATGATTATTGTTATTAGCATGTGAATCAACATTTTCTTCAGCCAAGGCTGAAAGAAAGCTAGGAAAAAATCTTCGTTTAGCCTAAACATCCCTAAGCTGAGGTATCACTGTACACTTCAATTGCATTTGAACCTTACATAGCCACTTTTCTCTGAACTATCAATGTCTAATGCTTGAACCAAATCTTGAGGTGGCTACTAGTGAACCAAGTCATACAGGGATTTCTTACCTAATTTGCTGTACCCGTAGCTTCTACCACCCCCCCCCGGAACATTCTATCTCCTCCGGGGGCATTAACGCCCACGTTGGGAATCACAGGTGTACACCATGAAGGGAGGATTTTTTTTATTGCATCCAAAATTTTTAATTAGTTGCACAAACAGAAATCCTTTCTTTTTGTGATCATTTTTCTAATTCCAAGATACTTCATGAAGCTATGGCATTCATGCAGATTCTTTGATAGTTTTACTTTTATTGAAAATGTTAGTTCCTGCCACATTGGCTCTACAGAGAACAAAAATAAAATAACGTAATTAAATGTACATACTGAAGACAGCTCAGACACTTTGAGCTCCCCTAAGTCTAGGTTTTTATTAGTCACAACTGGCAATTTTCAAATGTTTTATCTAATAAATATTTTATGTACATAGTGGCTAATATGCATTTACGGTTGTCACGTGAATCGTAATATTTGATTAAGCAGGGGAAAGCTGATGTTCTATCAAGCAGAAAACCTTAACATTGTCTCTGTGGGAACAATTTTGGTTCCAGAAGATTTTATCTGTTTGAGAGGGGTATCCATTCATCTGTTACTCAATTAAGCAGGGCAGACTGTATTTGAAAATGATTCTATCTCATTGCGCTATTCTATCTTTATTGCGCAAAGAAAAACCAGGACAAATAAGCATCTCAAAAGCCTTTTTCGGGGCAGTGAATTTAATAGCGAAAAACTATGTCACCTGGCCGCCCTATTAAGACCTTTTTTCTTTAGCAAAAATATTATGCTTGGCTTTTATGAAATCAGGCTAGCGCCTAAATATTTTTTTGATTTGTCAAGCCCTGGTGTACTCCATACTTTACTTTTTGGATTCTGGCACAAACTTTGGTCATATGACAGTGATATCCATTCTAAGCATGTAGGCATGGGCAACAGTTATGACCAACTTAAAAGATATGGTATGGTGTAAGCGCAGATAATTTTTTTTACTTCCCAATGCATGTACCATGTTTATTAATTCAATATTTATTTTTCAGATAGCCTGCACTAACTGGAAGAGAGTTCTTCTAGTCCTGAGAGGTGCCAAAGACAACCCCCTCTCGATTAGAGGGAACGAAACTCATTTGCCAAATTTATTCACAACATTGAACCAATATTCGGCCTCAGAAATTGAAGAAAAATTACAAAAGTATATGAAGTTTGTATTTGTGAGACATCCCTATGAGCGGATACTTTCTGCGTACAGAAATAAGTTTGAAAACAGTTACAGTAATTACTTCAGGATACGATTTGGAGTCGACATAATCAAGAAGTTTCGAACTAATCCTTCTCCCGATTCTTTGCTCAAAGGTGCTGATGTGAGTTTTGAAGAGTTTCTTCAATACATAGTGAATCTCAATGACAATAACAATAAGATCTTATTTAATGAACACTGGCGTCCGATATTTGACATGTGTTTTCCATGTCACATAAAATACGATGTCATAGGTAGGTATGAAAATTTGAATCGAGATGCCGAGTTCGTGTTGTGGAAAGCTGGCATGTCAGATGTTGTTAAGTTTCCAGTCAGGGAACAAACTTACAATACTCAACCAACTCAGAATGTCATGCACAAATACTATCAAAATGTTTCGAAGCCACTTTTGGCTGAATTATACAGGACTTACTTTGAAGATTTTGCTTTGTTCGGTTATGACTACCATGTCTAATCAATGGTTGTTTCCTACATCATATCATTTTTTATACTTTGATAATAAAACAAAAATGCTAAATTAATCATGCTGAAAGTCATTTCTCTTCCATGATTATCATAAAATGATCATTTTTAGAGAAATTTTGATTTCGCAAGTGCGGTTGAACCCGGATTCAATAAGTTGGGTCAGATATTTGAATTGACAAAAAATTAAAAATATATACGGTCAACACTTTATAACGCCCATTCCATTACAACAATCATTATGACAGATCTCGGATGTTTTTCTATTTCTGCCGCGTTTTTTTCATCCAATATAATGACCAGTAAATATTCAATCCAGTACAATGACTGAACTTTTTCAAACCTCCCCTCCCCCCATATTTTTTTTGTTGTTGAGTGTGTTTGACCTTGACTGAGACATGGAGAAGAAAAAGTTAAGCATTGCACTTCTATGGGAAAGGCTGTGGTAAAGTAGTGTGGCATCATTGGAAACCGGGCAAACCATAGCAAGGTGTACTGTGCTCACACAAGTCAACTACTTTACCACACACCAACTCCAGTCGTATATCGCCATATGGCAATTTCCAACTAGTGGAGTTAGGTGGGAAATGAAGGCGCAATCTATCGGTGGTTGTCCCAGGTTCGATAGGCAAATAACTTTTTCTGATGTTCTTTTTGGCTGGATTCGAACCCATGGACCTTGATCGCGAACTTCATAGTGGAAAACAAGCATCTTACCACTGTGTCACTCGGGCAGACATACGAGTCAACTGGATAATGCAAATGTTTCTTCTTTCTCCTCCCTCTGCTTACCATTGTGTTTTATTTTTTCATATAATGGCTCACTCCTACGTGATTGTTTTTTTTTTTTTTTTTTTGCAATTTTACTTAATTTTTCAATGGGTGAATATACCAGGCAAGTGAACTTATGAAAACATAAACTGGCTGCCTTAAATAAATGGAGTGCTATATCTTTTAGATCTCAAATCGAAAGTTTTGGCAAAAGTTGTCAAGAATGTTGAAAGCCAAAATAGCCGAATCATTGAATATTCCAAAGAGTACTCTGTTCACCTTAATTAAAAACTTTGATTCAATTATAAAAGCAGCAGAGTTTGATTTACATTCTTTACGTACTTGATCACGGAAAGGGAAGTTCCAACAGTTGGAAAAAGCAGAGAAGCTAAATTTTATGATTTTTTGAAAAGGCTTGATATTACGACTTCCCAATATAATGTTATGGCTGTCAAGTCTTTCTATCAAGACAGATTTCTATTCCGTCTCCTGAAAAATTCTTATATCTCCCAAATTTCAACTGTGACTGTAAAAAGACCCTATTTTGGGGGGGGGGGATATTCCTAAGGAATTTACCCAGAAAAAAGACTTGATTTTTTTTATGCCCTAAATTATATCACAAGCGTAATGTAAATTGTTGCCATTTTGTCAAATCATGAAAAAATATTATTTCATTTTCAGACAGGGTGAGAAGATGGACAAAATTCACCACACAGCCAGTGTTAATGCTGTCTTTCCACTTCCAAAATTAGCAAGATGATTTGTATTTGCTTGTCAGATACAGGACGTATAAAGACTCAATATACAATATTTCCCATTGAGTCTGTATAAGTCCCATTTAGGGCCAGATAGCGTGGTTTTTTTTTTGCATTTGCTTTGAGAGTTGTAATGACAGGTAATTTAACCTATTGGTTGGCCATGATTGACTAATTGGCACTACTCTGCAATGGTTTGCATGATGTCATGTTTCTGCGAAGAAAAAAATTCCCTACAATTTTACTTTTTTTAATGAAAAATCCCTTTATTTTTTTTAAAATGCCTTTTGTATGTACTTTTATGCAGAATTTAGAAAACCTCCAAAATTCTCATTCTCCAAAGTTGGCAGCTATGTAATGTCCATTTTCTGTGGAACACAGGCGATGATATGGTGGCTTCATTTCTCACCCAACTGAATTGGTTTGAAATTGCCATATGGTGATATGACTGGAGTTGGTGAGCGGCAAAGTAGAAGCAGGGCAGTCCAAAATTCCATAGCAGTGTGAGGCAATGGAGATCTCTTTCATAAAGAATGTTGCAAGGCACATATTATATGCTCAATAATGTTCATGTCCGAAGATTTAGGTGGCAGACGGAGGATGCTGAAGTCAGAAGTGTTCCTGGAACCACTCTGTTGCAACTCCAGACGTGTACGGTGTCCCATTGTTCTGTTGGCATTGTCCATGCCCTTTCAGTATGCACACAGGAAATAAATGTGATTGGAAAGGATGTTTACAAACCAGTCACCATTTACATCCATCTGCAGCCTTATCAGAGGTCTCGTATCATGTCAACTAAACACAGCTCATATACCATGACAGAGTTTCCACCAGTTTGAACAGTTCCCCATTCACATGCAGGGTTCAAGCCTTTGTGGGGTTTTCTCCATAACAGTACACGTCCATCAGCCCGATACAACTTTTTCTTTCAAACCTCCAGTTCTATCGCCATGGGCAATTTAATACCGAATGAGTTGTCTTGGAAGTGTGTGTACCTAACAGTCTGTGTGTATCCAGTGTTGTGTCTGATTTGTTTTTAGTGCTGCCACCTATATTTCAAATTGTGAGTGAACATTGTGCATGTCTGTCTTGTAAAAAGATTCTTCATGAGCACAAACTACTGAGCCACATTCAAAGCCACTTGAATTGTGATAACGATAACCTGCCACTGTAGCAGTAGAAACTGATCTAACCACTTCTCTAGTTACCCGCTGTCTTACCTATATATGACTGATATTACCTATATATCAGACCAGCTGACATCTGTCTGTAGAAACAGAGCAGTAATTAGGATTTTTAAGCGGGGAGGAGGAGGGGACAGGCAAACATGATTTTGTCTCCCCCCCCCCCCCCCCAGTAAAATTCAATGATTTTATAAGCATTTTTGTCCCCCACCTAAAATTTGCTTTTTCCTAAATTTTACTGCTGGGGAATTTCCCCTCCTTGCCTGCAGGGATTGAGCATGGGTCCTCGCAATGCAAGTCCATCACAATGTAACCAATTGGAAAGTTGATTGTATCTAGCATTGCTTTGAGGGAAAATGGTGAACGCATAAAGGATAACAGTGATGTAAAGACTTTTATGGAAATTTCAGGAACAGATTAGGGCCCAATTCCAAAGCACTCATTGTATTAACAAACACAATACATGCGAGACAATTTACATCACAACGTCAATTTTTAATTAAACTTCAATTGTACAGCAACATCACAACAAATTAATTAGCCTTATCACACAATGAAGCATTTTCCAGGTTTGTGCGCTTCACAATTCAATCAATTTTGGACTCACTAAAAACGAAAAAGTTTATCCAAAAATATTTCCCAGATCATCTATGAAACAGAAAAAAAACTGAAAAAATATGAATTACACAATTTTGTAACTACCCTGGTTAACCGGATTTTCATTCTCCGTAATAATCATCGTAATTATTTCCAAATTTAATAACAACCAGTGCAGAAAATTCTTTTTGTGCATTAACATTATATTCTTCCAAGTAACTTAAATTTATATACAGTACAGGTGTCCCTCGCTTTACATGATTGATTAGTGCTGCAAAATGATCATGTAAGACAAAATCATGTAAAAAATCATTCAATTTTACATGGATAAGATGGAGAGAGTTTCTTCAGAACACACAGAAAAAAATAAACTTAACTCCCAGAAGCAAAATAAGTTTTTTGTGGATAAATTAATTACAATTTCATTATTCAAACTTGTATAAATTACTGCTAATTTTTCCTTTAACAAATGAATTTAATTTTAAAAAATTTACTTCCGATTGCCTTTATCAGATGAATGGATTGGTTCTGTTGAGTGGATCTTTGCTCCTCTGAAGAGCCTAGTATGATGGTAACTTTTGAAGCGAAAGTATATATTCAACTGGCAGTCAGCATTCTTCATTTTCTCTTCATGAAAATTATTGTAGTGAGCCAGAAAATTCTGTATGAATATATCTGGCAAATGTAACTGCTCTCATCAAGACCATTTTCACAATTTTCATGGCATTGTCGCTTTTGTTATCAAAAGATGTTAATTAGTGACCTCTGGCAAGTTGGACTGATGAAATCATCCATATTTGTCTCGTCTATGTCATGCCTTTAATTTGCAAGCTCATTTTCAGATTTAAAATCATTAGAATCAGATAAATTTTACAGCTTTCCATTCTTAAAACCAACTTTTGAAAATTGAGTTTTAGCAAAATCTCATAAAACGAGGGATATCTGTACATAACTATTTTTTTATGACTTGAAAAGGGTAAGGAAAAAGAAATGGAGTACTAAAACCCTTTGTTGTTACACACTTTCAGGTTTTTATTAGAACCGCTGTTTAAAATTAGAATCTAGGATGAAGTCGTTGGTCACATTGAGCTTTTTCTTTGTCACAGTGTGCAATACAATAAGTTACAGTATTTTAATTATGTTTCACTCATAATAATGGCACAGTAATACAAAAATCAATTAATCTACTGCTGTGTATTAATTCATGCCTGCAAATGCAGATATGATAATAATCAAACAAATATTCTAAGGCAAAATAAAAGTTTTTTCATAAAATATTTCTTTAGATGAAATTAGAATCGTCAGAATTTTTTTTTTTCCCACTCAATATCTCTTTCCGTAATCTCAAGAATAAATTCATAATATTCTGATTACAATTATAATCCCTTGTATAAATAATATAGGTACAAAAGGAGTGTATACTCGATATATTGTTTCAAAAATGCTATTTCAGAGGCTTAACGGAGCCTATGTTAATTTTTATCGTTCAAAAACCCCCATCTTCACAAAATTGACTATGAGAATTACAGAATAACAAAAATGTCATCTAATTAACCAGAATTCCAAGTGTGCAGAATCAGTTCTATATCACCAAGTGTTTTCTAAAAATTATTTGTTTATAGAATACAAAAAACTGATCACATGAAAAATTAATTTCAACCTAGAAAGTGTGTAACAGATACACCAATGCAACACATTTTTTTCTGCATAAGTTTTTTTTTCAATTGTATAGCGCTTAAACCCATGTGACAGATATGTTAAAAAAATGCAGTACACTGTTTTAACTGAAGTTTTTTTTTAATAATTATTAAATTGTGTAACATATATTCCAATGTTAATAAATTTTTTTAATTGTTTTGCGAGCAGAATCAAACTCACACAGAGGGCCCCTCATACTACAAAACAGGACAGATATGTACTCGTATTCACATTTCATCAATAGCTCGGAGTGTGGATCTAAAATAAACATAAACTAATATCATCATATAAATATTTATATGCTACATATTTTCTCCCTCTAACGCAGATAATTTTGCCTTTTCTTCTTCCAAATTGTCCACATCATAAACGTCTTTTGCAAAAAATCTTTTGAAATATATAAAAAAATATTAAATTCTGGTGCTTTTTAAACTTATTGTAATGAAAGGGGACTTCCATGTCTTTTCAAAGATCAAGAGTAGAATTTTTTATACGTATATATTGTGTATCAAATCATTTTTTTGTACAAAGAAATTTTTCTTCAGCATAATATGTGTCATTTGTTCTAATGTAAATACAAATCAGTAACAAAGTTTCATATGAACAGTCTCATAAATGGTGTTACATAGACAATTTTTGAGCATCAATCACACATTTTTTTTACATATTTTGAAACAAACATCAATATGATATACATATACAGCAGAACCTCAATTATCCAGTGCTCTCTTAACTGATGAAATTTTCTTGTCTTACTGTGTACAATATTTTTTTCCTTTTTAGTGACAAATAATTTACCGCTGAAATCCAAAACTTTCCCATCAATGAAGGTGACAACAAATAATCGACAATGACGATTTTGTGTGATGTTTTTAGAGAAATTGATTGGTTGGAACAGCAAGAGCATTAAACACTTAAGCCTCAAAAACAAATGATCACAACCCATATTGCTAAAAAACTTCATGATGAAGAAGTGAAGCAGAGAATAAACAAATCATGTGTGTGTATGTATGTTGAGCATTTATATTATGGTTAAATGTGGTAAATCTGTGACTATTCATACTTGCCAGTTATTATGCATAATCGCCAATCATCTCGATAAGTCAATCATGTATTACTTTCCCGCCCTAGAGGCATACAACAGTACCTTGGTAAGTTTGATAAATTTTCCTACATTTATCACTGTTACTGGTGATTATGTATAATTCCTGAATTAAGTTGGTAAGTATGATAAATATGGGAAAAATCATGTGGAAATATCATTTCAATTCAACCACTTATTAGTTTCCTCTTGTATCATGATGGGTGCACTACACATATTGTGCCATGGAAATTAAGTGTTATAAAGATAAAAATGAATAAAAATTGTTTCTTCAAATTGATCAACATTTTTAAACATAATCAGCATCACCGATCGAATCCATCATCCTGGACTGAAGTTTGAGCAAAATGTCCAGTAAATATAAGTAGTTCATTGATGATTTATCATATTTACCAATAAGAGCTGGGGATCATTCAACATAATAAATGTGATAAATTCGTGAAATTTATTAAACTTACCAAAATGGATGGTGATTGTCAATAATAACTAGTGATTATACATAATCACCAAAAATTTATCATATTTACCAAAACATATATATATTCATTTCTGATCACACATGATACTGAACCTTCTTATTTTTTGCACATTCGATTGCCTGGAAAGTTGGGTTTTCTGAAATACACTAGATGATCCAGGTTCTACTGTGTAACATTAGACTCAATTTTTTTCTTCACATAAGCAGAAAATTTTGATTTACCCCGATTGCAAGAACTACTAAACTACAGACTCTTACTTCAATATACGTGTATATGTTTTAAATCTAAATCCAATTACTACAAAATACACATTCTCATTGGTAACACATTAGTGTACCCTTAGTTTTTTTTTTGCTAAGAACATGCATTAAAGACCACGATATATGCTCTCTTTATAATAATCAAATACTCTCTAATACAGTGCTATTAGGCTTCGAAATTTACAAGCCTCTTAAAACTAACCATAGAGATGCCTTACAAATCAAAAATAGAATTATCAGGGACTGCATAGAATTGTCGGATGAATGCACAGAAAACATTTACTGCATTTCAAAGTTATAATTCAGTGACGGATTTGAGGAGAATTGCAAGGCACCAATCTATTATATATCATTCAGGTCCTTAAGAACATATAAGATGCACATAGATAAAATAATTGTATGTAAATGGCCCATAATTATCTTCTATATCAGTTTCAGAAAGAGGACAATATCCCAGAGGCGGGGTTTAGTATAGGATCCTATGGGCTAACAAGCTGAGGGGGGCAATGAGAAGAAAAAATTTTTGAAGAAAGGAGGGCGATAGAACGAAAGTTTATAGGAAACTATGTTCTCTATGTTTATCAATGAACATTAATGCAAGCTGAAGCATAAGAAAATTCAGAGCATTACGATTCTGAGTTTTTTTCGCATAAACTGGCATAATTCTGCTATGCCAAGAATTGCTACTTAATGGTACATAATACGCTGTAGAGCTCTTTAACCCATTAATGCCGGTTGGTAAGAAAATTTGCTATTCTAAATTTTAAGTTTTTTCTCTTTGCCAATAAATGGTGGAAGTAGTTCCACTAATTTTTTGTTTAAAAAGATCAAAATCGTCGTTAATGGGTTAAGTTGCAAAGAGCAGGGGTTCCTGATTATATTACATTTGCCCATAGACTTCAAAAGTCAATTAAATAAAGAAATAAATTTTAAGCCTAAGCTATATTATAATATTTAGATTGAAGATAGTTCCCGGATGAACAAATAATGTCACGCATGTGATACGTTGCGTAAAAAATTTGGATACCATCTTACTGCTCTAAATATTTCAATAGGAGTTGATGGCTGATAGGTTCATTGACATTTTTTTATGTGACCTAAATATCTGAAAGGTTGAAGACCCCCCACTGTTGCAGAAGAAATGCATCAAGAAAAATTCATTCAACTAATGTCAGTTGCAACCGAAACTCCTTACAGCAGAGTCTAGATAATTTTAAATAAATATAATTGAGGCAAACCTTGATAACTAAATACTCAGATTATATTTAAAAACTTAATAGAAAAAAGGATATTGGTTTTACTTAATAAAATAAGACCATACACTGCAAAACACACACACAAGTACATACACGGTAACTGTGTAGCCAAGATGATAAGAAATCAAGGATTTTTTAAAATATGAAAAGAAAATACTTTTAAATCAAGGCTAATCTCCAAAAATTTACATAGACGTAAAAAATTATTGGAGCCTTAAATCCAATATTTCTATGGGTGTTATGGAGATTGTGTAGCAAATATTGGGGGGGGGGGAAGGGTAACCTCAAGCCAATTGGCCTGATATAAGTTTACACCTATGGTGAAATCAATATTTTATATAGCCTACTAGTATCAATCAGGCATATGGTAAAAAATACATACATTCCCATGTCATGTTCAACAATAAATTTGTCCATTTCTGCAAACTCACTATCATTCTAGAAGAACAGTTAAATACATGTTCATGAGAACAAAAAATAGAGGGTTGTGAAGATTAATAGAGGTATTTGGGGGGAAAAACTTTCAGCCCCTCAGATTATCAGGAACCTCTGTTTTTTGAGAGACTACTGTATATAATCTAAATGCTATACTTATCCATAAGTTTGTAATCACACTTAGAAAAGCACACAAACATATCTTTAGCTACAGCACTACATTTTAACACCTTTTTCTACAAACCACTAAACAAGAAAAGCCAGATATCACACAGAATAGCACGTTTTAAAACAACTTGCAAAAAAACACATTTCCTCGAGTTTTACTATATCTGCTAATAATATAGGTGTACCGTCACTAGAACGATTACAGAGTAATCTACTTCACAATAAACTATGTTTTATTTTCGCTCTTCATTTTTCTACTGAAATAAAAAAAAATTACATGTAAGCTCTATAACTTTCTAAAGTTATATACTTTCACTTAATAATTACCAAAGAAATAAAAGTTATTACTGCTATAACACATTGACCACGAGCATAGGATGCATACAAGACGAGAAAAATACTATATCGAACATGAAATCCCTAAAGCAGAATATACCAAAAATTATGACATACATGGCAGAACAATCAATACTGCTGTAGAACAATTTCAGGAAGAATGTAGAAAACACTATTATGTGGGAATTTTTATCGCAGAACATTTCCAGTCAGCTGATGGCTTGTAAAACATTCTGCTTTAGGGCATGAAATAATAACTTTTTTTTATCAAAATGTTTCACTTAAAAGTGGATGGAAAAATTTCGATGACATTTTTCAAAGCTCAGTATCAAATTCAATATTTTGGTTAAATCAGTCATCGTTTACTTTCTTTGTTTGGTCAGGATTTCTTGATCAATTTTTTTTCCTTGATACCTTCAGAAATTTCCAGTGAACAAATGGTTCAAATTCATGGTTGAATTTATGAGTTTGTTATAGTATCATTAAATCAGAGTGACTGTACAGTATCATGCGATCACCAACTCAACCTACTTTTGTAACATAAATCAAATTTGACTAACTTTAGTATTTTGAAGTAGTGTATAAGAGAAGACTACTACTTAACTGTACAAATATATATAAGGGAAGACAAACTTTAACACACACACCACCCCTCCCCCCCAATGTTTTCTTCATGTCAATACCTCTCATCATTTGCATGTCTTATTTTTTATTCAAAGGTTTACATCTGAGAAATCTTGAGTCAACTAGAAACTTGATATATTGGTGCCTATACAGGGTGTCCCGTAAGTCCTAATGTGACCTTTATCTCATCAACTGTTCGTCATAGAGGTATAGTTCCAATTTAAAAAATGCTCAAAATGTGTTCAGAAATCAAGCTGTATCGGTTTTGTGAGCGAAAATACAGCATCATAAAATGAAAAATCTAAATTTTAAATGGTCCTTATGTCTTCTAACTTCCAATTAGAAAGTTGTTGCCCCATCTCTGTGTGAAGCAAACTAACAAAAAATACATTTCTAAGTGCAATATTCGCTGAGGTATTTGAATTTGAAAATCAGAGAAAAGTTGGGAAGGAAGTATTAATTTGTTTATGTAGTTCTTTGCCATTTTTTCTAAGGTTTTCGAATTCAATCTCAGCGAATATTACACTACGAAACATGGGATTTTTTTTTTTTTGGCCTTAGATATGGCTAGCTCAATTCAAGGCAAACAAAAGCTCGTGATCACATGACTATCCATCCGAACCTCAGACATAGCTGTCTCAGTATGTTTGGTCATGTGGTACATACTACCTTCTGACGCACTGGGGATGAACATAGAGAATATATTCCCACAGATCGGATGGATAGAGTCACATGATCTCTAGCTTCGTTGGCCTTGTGTCGAGTCTGCCATGCTTCAGGAGAGAGAGGGGGCAACTTTCCAATCAGAAGTTAGAAGATGGGGACTATAAAAATTAAGATTTTTCATTTTATGACGTGTATTTTTACTCTCAAAACTGATACAGAAGGATTTCTGAATAGATTTTTTTCAATTAGAGCCATTCTTCTACAAAGAATGGTTGATGCGATAAAGGCTAAATTAGGACTTACAAGACACCCTGTATATTTCGTAATTTGTTTTTGCATTAAAATAGTTTTTAAATTTGCTGTTTTATCTAACAGAAGCTTAGTCCAGACAGAAGAATAACTTTCTAATAGTAAGTTCAGAGACTGTATAAACATTTTTTTATGACAATATATTTTCATTCTCAAAACTGGTACAGAGTTATTTCTGAAAGCATTTTTTTAATTGAAACCATCCTCTAATCACCTTGCGAAAAATTCAACCTGCAACACTCATGTGTTATGTGTGAGAGTGTGTATCCACATCAACTAAAATGTTCATTATCTGAGGTAGAAATACGGCAAAAGAAATCGTCAGCCAAAAAATTTGTAAGCTGAGATGTTCATTAGCTGAGGTATCATACTGTAGCCAGGGCCCACTTAGAAGGGGGGGGGGGGCATTTCTGTGCTTGAATTGCACAGAAATGCCTAGCTATGGAATTGACTAGCTATATTTTTCACGTTTTTTTAACTTTGAAAATGAATTATCTATAAACTTGTTTTCAGCACGTGACTGAGAAAAGACTAATTAGATACTTATTACTGATACAGATAAGATTTATACATTATATGCAAGCCAAATCTCTCTTCTTTGCCATCAGGATGGGTGGGAAAAAATGTCGGTTAAGGAGTTTTATAGAATTATAAAAGGTAGGTCTTGTGCTGCACATGCTAAATGTTGTCCTTGAGTGATTTTCTGAGTTGTGTGTATGATATGGACGGGATGACATGGTTTACAAGATAAGTGAGGATTCATTCTGCATCACAATTCTTAAATTTTGTGTGGCAGAAGCATGTAACAATGTGGTTGCAATTAATTTGGGTGAAAAAACCAGGAATATATTTAAATTATTCCCAGAAGAACCCGAACATGGTGGAACCCCTATGGTGTGGACTCACCTTTTGAGTTTGAAAAAACCTATTTCTACATATGACAAATACAAATCCAAGCTATGAGGTTAACCAAATTGCTGTGTGGTCCTGAACACTTTCTAAGCAAGACATTCAGCTGAAAATATATCGTATATAGGGGCTTGACAAGTTAAAAAAAATTAGGCACCAGCCAAATTGGAACCACACAAGTATGGTTTTTCCCATGAAAAACAATGTCTTAAACTGCAGATGCTCAACCCATTACCCACGTGCCAAATATTTGCCTCGGAGTCATCTGATGTAGCCTGCACTTCAAATCTAATTTTGTAAAAATGAACTAAGCGGCACATTTTTAGAGAGATCACTTAAGGAAGCTGTGGCATATTTACAGATCATTGAGTGACCCATAATGAATTTACCAGCATAAACATAAATGACCCATAGCTTTTTTGGGATCACTTGAGTGGCATGTGACACAGTTCTTCATCACTGAAGTTATCCTAATCGAGGTCCCAGACCACTTAAGTGACCCACGGCATAGTTCCAGAGCACTTGAACGACCCGTGAAACATTTTCAGATCACTTGAGTGCATAACTAACCTTCAAAAAAAATTAACAGAAATTGCTTAACATGATAAGGATATTTTCTTTCAAATTTCAATTTTTTTGGTCAGCTTGATGGAAGGGAGCATAGGTCCCTAGAGCAACCCCAGCGTACGCCTCTGCTTAAGTGGCCCGCGCAACACGTTTTAAAACCAAGAACTGGCCTGCACTCGCCTAAGGGTTGAGCACTCTTGTCTTATGTTTTTTTCATATTTTTTGGGACTTCTTCCGATGTTGGAAGAGGCATCCCTAGACTCCAATTTAGCAAGCACATTACAGAAAATTCTAGAGGGCAACCAGGTTTTCTCAACCCTCGTCACAAATCATTAGCAAACAACACCAATAGAATACAAAATTAACTCAAAAGGTTAATTACAAATATGTGGTATACCATTTGGCGACTAATTTTTTTATCGCTAGATCTGATTTGGAGCTTTTTACATGTTACAGGCAGGATGATAGGAATACCCAAACAATTAATATTTTAGTCCCCAGGGAGGATGATGTTGCCGACATATTGCTGTTTTGCTGGAATCAAAAGCAAAAAAATGTATACCGTATATTGGGAATTAATTGTTCTGAGAAATGGTAACGACACTAAACAAGACTAGAGAAACAATATGCAAATGCCACAGACAATGACATTAAAGTTATTTGAAAAACTGCATTTTATAATCATTTCAAACATATATTGCTGAATCACGTAATGAATAAAATCTCAACAAAATCATAAATCAAACTTTTTACAATCATGGTATGCACATGCTTGTTAACCTGTACAAAATTTTTCTAAAGAATATTCAACTTCCTAATCAATTTCTTTATAATAAAAAAAACATAATTCATGTAACAAAAAATATACACGCACACACATAACAGAAAATGCCAAATGAATTCAAAATCAGTCATTCATTGAAGAAAAAATGACGATGGTTGTGAAACCACAGAAGGTGGATATCTCGGGATTTGCGATGCAGCTGGCTGAACATTCGTGGGATAAGGAGAAATTCCACTTCTAGCTGTTGGTGGTGGACTTGCAAATTGAGCTGGTGCAGGAAACATGGAAACAGATGCAGAGAAATCATTTGGTCTGGATACAGATGCAGCAGGGAATGGCATATAAAATGAAGGCTGTAAAGCGGGACTGTGATTGGCCATGGGGTATCTATTGAACATTGTAGCATGCCCATAGGTATCCGATGATGCCAAAGAAAACGTGTGTGAAGAGTTTGTTGTTGAGATTTGATTCATCGTCTGTGGTGTAGCAGACATTTGCTGCCGCATAAAATTAACTTGAGGCTTGGAAATAGCAGACTTCTCTATATCGGGAACTGGCGGAGGTGGAGGCGGCAAGCAAAAAAGATTGAAAACGGGTGGGGCGGCAAAAACTGGTCTTCTACCAGGAATTATATTTCCGACCCCTGGTAGGCTTTGTGCATATGACTGCTGTCTGGGGCTTGTCGCATGCTGAACCATCGGAGAGTTACAAAAGACTTGACTGAAAGCTCCACTGTTGAATGACGGCTGAATATTAGCACACTGTTGATTCGCAGTGTAATTATGACTTCCGACACTGTTAGAAAAAAGAGTCGATACATTATGAGGAGGCTGAGAAGTGACACTGGTAAACAGTGGAGGTGGAGGTCTTGCAACATTAACCATGCACAGAGAAGCAACTTGATTTGAAGCAAAATTAGGTGAAGTATTATGCATCATAGGTGGAGGCATTGGCGTTAAATTCACCTGTGGTCTAATTGCATTACGATAAGGTTGAGCCAATTGAGAATTCGGTACAGGATTATGCATTGCAGGTCTAGCAATGCTCGATACACAGGAGGACACCCTATTTTGCCCGAACCAACTTGGAGACGGTCCAGTAAAATTCTGCTCTTTCGTCATCGCTGGTCTATACCTCGAAGCATCCAGATTCATCACGGACGTAACACTCGGAGGCGCTGGAGCACTACTACCGTTCACAACATTGTTTATGATCGTTCTTTTGCCTTTCTTCTTTTGACGGGCACTTATTTCAGCTTCGTCATCTGAAAAATCAAGACATTCAACAGGTGGCTCATTGTTATTCTTCCACGAAGCGTCGGATCCTTTCTCTCGCTTGATTTCCTGATACAAGACATAATTCGTGACCTCTTCATCAGCTGGAGCAAAGAAAACGTCGACTCCTACTTTGATACCTTTCTGTTTGATTTCGTCCCCTGAATTGAATCTTACACAGTAATAGGGACACGACACGGGACCAAAGGTGTCAAAAACTTGACCCAGGGGTTTGTCAAATTTAAGAAATAGAACCGAGTCCATGTCCAGGGCTGGAAGACCCTTTTCGGACTGCACAACAACCAATCTGTCAACAATCGCACTGATTTTTCCGATGAATTTCAGATCATCCTCCAACACATTCAAGTGCAAATCTTCTATCCGTGGTAAGTCGTCCAAGCTCATTTCTCCTTTGGTCTTGGTCTCTCTCCAAGACTCTTTCTTCTTGTTGTCATTTTGCTTCTTCGTTTGCTGGGACACTGGCTCGAGCGAGGATGACGACGAGACCGAGGATGAGCTCGAGATGGATGATGATGACGGAGAGAAGTCATCCGAAGAGGATTCGTAAGTCTCATCATCATCCCTCACTCGGTAGTCAACAATCGCAATATTATTAGCCGGAGTCTTCCTCTTCAGCTCGACCGAGGATTCCGAATCAGAGTCTTTATTCGCATTGAGTTCTTGCTTCTCGCTCGCCATCGTTTAGCACGTAAACTAAAGACGGCGCCTTTTTGTAAAATAACTTTGATGGAGGTCTACCCACAACAAAACGGCTTTAACCGACACGTGCTGGTAAAAACAGTCCCGGCCGGACGGGTCAATACTTTCATTAGGCAAAAAACATTTACAATACAAAATAATTAATTGTAATGTATGAAACAATTATGCTTTAAAATTGATAATTTATTTATATTTTTACTGTTTTGGGATGCATTTAGCAAAAAATTATCAGGAATGAAAACTGTTGCTAGCGTCTCCCGACAGTAAATCACTTTCAAGAATGCGCATGCGCGTATGTATCAGAAAAGGTTGCTATTTCTGATTGGCGTTATTTCCTTGGCATCGTTTCTTGCGGCGATTAATGGATGTGTAAAAATTTATTCAACAGCCACCGCGCCAATGAGAATCATTTGCCCCACATCTTGGAGCTGGGACTTTTGACGGGGCCCCTCTATAGTTAATTTTATAGTTTGGGGAAACAAAAATAAGTCACGGGCACCCTCAGCCCTGCCGGTGTGGGGAGGGGGGAACAATATAAGAACCAACCGTTTGTGAGAATGAAGATGGATGGACCAAACTTCTTTTAAGCGATGGCTATATATCAGGGGTGTAGCCAGAAATTTCGTTCGGAGGGAGGGGGACCAAAGTGACAGAACAATGGATTTGGCCATCTTTTCCCCTTTTTTTCGGTCATTTTCTCACATTTCGGGGGGGGGGCAGACCCCCCCAAGTCCCCCCCCCCCCGCTACGCCCTTGCTATAAACACACTGTATATAATTTTTTCCCCTCCATCTTCATCTTTGATTTCGGATAATCATTCTATATATTTACGTCATGCCATCGACCATTTTCGAATTGGCGTAGATCTCGCCAAACTTGTGGAAATGCGGATTTTGAAAGAAAGCTGGTGCTACACCACTCTTTATTAATGCTGGCATATGGTAGCTAATTTTCAATTCACTTTGTACTCAAAGAGTACGCATTCACTCGTAGACAATTGATTGTTGTACACCCAGCCGCTGCAACGATCTTTAAAACGAAGCGTTGCTATAGTCCGTTTCAGGTTAACTTTGCAGTGAAGGGGAAGCTACGAGGGAACCGCATCACTCGTTGCTATGGGAACGAAAGCCTCTTAACCAATGTATCGATGCGCGGCCTCTGTAAGGTATGGCCGATTCTCGCCAATCTCACTGAGAAAAATATTTTTTACGTGTAACGTAATTGCACAGTTAAATTAGTAATAATTATAGAATTAAAAGAAAACCATTGACGATACTTGCAGAAATTAAAGTGAGGTTTTTGAAATAATTTGTTTTGTTTTTTGATTAGAAAGTGTTTTAAAATTTAGAAAAAATAATTATCTTCTATCAGCGTGTCACTTACTCTTCATTGATGTGCCGTAAGTAACACTAAAAATTTCAAAAAAGTCATATATTTTTCTGCAATATTTCCCTTCCCTCAGCTGAAATTTATTTACAAAAAAAAATCCAAACAATATTATGAAAGCAACATGTAATTTTAAAATACTGTATATTAACCATGGCTCTCAAAAACTTGGGGATTTTTAATTTTTTCTTCAATTTATATGGAAAAAATTAATGTTAAATAAAATTTTTGACGCCAATCAAAAAAAATTAAGAAGAAGCAGATTAACTCTGTTTTCACGTGTAAATGCAGGAATAGCACCAAATAATAATAATGATACGGAAAAGTTTAGAATTTTTCTACTCACTTTTCTTGCCGAAATTTCCGTCGCTCGACCTCCCCCCTTCCCCGAACGGTATACGTCGATGCCACTTGTTTTCACGGCAGCTTTAGTCTTTTGTTACGGTTGATGTGGTGCGTGGCTATCTCTGGTGAAAATAAAGACACAACTGTCACATAAAAGATGAAAACCCAAACCACTGTGGACCCCCCCCCCATTTATTTTATCTGAAGAGACACTAAAGGCAAGGGGCATCGAGAGAAACAGGTGGGTGGAAGATGGCGTCCGTTCGTGCGAGTGGAAGTCGCGACTCTGTCAACACTCTCCGTGATCGGAAACTAAAACTATCCCATGAACATGGCAAAAAATAAATAATTAAAAAAAAGGAGGAACTAAAACCAAAACTTCTGCACCCATAGAGGGCCTCTCATAACAATATCGGTGCTCTCGTGGAAGAAAAACACTTCTTGTAATCTATGAGTGAATATCTGAACTCACTGAGCCTATTTTTGGGAGAAAATAAACTGATTGAATATTCGTTTTTATGTAAGCCTATAACTGCATGTAAAACAATGAAAAATTTTATCATTATGGAAAATTCAACCAAATAACGAAAAAAATATATATATACAGTATACAATTGTGTAATGGAAAAAACACGAGTGATATTGGCGGGGAAATTTTCTAGGATATCGCGCCAGAGTGTCGTCGCCGTTGCTATGGATTTTTGATAATGGTAACCAATATTTTTTATAATTTAAAAATTTTAAACAAGTAAACATCGGTTCAAAACGATGTTTTTTCAGTATTTTTTCAAAATCCTATAAAAAAATTGAAATATTCTGTATAAAGGTTCATCTTAAACCTCCGATATATGAGAACTATATTTTGCGGCGAAGGAATACACTCTCTACCTTTCTCTTCACTGCAAAGTTAACCTGAAACAGACTATAAACGGAGGAACGTTGTGTGTGTAACATGGACAGTTCAGCACAGGCAACACCTTCTAGAGCAGTGTTTCTCAACCGCCGGGCCGCGGCCCAGTACCGGGTCTTAACAATATCCACATCGGGCCGTCAGTGATTCGCAGTTTCATTTTTTCCCATTAATTTCTTGTTAAATGTGTGTATGACCGGGCCTTTCACTTACACAAAAGAGATTTACCGGACCGCGGGCATCCAAAGGTCGAGAACCGCTGTTCTAGAGCAAGAAGGCATTGACGCAGGCATCAATTCTAAATATCCGTTCTTGGCTCCAAATCGGAAAAAAAAAAAAATCAAATGAGCATTTAGCGATAACACGCCATTTCATTTGAAGAAATTGACTTTGAACTTTGCTCATGCGCATTTTAGAAAATTAGTTGCTGTGGCGAGACTCTTCTCTTCAACTGTAAGAAAAAATCATTTTCAGCTTTTTCGTTTTGGCAACGTAAAACTATTGTATTGTAGCATGTGTTCGGGTTTTCAAATTGTGTAACACTTCGACACTTTTTAATTAATAATACGCTTTTGTATGACGATGAAGATTGAAGAAATAAGAAGCACGACGAAAGCGCAGCGCATAGCGGCCCACAGTCATATCAAAGGTTTGGGCTTGGACGAAAATGGACGGGCAATACAAGTGGCGGCCGGCTTGGTTGGCCAAGAAATCGCTCGTGAAGTAATTGCCTTGATGATATTTGTATATAAAATAAATGAAGATAAGCTCATATTTAACTGTGCGAGAAACAAGGCAGTGGTGTTTCAGCCTCGATATATATATGTGTGTGTGTGTGTGTGTATCGATGTGATACCGTTAGAATGGAATACAACTTATATAGCTAGCAGTCCGAGGCGCCAACGTGAAGAAAACGTCGGGGGCGCTTCCCTACTGCAGCCACTGAATCACCAAGGGTGCTCAACATTTAGGAGAGTGCGGGCCACTTCGTTTATTTTGAAAAGCGTCACAGGCCAGAATTAGAATTTTAAGGTGATGCTTGCCCATAACGCGGGCCATCTGTCACCATACGGGCTGGGGGCCCCTTGCGTCCCCCTGGTGAAGGGAAAGACAAGGAAGTTATGTATGTGTAAGGTGAAAGTGCATGTGTGAATTTGGAAGGCTTTTTTTGTCACAATCGGGAAAAAATTACGTGAATGGTTCTTGTTTTTTCTAAATTTTGCGATTAAAATTTTTGCAGGTAAAGCGACAGCACAACCTCAGATGTTAGTGTTAAAATGCGAAGTGAGATAGCAAAGTTGAGCTGTGAAGAAAATGCTGGCATGGCGATTGAGTTTGCACAATGCGATAGGTCAAAACCTGTGCATAAGCGTGATTGGTCGATTGGGAACGTCACGGGCCACTTAAGTAATCAGTTAATGTACCGCGGACTAGCGCTTAGAAATTGTGTACTCTTTATACTTGATCACATTATCAGCCAATCAGAATTGAGCTACTGCGACGTCATAGAAACATCACTGTATGCCTAATATGATAGGAGACAATTTCTTGTAAAAAAATCCGGCTGCACGTTTGGCAACTTATGGCCAAACACCAGGGTCTATTAATGATTTCGCTTTTATTTTGTCATGACGTCTCGTTGTTCACATGATGATATTACAATTACATTAATTTAACAGTACTATAATATAGTGGTCATAATAATGATATTTACATGCATTAAATACAGTGGCTTGCCGCAACGCAAGTTCTATGTTTCGTTTCCTAATGAATCTATCTATTTTCATTATGAACCAATAACAAAGCAATGGGTCACTACCCTGTGAATGAATGATAGCAGTGCCCGGCTTCATTGGGTGCTCGCTTCGCAAGCTGTTAGTATTGTTAACTTATTGCAACTGAACCACATTTGGATTAAATCAGAAATTTTCGATAACTTATTGTATGGGGGCGACCGTCTTGCTATGTTTGCTGTTTAGGAACACCCCCCCCCCTTATTCCCATGCCTCTGACAATTGGTGGTGAATTATAATATAATAAATCTCATTTTTCCTGTGCAATGGTTGAAAGAAATGAAATGTAATAAGAAATTAAGTTTTTCAAACGAAGATGGTAAAGAGGGAAAAAATTAAATGAGTTCAAAGGGGAATCGAACTCACAACCTTCATTTTATATGTCCCATGAGCTTCCCGCTGTACCAATCGTGGTTGCCAAAAAAAGTCGCCATGAAATATGGTGCCGCCAAATTGATGAAAAGTGGCAGTAGCCGTTTTTATGATGTCACAGTTGCTTGACTCTGATTGGCTGCTAATGTGCAAAAGCAAAGAACTCATAATTTCTAAGTGCTAGTGTATCACGGATCTGTTAAATTCTCTGGAACTGCGCTGCAGGTCACTCAAGTATCATTAAATATGCCATGGGTCGTGTAAGTGATTTGGGAATGGACTGCAAGTGATTTCAAGTAAGTCATCTAGAAATGTGCCACGGCCACTCATATTATCTGGAACTGTGCAGCAGGGAACTTGAGTGATGTGGAATTGTACCGCTTAAGTGTTTTGGAACTGTGACACACGTCACTTAAATTATCTGTAAATGAGCCGTGGATTACTCAAGTAATCTGGAAATGTGTTGCAGCCTGCCTCTATAATTGTGTTTTGTTCAGTTTTATAAAATTATGTTGAAGGTAACAAGCCACATTTGCCCCACGGATTATGGGTTAAGCATATATACTCTAAACCGTACATGCACTTCATCCCTATTCCTGTATGATTAATGTTTTAGATGTTATAGGCGTGGTTGCTTTCTGTGGAGAGGCCCTGGTGCAAGATGTGGGGATATGAAAATGAACTCCTCTCCTTCCTGCGTGCGGGAGTTCTGTTCATACACAGCGACTAGCAACTTTCAGTGGTTTTCCCGATTTCAAGGCGTAAATGCGAAGTGGTGTTCCACTTAGTCTCTCCACATTCAATGTTCAATGTGGAGAGACTAAGTGGAATATCACTTCGCATTTGCGCTTTGAAATTGGGAAAACCACTGAAAGTTGCTAGTCGCTGTGTATGAACAGAACTCCCGCACGCAGGAAGGAGAGGAGTTCATTTTCATATCCCCACATCTTGCACCAGGGTCTCTAGGCTGGGCTATGCAAGTGTGCATCTCTATTTCGAAGTTTCAGAATCTGGTAGCCCTCCTGCACTCAACATGTTCCAGGGAAAAGCTGTGTTCAATCAAGTGTTCATTGTTTATAGTTTCATATCCCAATAGTTCAGATTCTATCCTACCTACTGTGAAGTGGTGGATGATTAAATGTGGTTTTAATTTTTTTTATAAATGCAAATGCGAAGACTTCCATTTAAAAGAAAAAGGTTTCACCAAAGCTTTTAGCAGATGCTCAACATTCATTGCACATTCACCTATTGCCGATTTATCACTTAGTTTGGATGATCTATGATTGCACCTATTAAGATACATATGCAAATGCCAGGGCCGTAACTAGGGGGGCAACTGTCCCGGGTGGCGAAATTTAGGTGGGAAAAAGAACACTCTTGTAAAATTATCAAATATTAAAATTGTGGGAGCAACAAAATCCCTAGTTACGGCCCTTCAAATGCACATGCACTGTTGGATTCCTCCCCAAAAATAAAAAAAACACTTTTGCACATTTTTGAGGAGTGACATTAACGAGGATATCAGTCAATGTTTCATTTTGTATACCTTTAACAGATGTTTATTTCCTCCACAGGCTGCTGGTATCATTGTAGAGCTAATAAAGTCTAAGAAAATGGCTGGAAGAGCCGTGCTTCTTGCTGGACCTCCTGGAACCGGAAAGGTACATTATACATATTTATGTTGTGGGTGTGTGTGATCGCCGTGGCAACCAGAAGTTTTTTTCCAAAGGAATAGTCAACTCAAAATTTAAAGACCTTAAAAAATCATATTTTTAGCCGATTACCATTGCACAATCGCTTGTTCCAAACCCAGATTTTTAAAAAAAGCAAAATTTGGGGATGGGTTATAGGGAGGCTTCTCTCCCTTCCCCCCCCCCCCCCCCCAGATCAAAAATTAAAAATGTTTTTTTTTGTATTGGAATGAAAAATAATTTCTTTTATAGCTTACATGTTAATTTAAAATTGTTGTCCTATGTTAGTGACCAATCCAGTGTTGATAGATCCTTGTGTCCTTCCAAAAGCCGATTCTGCATACACGCCCCGTGATTTTCACGTTTCGAAATGGTAACTACCACATAGCGGCTAGATGACAAAACTGGATATTATTTGGTTTTTTTTCCCACGATCTCAGGAAAGTTTTACAATTTGAACGGGCATTCCAATCCTTTATGATAAAAAAAAAATGTACATTCGAAATATTTTAGGAACAAGGCAAATTTACGCTGTACAGATGCTATCTTTGAATGCCGGGAGATAGTCGCAAAAGTACCGTAATTTCCAGTATGTAACCGGAAGAGAGAAAATCTACGGGGAATAAAAACTCCAAAATTTGACAATTGCATGGCCCCTGATTCAGGGAAGCAACTAGATATCCCTCATCTTATTCTTCAACAACCTGCATGTATATTGTGCTGTACAATACAGTACAGTGTACAAAGTAGTAAAACCACTTTTTCAAGGTCGCACGGTCATGATACAGTACATGGTAAAAAAGAAAGGGAAAAAAAGTTGAGGTTTTTCTCTCTACTTTTTTGTTCTAAAAGAACTAGGAAAGAACGAGTCTTGGAGTACGTGTGAACAAAATTTTTATGCGTCATTTTCCGAAATTCCGGGTATTTGACGTGTTATAGCGTGTCAATGGCATCTCTGGTCTGTTTTTTGAGCAATGGGGTTGTTATAATAAGCATGGACTGTGTGTGTGTACATATAGCCTATATTTAGGTTTTGTTATTCTTTCTGTAGAGTTCAAGGGGGAAAAAAATATTGTTGTAGAGGAAAGTTATTATATATATCGAGACTCTGCATAATCATCACACACCACTGCATTAATGCTGTTTTTGGCATCTCTTCTAAATTGGTGTTACTAATAGTACTGGTAAATGCACTTATAAGAATTTATTTGCCTCAAAAATTTATTAGTTGATTATTAAAATTCAGTACAGTATCAAACACATTTCCGTCACAACAAACTAAGAACTATTATACTTATGACAAGCAGTCAAACCTCGATACAACCATATTTTTTCAAATTGTATTTGGAAATGCCTATAGTGTAATGCAGGGGTTCTCGAACTTTTTTCCACCCGCAGCTCTTTTTACCCCAATCAACGCTTATGTGCAGCTCCACACAGCAGTTAAAGGGTCTCTTTAGAAAATCATTGTCCGAGTTGTCTCTCTGTGGCATCCCTGGCAAAGATTGGCAGCACAAAGTTTGAGAACCTCTGGTCTAATGTTAAACTCCTGTCAATGCAACAATATCCTTTACTACGATAAATCCCTCTATAATAATATTTGCGGAGGAGATTTTGAAACTGCCACAACAATATTTTTTGTATTTCACTCAAAATCACCTTCAATATATTTTTTAATTCTTTACCGGTTTTTGTTCTTTCGAGGGGTCTAATATCATCTGTATTTTATGCTCTCTACTATTTGAAAGTGTTGATGGAGTTGCTGTGAAGCTACTTTTTGTGTAGCGTGCAAACGTGTTGTACAACAAACTAATCAATTAAAATTTTTTATCTGTGAATAAACATTAAAATGTATTTTATGGTGGTGACAATGCCAATTCAGAAGAGATGCCAACAATGTAAATTTGGTGGCACCTGGTGATAATTCTACCGCTTGATATACCGTTAATAACAATTTTCATGTTTTCAGTATTTGTGTTCTTCAGGCCGGGATTACACTATAAAAGTTTGATAAAATCCCTTTTATAAAACTTAAAAAATCCAGCCAATAAATCTCATTGGTTACATTTGAGCAAATGCAACCGATAAGCTTACTGGTTGGATTTTTCAAATTTTATAAATGAACTATTATAGAAAACTTTTATAGTGTAATCCCGGCCTAAGCCTAGTTTAGAATGTCACTACTTATTTTAATTTGATGATAAGAAAATCATTGAGAAAATCTAATCCTTTGATTTGTTTGCTCCCAACAGACTGCAATCGCATTGGCTGTCGCTCAAGAATTAGGAAATAAAGTTCCATTCTGTCCTATGGTTGGAAGTGAAGTATATTCATCTGAAGTGAAAAAAACCGAAGTCTTGATGGAAAATTTCAGGCGGGCCATAGGTAAAGAAAATTTTTTTAAACTAAACTATATAAAATAAAAAAGAAAATTTGTTATGTAGAATGACGAGGATGGTCTTCCACTATTAACATTAAATTACACTGGACAACAAATTTTGACAAAGTTTCCGTGTCCATTTCTGGTTGAGCATTTTCCCTGTTAACATTTTTCTTTTGTCCTTCCTGTACAGTAAATTTCATAAAGCACTTTTTGAACTGTTAATAGGGTATGTTATTAATCTGAGGATGATGTCACTCTCCGCTATCCATATAAAGGTTTTTTTAACAGCTGGCTGATGCGAAGAGAATTTTTTTAGGAAAGAGAGCAAATTCAACTACCCTTGCTGACCCAGCAAATGAGAGGACGAGGGTTAGTTACCTCTCAAGGACAGTTGAATTTTCTCCCTTTCCTAAAAAATTCATCTTTACTCAGCCAGCTGTTGAAAAACATTCATATATTCTTAATATCCTCAAAATAAGAGCCAATAAGACTTTTCCATGATGATATTCATGTGAAGCAGGTCAGACATTCAGAATTGTATATTTACATGTCAGATGTAGTTTCATTGTTGTCCTAGTTTCTACAATTGAATTTTTGAATTTTGTTCTTGCTGGTGTGTTGTGGCACACTATGGGTGTTTTTTTTTGACAAACGTTCATTACACAGGTATCCCACTTTTATATAATTTTTTAATTATGTCCATAATATACTAATCAGATACTTTGGTCAGAAACAGCTCCCATTGATTGTCCAAAGCGTGTCAGGATTTAGTGTTTATCTGGTATTTGACATTATTGGTGGTTTTCTTCTCTATCATGCTATTATCAAGCAAGTTTATCTATTGCTCCTTAAATGTACATGAATTCAAAAGTATGCGCTCATCTTGTTTTCTTGCCAGGCTTACGTATCAAAGAAACAAAAGAAGTTTATGAAGGAGAAGTGACAGAACTAACTCCAGTAGAAACAGAGAATCCCATGGGTGGTAAGCTTTGTGCTTGAGATTTAAGACTAATATATGTTATATATGTTTTTCACAAATTTCATTTAAGAAAGATTGAGTGTTGAGTATCTTGATCCATTTTCTGAATGGACTGAATTCAAAGGCTTAATTTTATTATTTAGCAAAATCACCTAGAGCAGGGGCTCTCAAGCTTTTTTTTCATCCACGGCGTCTTTCCCTAATCAATGCTTATCTATGGCTCCCCAGTTCTTTAATTTTTTTAATGAAGAATCTTTTCAAAAACCTTTGTGTCTGTACTTTGGCAAAGGTTTGCGGCACACCAGTTTGAGAACTCCTGACCTACAGTTATCATTAGTTCACTGAAAAAAACATCAGGTTTGTCTTTTTAAACTAATTCAAATTATGGTCAAAACTTTTTGTGTGACCACATTATTGTGACAGTTTCAAGAGTGGCAAGAGTTTACGATTGCAGCGATGATTCCAGATCCAGCCAATTATGAAATGCAGTCTGGCATATGTTTCTTTAAATGTGAGCATCCAGTGAATACCCATAAAGAAATAAAAAACATTAATTTCAGTATTAAAAATAAAATATAAAAAAAAAACACTTCTGGAATGTGTGATTTCCATTTTCCGGGACAAAGGCATTTTTTTCTGATCAGCTTCATACATATTTTCCAGCATCACAATTAATACTGCTGCATATTGCCAAACCTCTAATGCCTTTCAATGGGCCATTCAAAACAAATGGAGGGTAATGTTGACAAGTTAATGTCGTCCTGTTCAGGCTTACACAGCTAATGTCACTAATGCACTTCTCAAAAAGATTCAAGTGATAAGTTTCTACCATACAGCATGGATCTTGTTCCCAGTTACTTTCATTTGTTCCTTTTACTGAAGAACCATCTTGAGGACAACACAACCATGACGATTGCACAATAAAAATTAATATAAGGGTCATTCTTACAAAATTGGACAAAAAAAGAATAAAAAAATGTTGAAAGCATGTGCTTTTCAGAAGTAATAGATGTCTCTAAAGGGAAACGTGGTAAACTGAAAATAATTTTCAGTTATATATTTGTAAAAAAAAATAGCCAGGACATTTAATAAAAACTCTCGCCTCTTTTTTTTCCTGAATAAACCTAGAATATGAAATATTCTATGTATAAAAGTGTACTGGTCCTAAAAATATATATTGTGAAAAAATATATTTTTGTTTTAAGATAGAAAGTTCTTTTAAAATTTGAAAAATGTTCTGGGGACAGAGCCAGTGGAAAGACATTTCCTTAAAAAAATTAGAAACAGAGTGGCGACTTTTCAGAAACTAGTATATAAATAAAAAGTGATGAGAGATAAAAGTTCTGTCGTATACTT
The DNA here is from genome assembly GCF_987345545.1 of Pholcus phalangioides. Classification (NCBI taxonomy): domain Eukaryota; kingdom Metazoa; phylum Arthropoda; class Arachnida; order Araneae; family Pholcidae; genus Pholcus; species Pholcus phalangioides. Next base: position 15,747,142 of record NW_028301595.1, read on the forward strand.
AATGTAAATTGCTGGAATGCTGTTTAGGACAATTTCATGAGACCATTAGCTACTGGGACCACATTTTAACTTAATATGGTTCTGGTAGTCAACGGTCGGGCTATGTTCTGGTTAAGACAGTGTTTCTCCACTTTTCTGAACGCGAGGAGCAGTAAAATGTCTGAAACATATTGGCAGACCAATTGTGTCCCGTATTATGGGACATTCCTTTAATTTTGGTTGCACCGGTTTTTTTATATATATTTGTGTCATTTTTCCTGTTTATTTGAGTTTGTAATATTTTCTAAAGTAGTGAATACACATTGTTTTCATAATATATAAATTACAACCTCTGACAATAAAGTTCGGTGAATGAAGTAAGAATGGCTGATCTGGCAACACTGGTGAAGCAAAACACTGCACCTGCGTAGCGGCAGGTGTTGACCATCTGCCGCCACCGTTGTTCAGTTGAGCGTCGTTTGTGTTCCGTGAAAGACTTGTTTTACAAAGTGCTTGTTTAGTGCGTTGGTTCTTAACTGAGAACATGAAAATGAACGAAAAGAATATCAATTTAAAGTTTTGTTTTAAGCTTGGCAAGACACCAAAAGAGAAACTCATGCGATGCTGGTACATGTTTCTGAAGATCAAGCACTGTTCATGAAGGTCAGAGCAGAAAAATCATGCATCAAAACTGTGCTAATCACCTTTTTTTGATAGTCAAAGCATTACCCACAAGGAATTTGTAGTTTCAAAGTACATTGAAATTTTGACCCGTTTCATGAAACGTCTACGCAGGGTACGACCTCAGTACGCACAACAAGGTTCATGGTTTCTTGTTCGCGACAATGCTCGCCCTCACACAGCCAATATCGTCAAACAGTTCCTGGCAAAAAAGGGGGTGGTACAAATTGAACATCCACCATACTCGCCAGATCTCAATCCTCCAGACTTCTTCCTATTCCCACGCCTCAAACTCGCTTTGAAAGGAAAGAGATTTGATGATATTCCTGACATCCAACGAAACGTGACGAGGCTTTTGAACTCCATCCCAAAAGAAGACTTCTTTCAGCGTTGCATGAGATCGAAGGACAGTAAGGTAACTTTCGTTAACATTTCATCTACGTTAATGTTACAGGACTATTCACCGAACTTCATTGTCAGAGGTTGTATATTGTGATAATTATTGTGAAAAATATAAATATGCATCTCGCATATTTGTCAAGCTCAATGTTTTTTCCACAATTTTTCAGCAGTTTTAAATTCAGTGTTTGGTTTCAACCAGTGATTCCCAACATGGGCGTTAATGTCCCCTTGGGGGCGATGGAATGTTCCGAGGGAGGGCGATAGAAGGTATGGGTATAACATGGGATCGTATGGGTTAGATTGTGTAGGGGGGCGATGGGAGAAAAAATTTTCTGAAGAAGGGGGTGGTGGGACAAAAATGTTGAGAAACTATGGTTTAAACCAGTGTTTACCAAAGTGGGCAATATCGCCCCATGGTGGGCGATGGAAGGGTCCAAGGGGGGCGACAGAACCTACTGATTTAACATAGGATCCTATGGGTTTACTTGAGTTGGGGGGCGATGGCGGAAAAAATTTCTGATGAAGGGGGCGATGGAACAAAAAGTTTGGGAGACTATAGTTTAAACCAAGTGGTTTTTTTTTTCAAAAAATCAAATAAAAGTGGCCTAAATATAATTTTTTCCTTGAAAAATATCATATTGGTTCATTTATCAGCCAAAATTTTTCATTTTTACCACATTTTATATTCTTGGGATACATTTTGATGGTATATCTTTAAATGGTATAAGTGGTTTTTCAAAAAGTCTCGTAAAAGTGACCTGAATATATATATTTTATTCATTTTGAAGTGTCTTAGTTATTTAAAGTTATATACAGAAGCCAAAATTTCCCATTCTTAATATATTTTCTAACCTTTGGCTACATTCTGATGCTCTATCTTTAGCAAATTCATGAATAAGGATTGCATCACACATCTAAATGTAGTGGTGTATTATCTCACAGGGTTTCTTTTTCCCTTCACAAAGAAGCAGCAACAGTAGTGACACCATCATGCTAGGGGCAGGTGGTCGTATAATCCAATAGACATCAGCTGCCCCTAACGGACAAAAACTAGTGTACTAGTAGTTACATTACCTCGCACATTTTAATTTTCTTTCCCATAAGAAGTAGCAAATTTCACTCTGTATATCACCCAGCCTTAATATTCAACAGTTTTTTTATACTTTCATGTCTAAGCCCAGTTAATCAAGGTTCTATTGTATAGTAGTAACAGATTTATGAAAAATAATCAGCTATATAAGATACAGGGTGAATGTAATTAAACTTTTGATTCCAAAACTATACAATAAGTACTGGTCGGAATGACTTGAAAATTTGCATTTATACTCCTGAAGCAATGGAAATTTCTTTCACAAAAGAAAAATAAGTGCAAGTAGTGCAAAATGTGCAAGTAGATGATGCTGTACTTGACCAGCAGTATAATCTATTTTGTGTGACCACATCATTTTGGCACTTCCACGGCATCAGTGTATGGATAGAACAACTTCTATCAAGATGCACATTGCAATACCAGCAAAGCAGCTGCTGAAGACCTATTTTGATAATAACAGGATGGTACGACACCTGGCCAGCCATCAGTTCGCTTGACCTTAACCCTTGCCACTTCTGGCTGTGGGGGTACCTCGAACTGTTATGAACAGTGGTTGGATTGCAAACTTTGGTGAATTGGAAGCTTCATCGCATCCCCTATATGTTAGAAGTTCCTCAGGAATATTAACGTGGGGGTGCATTTAATTTAATAAAAGTGAATTGCAAGCGCATCCACATTATGATCATGGTATACTCTGATCTGTTGTTGAACAAGAATTTTTGTGCTTTCATCTCATAGCTAGAACACGGTGGACAACATATTTAATATTTCTTGAGTAAGTTATAGTTATTTGTTCGATTACTTCACTTTTTTGTGATGTTTCCGTGAATTATGAAATCGTGTAATGTTATAATTAAGTTATCATTTTTCCATGACTGGCTATTGTTTCCATTCTGCGAGCGAATTTCCTACATATTGGATGATGTCATTAATTTTACATTTTTAAGTATTTTTTCCCCCTTTATTTAACAAAATTCCAGTTCTTCAGGAATATTTGCATCAATTTTCAAGTCATTCTGACAATCATTCTTTTTTTTAGTGTTTTGAAATCAACCTTAGATATAATCACTCTGTGTATCGTAAATCATCGCTAATTAATCTGCATTATTTATACTTCATTAAATACATTATATTCACCTAATTTTTATTATGATTTGTAATTGTAAATTAAATCAGATTATTGGATCTTTGCAGTCGTCAGTGAAATCTATATGTTTTTAGAAAACAAAATTCTTTAAAATATTTATTCATTCATATTTTTTGTTGTTTCTTTCTCTGTAATAGGTTATGGTAAGACTGTCTGCCATGTTATAGTTTCATTAAAAACCACCAAAGGGACCAAGCAGCTGAAACTAGATCCTGTCATACATGAGAATATATTGAAAGAAAAGATAGAAATCGGTGATGTTATCTACATTGAAGCTAACAGTGGATCGGTCAAGGTGAGTTTTTCAAACATTAAATGACCTTTAGTTGTTTTTTTCTTTTTTTATATAAATATGATGAATTTATTATTTGTAGGTTGTTTTTTTAATGTATGTTATTAAAAAAATTGCAGTTTTGTATTTAAAAAAGAAATTTTAATTACTCAGAATTTTTTTTTTCTCAATTGTGAGTAGGAATTGTTTTCTTGCTCTTTGCTTTGAAGTTCGTTCAATCAAGTTATAATATAAGAACAAAAAATAGGTTTGTCACACAAAATTCAGTATATACAAATTATATAATTCCTAATGAAGTGTTTTTTCCTCTTTCATAATTTTTCAGAGGCAAGGTCGCTCTGATGTATTTGCCACTGAATATGATTTGGAGGTGAGCTAAATATGTCTACATTTACCTGTAAATTCTGTTTGTATAGTATGTATTTGTATTGTTTTTGAGAATGATCGTTTTCAAAGAACGAACCTAAATATCTTGAAGGAAATTATGTTCAAATTTAGTTGATTGTAATTTATATTAACTAATATCTTGGTACGAGTCTTTTTTCCCCCTTTTACGATGAATGAAAAATGACAAATCTACATAATCTATGCAATTAATGATTTGTAATAATTGAATTCATTAGTCACGAGTCCTAATTTCAAAAGAAGAAAATGAAACAACTTAAGCAAAACACATAAGCAAAGTAAATTAACCGATCTTTTTTTATCATAAGCTAAATTTTGCAAACAGTTGAGATTGGTATCTCATCAAAACATTGCCAAAAATTTCTTCTTGGATCAGTCTAAAATTTCATTTGAATTCAAACAAAAAAAAAATTACTGCATATAGGAGCATGTGCTTTGTCTCATTATTTGACAAAGGCCAAATTCTAAGAAACCGATAAATGGGTGTAGAAATGGTCAGAGTGACATTTTGACCTTGGCACAACCCTTTGATCACGAGTTGAACAAAAAAAGGATGAGAAAATTTTCATTCTAATTTCAATTTTTTTTTTTTTTTCATTTGGCAATGTTTTTATCAAAATTGTGTTTTGACAAGCAAGGTTTTTGTTTTCAATGTTTTGATGTGAAACCACTTGAGCCAGAATGGACTAACAGAATCTTTTCAACTTCTAATAAAATTAAAATTTATGCTGGAAATATTATTGAGGTTTTCTTTAGCTCTTCCTCCCACTTGAAAAAAAATTGTTTTAACCAAACATTAATAGCTTCCTGTGTTGCTATGATTAGGCTGAGGAATATGTACCAGTTCCTAAAGGAGACGTTCATAAGAAGAAAGAAGTTATACAAGATGTGACATTGCATGACTTGGATGTTGCTAATGCCAGGCCTCAGGGCGGTCACGATATACTCTCAATGGTGGGACAACTGTTGAAACCCAGAAAAACAGAAATCACTGGTAAGTTTTGAATGAATATACAAATATGTTTTAATTTATTTGTGTGAATTTTTATTTGTCAGTTTTAATTCATTTACTCATAAATAGTTATGCCAGTAATCATATATTGTCGTATAAAATAGTTTTTAAAGAAACACCAGCTCAGATAATGAATAAATAAAATTGAAAATGTATTTTTTTCAGTCAATAAATATGTTTTGTTTATTCTTAAATTCAAATGAGTCCTGAGTATTCTTTTTTTTTTGTTTTCTTCTCAGATAAACTTCGAAAGGAAATAAACAAAGTTGTGAACAAGTACATCGACCAAGGAATTGCTGAACTGGTACCCGGTGTATTGTTCATAGATGAAGTCCATATGCTGGATATTGAGTGCTTTACTTATTTACATAGGGCTCTTGAATCCACGATAGCTCCCATCGTGATATTTGCTACAAATCGAGGAAAATGTACTGTGAGGTGAGGGATTATATTTATCTATCATTTCTGTTGTTTACATTCACATAGTTTAATGTAAATATGTTGAAATTCTTTCTTTTTCCTGATGTAAGTTATACTTTTAAATTGTCTATTCTTCTGTTTTTGGGGCAAAAATGTAATCTATGCATCAGTTTGTCGAAGGGATAGAGGTAACAGAATCACATCTATTCCAGAAATGGGATGATCAATTGTTCAGAAATTTTATCATCTTGGCCATCAGTTTAATATTATAATATCTGTTATCATTTTCAGTTCTCGTATCCCTTTCAAATCCAGATAGCACAAAAGTAGGGGTTGTTTTTTGTCGTTACAGATATTTTTTTTGTTTTTTAACCTCAGGAGGTCAGCTGTGACTTCAAGGATTGTGTATTATCATTAAAGTCGGCTGAACTCCCTGAAGTTGAAAAAGAATACAGTGGAACTTTGGTTATGAGTGATTTGCAAGACTAGCAAAATTTTGACTCGATTAAATGATGGTTCTTTCACTTCAGTTTGGGTAAATTTTAATAGAGCTATAGGTGTCCAACTGAAACAAGTTTTACTGTTTTGATCAATGACATGGCTGCCAACTTTGGAGAATGAGAGGTTTTCGTGCAGATCCAAATCCTGTATAAAAATAAATATAAAAGGGATTTTTGAAAAACTATGTAGAGATTTTTCATTAATAAAAGTAAAATTGAAGAAATTTTTTTCCTTTGCAAAAATGTGACATTGTGCAAACCATCATGATCAGCACCAAGTCACCAATTATTGCCAACCAGTAGATTTTTTTACCTATCATTACTACTATCAAGTCAAGTCATGTGAACAAAAAATCTCCACCGTACCTAAATGGAACATATAGTCAAAGCACAAGCAAGTCATCTCGCCAATTTTGGATGTCAAAAAGCCAAACTAACACTCGCTCTTTGGAAAATTTTGTCTTTCCCTCAAATTGTTTTGCAAATTGAAGCAATAGTGATAGTTTATATTAGGCTTGTGACATTTCTGGGGTTAAAACAAAAGCAACTCTCTTTTTTTCAGGGTAAATTCTTTGGGAATAATTTTTTCCCCAAAGTAGGGTTTTTACTATTTTAGTCAAAATTCAGGCGATATTAGTATTTTTCCGGGAGTGGAGTAGAAATTTGGGTTTGGGAAATTTAGCAGCTATGTGTAATTTATTCATCTTTTAGTATTTTCCCAATGGCAGGTTATTAATTTTTTTTCTCATGCTTTCCATTTGAAGAGGAACAGAGGATGTTATTTCACCACATGGCATACCTCTAGATTTACTGGATAGAGTAATGATCATATGCACTATTCCATATTCTCCAGCTGAAATGATGCAGGTAAGGAAAAATAAACCTATCTTTTTATGAACCATATATATTTTTTATGGGTTTTTTTTTTTCAATTTATGAATGATGTGGAACTGTGTGTGTGTGTAATATGCTGTTATAAAACAGCATGTGACTTTTCACTTACTGGAGGGCTGCATAAGTTACACGTTAGATCAGCAATTCCCAACCTGAGCTCGGCATACACTTCCTGGAGGCATCTCAGCCACTTGGAAAATGAAATAAATAGTTAAATTTGGTAGATAAATTTAAAAATAAGAGGCCAAAGGAGCTCTTTCATAGAAATTTATTTTATAAAAGGGCTCTGCAAGTCAAAAAGGTTAGGAATGACTGACATAGATTGAAACAAGAATACCTATATAATTGAAACAATCTTATAAAAGAGGTGAAAGGAATTTAGAGAAGAACATTTCATTACTTTGACAAAGAAGAATTAAAAATACTTTTTCATGAAAAAACTCATGATAATCAACCTTTGATTTATGAATCATATACAATTGATCCCGCATATAACGTTTTCCAAAAAACCATTGTGAAAAAATGAAAGCAGGAAAATGCTTTAAATGGGAAATCTCAATGAGCATTAGTAGGAGTTGGTACCATGAAAATTAGTCATACTAAGCTGCCCTAAAGAAGAATGTTTTGCATTGTAGTTTCATTATTTCTGCTATTTGTTTATTGATTGATATGTGTCAGTTTCTTCCCCACACCTTTGGGTAGGGTTGCTCTCATCATTCCTGTGTTTGGAATCTGAGAACTCAACTGTAGACTGCAAAAACCACAGATGTGAATGATTTCTGAAATTTTTGAGCGAGATGGTCGAGAAAGCTAGATGAAATGTTTTAAGTTGGAGGAGAAAATTTATTTTGGAAATATTTAGTTATGATTAAATTAAATATTTAATTTAGTTGAGGAGCTTATTTTTAAAGGGAATGTTACTATTATAATGTTTCAAGAACTGGTTTAATATTAATAATAGATTATTTATTGCGTTAAAAGTGTAGATACATAAACTAAGCACTGGAGTGAAAATGCCCAAACCGTTTACTCACTGGAGAGACAAAAATTTTGTGTTTACAAAAGCCCCTTTACCGCTACATGATAGCAAAATAACCCCCTCTCGATTTCAGCCTTTTAAATGGATAAGTTTATTTATTACAGTTACCAATGTTTTTCGAGATGCACTTTTTTAATATTTTTTAAATTTTTGGGATGAGCTCTGTGAGGTTATACAACAGTTTATTCCAACTGGAATATTTTTGGTAGAAATTACAATATATATAAAGTTCAACGTTTCTACTAAAATGGAACATATTCACACTGTTCATTAATTTGGTTTTTTTTTTTTTTATTCAAAAGGTAACAAAGTGATTGTCCTACTGGCTTTAAGGGATTTTTTTTTCAAAACGGCACATTTTTCAGAAGCACTTTCAAAGTCATATTTTACAGTAGAACCTCTCGATAATGGACACCCATGGGGACAGAAAATTTTGTTTGCTTAGTGGAGGTGTCTGTCATGCCACTGTGGAATGATTGTTTCTTATGCTAAGAGAGTAATAAGGGTACCTTTTTCCTTGGCTAAGGGGAAACCACCTGGAATCAAAGGTGGGGTAAAATTTCCAGTTTTTTAGACTTAACCGGCTCCAATTTCAATCAAAAGTTAACACATTTTTGCTAATTTTCTTTCAAAATAGACATTACCAAAACTTAAATATAGATAACTCCCTTGAATGTCGATAAAGAAACATAATATTTAAATATTCTTGTATCACTGCCATATGCTAACTGTTGGGCTATTTTTTTTTCCAACTTCAAGGCGCGAATGTGAGCTGATCTCCCCGTTAAAAAGTCTCGCCACAGAGAGCAACAGGCTTGCAATGTTACAAATATTCAATCATTACACTTCACTCACAATTTGAAGTATAGATGGCAGCACTGAAATATCAAACACAACATTATAGTTTGTTTCAGGTTAACTTTGCAGTGAAGAGAAAGGTAGAGAGTGTATTCCTTTGCCGCAAAATATAGTTCCCATACATCGGAGGTTTATGATGATCATTTATATAGAATATTTCAAATTTTTTTATGATTTTGAAAAAGATACTGAAAAAATATCGTTTTAAACCAAAATTCAATTCAATGAACCAATTCGTTTAAAAATTTTAAATTAGAAAAAATATTGGTTACCATTCTTGCCGTGTTCGTAGGATGGGGGGGGGGGGTTTCTGAAATCCAATAGCCGATAGCGGAGGGTGTTGACATAAGTAATGTCTCTTTTTACCCACACCAATGCCATCTTCTCCCCCACAGCAGAGGCTGTTCCTCCAGATGCCCCTTCAGTGTGTCTCCAGATAATATAAATAAGCAAGAGAGAGAGAGAGAGACCCACAATGGTTTAGGCTTGCAATGTATTTTTTTCCTTTTGTGACAGTTGTATCTTTCTTTTCACCAGAGATAGACATGCTAAAACGTTCTCTGTTCTTTTTGGCAATAATGCATAAAACACGTTATTGAAAAAGAAGAGGAATTTTGGATTGTAGATGGCGTGATGGAACACATGTTGTAGCAACAACAACAATTAATAAGTAATAGAGAATCCGATAGTTCTACAACTTCAAGTGAGGATTCCATAGAATGGGAATCCGTAAAAAATGACTAACACTGTAGTAATAACAAGTGGCATCAACGTATACCGTGTGTTCGGGTGGGTGAGCAATGGAAATTTTGGCAAGAAAAGTGAGTAAAAGAATTCTAAATTTTTCCATATCAGTTTTATTATTATTATTTGGGGCTATTCCCAAATTCAAACGTGAAAACCGGGTTAATAGGAGTTACTAAGATACTTTTCAATTTAAAAAAAAATTATTTCAAAAACCGCACTTTAATTTCTGAAAGTATCGACGATGGGGTTTTTTTTTTCATTAGCTACTAACTGACTGCAATTTTTTCTACAAGCATTACGTTACACGTAAAAAATATTTTTTTCTGCAAGATTGGCGAGAATCAGCCATATCTTACCGAGGCTGCGCATCGATACATAGGTTAAGAGGCTTTCATTGTCATAGCAGCGAGTGATTCGGTCCCCTCGTAGCTTCCTCTTCACTGCTAAGTTAACCTGAAATGGACTATAGCTACACACTCAGACTTTTAGGTGTACTCACTTTGTCCCAGACTCTGCCACGAAGCTGGGCTGGAAGAGATCTCAGCAATGGGATAAGTCCGGTGGCAGAGCCTCTGGCATTCATTCATGTCAGACTATTTTACACTTTTGTAAAGCAGCCCATTCCACCGAAAAAGGTTTTTTACATCTACTGTGTAAATTATGTAATTGTGGAAATGTGTTCCCATTTGAAAATAAGCTCCTCAGTTATCGTTTATTTTTTTAAACACGTTTTTGCATTGCTCATTCATACATTACAGATTTTTTATAAATCAAAATATTTTTTTCCTCTAATTCATTATTATTCTTAATATGAAAACTTTTCATTCCAGAACAAAATATTTTATGAATTTGTAGATGATGGGATATACAATTGTTCAGCAATATACAGGCACATATACATGCATAATCAATTTTTAAAAACTGTTAAAGGTGAAATTAAATAAAACCTTGCTAATTTGACATCTGCTTAAGTTGACATGTTTTTGATCCTCTTAGGGTATCAAGGTTCCACTTTATTTTAATAATATTCATCTATATAATGTAATTGTCATGATGTATGTACCATAGATTATCAAGATACGTGCACAGACAGAAGGCCTTGAAATAGACGATGAATCATTGATTGCACTTGGTGACATTGGAACAAAAACAACTCTGAGGTAGATTTGTTTCTCATCTGCACCTTATTTTTTTTATTAGGTTAAATTGCACATACTGTTATTCATAGTAATTTTGAAAACTTCAAAACTGTACTATTTAAGTTATCAAAGAAAGAGATTTTCTGGATATTAGCGCCGAGCTAAACTTTGGAAAGAAAAGTTATTTCTCTCCATTGGGAATCAAACTCGTGTCTTTTTGCATTCTGGGTAAGCAATATATCTTTCTTTGATATGTTGTAGGCCAGAAAAGTAACATCTTTCTGTACTAAATAATTTATAAATACACTATATCCGTACACTTCTTGAAATATTTATTTCAGAGATGGTTTCAACTAGGGCTGAACAAAATATACATCCCAGAAAATAACCACATTGCAAAAAATCATTTCTCTACTGTTAAACATAATGCACAAAATAGTGATTACAACTGTATTTTATGAGGCAGAAATGCAGTAGTTAAAAGATTCTCGCCGTAGAGAGCAACAGGTCTACAACGTTACTATTATGCATTCATTACACTTCACTCTCTATGAGTTAAGAAAAACTCAGTTTAAAAAATTGATTGCAGATGGCAGCACTACGCATAACAACCATTACACAGAAACTAACTTCATGAAAGGTTCACTATACATACTCACACATTCCAACATGTACCAATTTGTTAGAAGTTCGCAGAGGAATATGGATGAGGTGCATGTCTGGTTTAGTAGTAGTAGTTAAAAGCTTGATTTATTCAACAAATTATAACATAATATGGAACATTAAAAACAGCTAAAGACATTTGTCTACTTTGATTGAACGAGAGGCAGAACTGAAGTGCATTTGTGTGTGTGACAGAGGAAGATCTTTCTTTGTATAGGCAGCTCTCGATAACAATGTATCAATGACATCATCACGGCAAATCGAAGTCATTAACATCCGATTTGCATACTAGATCGCAACACTGATGAAATATTTATTCACACACACCCATTAACATAAATCTACTGATTACAAATGCCCTCTGCTATTAGCACCAGAAATTTAATTGACCTGGCTTATGGAAATCATTGCCAAATAATGGTACCAGACAGAACATGAGCGGGTTTAAAGGACACATCCGCATTCTGAAAAATATTGGGGTCATAAAAAATATCCATATACCTTGACTATATGTTTCAGGGGTGGCCAACAGCTGGCTCGCGGGATGATTTTGTGCAGTCCCCGACAAGGTAAAAATACTGTGTAAGTAGATTAAATTTGTGATCATTAATTGAACTATTGGTTCTAACAACAGACCTCCCGATTAGCAAACTACTTACATCCTTTGTTTTCTAGTGAAGAAAAAGGGTTTACTACATTCTTACCATATTTGCTTTCAAACATGCACATTTGCTAAATGTTCTGTAGAGGCTTTTTTGCCACATCGTTAAAAAAGTTGCCTATATGGTGGAACCTCCATAAAGGACACTCCACCATTAGTGAAAACTTCCCATGAAAGGGCACTTTTGAAATTGCGAAACAGTGCGTTAATGTATTTTGCTATTTTTAACTGACATACTCCATTAGCAGACAAAACTTTCATTCCCATAGTCTCCATTATGGAGAGGTTCCCTCATATTGGCCTTTTAGCTGAATGTATTTTTGCTGTTCTGCACACTGTGATGAAATTTTTTTTGAAGATGCCAAATCACAATGCCACTTCAAAACTTCAGACAAAAACTTTCCAAAGATAAATTCCTGGGTAAATTCTAAATGGTAAAAATATGTTATATTTGATGGTAGAGTTGATATTGTGCCATTGACCAAGAGAGTTCTACAGCCAGACACGATGATTGTTTGAGCCGAAAACAGAAGCATTCATCTTTAAATTTTGTGATGGCAGATTAGTGGCATTCTGCATTGCACCAGACTGGCACTTCTTAACATAGGCAGTTTGAAAAAAAAAAAAAATCTTCTCTCATTCAGGGCCTACTTTTAATGCCTCCTGACCCATAGGCGGAGATAGACTTGGAAGTCTGGGGTGGGGGGGGGCATGATGATGTCAATTCATATATACATTAGATCAGTCGACTCCACCTTTGATGCTGCCCCCCCCCCATATCTTCGCCCATGTGTCCTGACCACTTTTTTTGTGTAGACAGCTTCTTTTCTGCCCTTTCAACTTGGATTTGGCGCCCCTGCTTGTTCAAAAACCCAACTATCGATATTTTGGTAAGGTAGCTCATGAAATAAGAATACACATATACCAAATTTGCACATAATAAAAATATGTGTGCTACAAATCTGGTGAATTAAATTTTTATTTGTTGTCTATATTTCACATCAAGCATATGGGTGGGGGAAAAAAATTTCTCGGATGATAAAGATTTGTTCAGAACTGGTTTCAACGCATTATTTTTGTGGCCAATGTGTGTATCCAATGTTTATCTCCCATTCAGGTATGCTGTCCAGCTTTTGCAGCCAGCAAGTGTGTTGGCCAAAACTCGTAATCGTTCAATCAAGAAAGAGGACATTGAAGAAATCAAAGCCTTGTTCCTAGATGCGAAGACATCTGCAAAATTATTGATCGAAAAGAAAGAGAAATATATGAAATGAAACACTTTAATCCCACATCTTTTCTTGTACAAACACATATCTTCACTTTGCCATTTGTTGTATGCTACTAAGCTTGAATAAAAGTTTTTGGCAGTGCTCATTGTGCATCTGATAATGATATGCCACCCTTAAAAGCTTGTTTTGCAATTTTTCCTGTTTATCAATTCAAAATATTTTTTCTGGAGCTATTAAGATTTTGTAGTTGAGTTCACTGATAGAAGCAAAAAAAATCTAGCATGTTCTCGAGCGAGCTACTATTTATAGATCTTTGTAAAAGAATTAAAAAATGATAAAAATCAGTAAGGAATATGAGATAAAACTAGTGTGGGGGAGGGGGGAGAAATGCATGAATATGCATATTCCTTATTGTAAGGTTCAGAAGAAAAGAGTTGGAAGAAGGCCTGGGCGAAACAGAAGTCGCGAGAGAAAGAAAAAACGAAAAGGAACATTCGAAAAAAAGAGTAGCGTGAAAGTTTGTACCGAAGAGACATGATGGTTTCGTTGGGGATACTGGATAATAAATGAAATAAAGTGTTTTCTTCTGGAAGTTTAGAACCCAGTTATTTCGCCCTGAAATCGCAGTAGTACAGCCGAGGACCTACGGCCGATAAGAAGACGGGGGGGAAAAGTACTGGCAAAGTCGACAGGATTGTGGCTTCAACGACTCAAGACAGGTGAATTAGAAGAAGAGTAGAGTGTCCTATATATAGCCATGGTGGAACCACCCCGGTTCGTATATAAAGATAACAGCGTCGAGCTCCCACGCCGTTTTTTTTTTCTGTGAAGTCAACCCAACTACAGTGCTGAGAGCTCTTGGGACTTCTTCCCTACGAAACGAACCAGTTAATTGCTCGCGAGCTGGGAGAGAAGGTACAGGACTATACTTTGTACCGAAGAGACATGGCGGTTTCGTTGGGGATGCTGGATAATAAATGAAATAAAGTGTTATATTTTCTTCTTTCGGGAGTTTAGAACCCAGTTATTTCTCCCGGAAATTGCAGTAGAAGTACAGCTGAGGACCTACGACCGATAAGAAGACGGGGGAAAGTTTATTATTATATATCATGTTTAGAACTAAATCACAAATGATCAATCGAATTGTGCTTCCTCCCACCCTTGAATTATAGATATCTCTGGATATGCAAGAGAATTTTTTTTTTCCAGTATTAACCCATTAACACCGGATGGTAAGAAAAATTGCCATTCTAAATTTTAAGTTTTTCCTTTGCCAATAAATGGTGGAAGTGGTTCCACTCATTATTTTTTGTTTTTAAAAAAATCAAAGTCGTCGTTTATGGGTGAAAATCATGAATGATTGGCACTGTCTACTAAGCTCCAGGGCTATATAGTGAGGGCTGTCTCATCCCTTTGAAGTGCTCTTGCCGTCTTGGCTCAGTGGGCGTAGTTTCGTAACAGCTGCGTGACGTCAATTAAAGCATGACCTTGAAATACCAGAGTAACCAATGGCTGGTGTATATAGGGGTTCTAATTAAATGGTTCTGTCAGGGCGATGACGTCAGCTGGTACCAACTCTCTCATAAGTTGATGGTTGTTGACGCTGACTCATAGGTGTACGCAGAATTTTCTGAAGGGGGGGGGGTGTTGCAATTTTTTTCCCTTCTCGGAGGGGTTTACGTTTTCTCCTGTAAAATAGCAATCTCGGCTTGAGGGGGTTAGAACCCCAAACCCCCCCCCCCTTGCGTACGCTCCCTTACTATATGTAAGAGCCATATTAATATACCGTATTATTCCCTGAGATATTTACGGGTCCCGGCTTAGAATTTCGCGGCCCTATGCAAAAAAAAATTTTGTAGCCCCTCTAAGAAAAATTATGTAGTTGTTCCATGACTTACAAACTTTTCGAGTTACGGACATAAATCTTGCAGGGGAAATTTTTTTTAGAAAGAACGCGTTGATAGTCTGGATCGTAATTCAAACACGATACAATGAGAGGGAATGGCATTTAAATTAATTTTACAAAATTCATAAATCAATAATAATCAGCGCGTGGTCCACCTGCTGACACTTCATCGTAGCTCGAATCATATTGAAGAGAAATAATTTTTTTGTTCCACTTTTAAAGCGCTTCATCTTTATCGAATATACGTTGCTTGTTTAAAACCAAGAGTTTCTTGCCGTGCAATCTCAATATTTGAATATTCGAATTCGAAATTCAAAAAGTCGCTCTGGAATAGGTTGTGCCGAACACTAACTGCAATCAGCCTAAACCTCAGATATAATTTATTTAATACGTCGTAGTAGGTAATGAACTACCGAGGCTGTAAACAACGTAGCCTACATCCTAAATGTTCGGAAATTTGTGCTCTTAAATGTTTTTATGCATTAAAGCCGCGTTTTCCTAGGAATAGGTTCTTTGCGCCGCGGGAACCAAACTATCATTTTGCGTCAGCAGAAACGTATTACATAATCACGCTACGCGTTTGTGTTTGGACGACGACTCACGCTGGGCGATTCACGTGGCACAGAAAACTTGCTCCTAGGAAAACCCGGCTTAACTCTCTGTTCTCAAACAGGGTCGGTTCTGGACATTTTTCAAGTATAAAGCTTGATTTTCCTAGGTATAGGTGTTTTGCGCCGCATGAACCGAACTGGATCATTTTGGGTCGGCAGAAACGTGTTACATAATCACGCTATACGCTTGCGTTTTCCTACAGAGCGCAATACGCCTCACGACTGCACTTTACGTCGGGCGTGATTGCCGGACTGTTTCTGGAGTAGTCAAAAGCGTTGTGCGCCGCGCGTTTCACCGATTCTCTTCATTTTTGTTGTTTTCTTTCCCTTCCCTTCAAACCGGAGCATGCAGGCGACAGACTGTTGTAGTAGGCAACAGTAAATCAGGCCTATCGCTTGGCCATTTACTGTCTTTCACCCCCGAGGGGACTGACAGGGCTAGCCCTGGGACGGTTTTCCATCATTTTTTGCTTTTTCACGCTATAAATTAACTATAGAAGAGGCCCGAAAAAGATCCCAGCCTAGGGGCCCCGCTACAGGATGTGGAGGCCATGGGAGTACGCAGGGAAGGCAGCAGGGTGATAATTTCAATACACACACACGGGTGGATGCATAGCGCCCCCCTTCTTTACTCAAAAAAATTTGTATTGGTAGCATTGGCGGGAAGGTAAAAAATCTGCTACCCTCGTTCAAAGATCCTGTATCTGCTTATGCACACACACACACAGGTCATCCGCGTACATCTCTGATGTGGGGGAGGTGTATCGCTGCCCATGATCTGTGCATATACAGATGTCACTCTTCATTGTTCACAGAATGCATGGAAAATTTGGTGCAGATGAACTTTTGGAAGGAAAATTCATCTCTCATTGAATCCATTTATCACTTCCTTGTAATCGGCATTAACTCTACAAAAAGTTGTTCTGCAAGATTAAAATCATTCAAATGTTTACTTTAGAGTCTCAGAGTTCTTTACCTTGTGCCAATGAGATGAACGTCATATGCTCCACACAACACAAAAATTATAAGTTCATTGTTTTCTTATGTGAACTCTTAGATCCCTACTTCAAAGCATGTACAAGTAAATGCTGTCAAAATCAATTCTTTGAAGCACCCAGGATTACCCATTTTTTTTTTAAATCTTTTTTCAACTCATTGCTCCCTTTGGACCATATTTCCTTCTCGTATCACCCCTCTCCCATCCAGAAGCGAAGCCTTTCCTACTTATTGAATTTAATTGAACTAAGTTGGAACAAAAATTTCATAAATATGGTCAAACTGGACCCATGGGCCAGGTGCAGAGCACGAGGAGATTATTATCCCTCCCTTTATTATTATTTTATAGGATGAAAATTGTTCTCCTGTAAAACATGTGGGATGAACATACACAATAAATCATCCCTCCCATATTACCCTAGACTAGAGTTTAGGGAACTTCTTGATATATGGGTATTATGCAGGGCTGTTTCAACATCATGGGTTCCTAGGCAAAGTGATATTCTGGGGCAAACCCGTCATTTAGGGGGCTTTCGAAAATACACTAAAAATGGTATATATATACATAGAGTACATGTGCTTTGCCCCCCCCCCCCCCCGGAAAAAGTTGAAATGACGGCCCTGTGTTCTGAGGCCCCATACTTAGCTGGAAGTAACAATTTACATACATATCATACTTGTGAACATCATAGTACTAGATTTTATCATGTAAGCCTCCTATGGGAGTGAGGCTACGAGGTCATGTACAGATGGCTCTATGCTATAAATATAACCCCCGATTATACGAGTTGTTCTGCTGGATTCTGAAAGTGTAGTTACAATTTTTTTTTCCACCAATGCTTCACTCTTGAAAGCTTTTCTTCTTCAGCCGAATTCTATCTTTCTATGGTCACAGCCTCAAATGCATGTCATGGCTCCTCGTTTACCTGATTTTCCCCCGTGGCCCCCTTAGAATATCCCAGGACTGCATAGGGGGCCATATGACTCCAGGTCAAAACAATACAATATTCCTCTATTTCATGAAATAACTGATCAAGTCAGTGTGTGTAATAAATTAACAATTCCACATTTCAACTAGTTATTCTATTACTTTTTCCCCATGGTCTGCAGAAGAGTTCATAAATTCAGTAGGAGTAGGTGAATATGTTTTTCTTACAATTTAATGGAGGAGTAAATCATTAGTCTATGAAATAGCTACTTGAACGATAAAATACAAGTGAGTTTTATGCTTTAACTGACTTGATCAAGTATTTCATGAAATCACTGGGTATTCTACGAAATATAATAGATTTCATATTTTAACCATAACATATACAGGGTGTCCAGGAACCCACTTACCAACTGGAGGGGAAATATAGAACATTTTTGGGAATCAATCGCATAGGAAAGAATGGCAGGTGGAGCTGCACCCAACCTCTCAAGGTCAACACTTGCCAGTTCCTCATTGTAGTTGTTCCTCATATCGTCTGACTGCGGTCAACATGAATCGTTTCACAAATGGCAAACTGGCTGATATTCGAGTATGGCCTAGCTAATGGAAATGGGCACACTGCTGTACGTTTGTATCGGGAAAGATTTCCAATGAGGTGCTGACCAAATCTTCACTCATGTGCATCAGTACTTATCTGAACATGAATTCTTCACAGTACCAATGCCGGATGGCCGCGATCAACATGAACAACTGTATTGGAAGAGGGTGGATGCTGTTGGTCAAAATCCTGGATCCAGTGGTCGCTTACTGCTTCAACAGGATCACCTCAAACTGCATGGTGTGTTCTGCACAGCCATGCCTTACATCTTTTTCATCTTTGAAGAATCTAATTACTGAAGCTGGAAGATTATCCAAAATGTGTCGCATTTTCATAGTGTTTTCTTCAAGAAAATGTGACAGATTTACAATTCACAAGGTCAGTTTTTTTTCAGTGATGAAGCATCCTTTTCACGTGAAGAGATGTTCAATACTCGTAATGCGTATGTGTAAGCTGTACGTGACCCACACAAAACCAGACCACGTGCCGCACAACACAGCTCTGCTGTTAATGTTTAGTCGGCTCATACTTCTTACCAAATTAACTTAACACTTAGAAGTATCCCGTCTTTCTTCAGGAAGCACTTCTGGAACCACTCGACAATGTTTCCACATGTTTGTCTCCAAATTTGGCTTCAACAAGATGGGGCTCAATCTAATTACACTATTTCCGTACGTGACTATCCGGACTGAATATTTGGAAGTAGATGGATTGGGCATGGTGGTCCCGTCGAATATACTCCCCCAGATCACCTGATTTATCTGTTCTTGTTTTTTTCTGGGATGCCTTGAAGGCCACAATCTACGAAACACCAGTACATTCGGACACAGACTTGTTGGCACGAATAGCCATTGCTGCTGCTGCTGCTACGATTTGCGAAATGCCTGATATCTCTGAAAATGTTCTGTGATCCATGCGGCGAAGATGTCATGCATGCATTGATGCCAATGGGCAGAATTTAAAACACCTCCTGTGATGCTTATAACTATTATTGTACTCTTTTTTTTGGGCAATAAAACACTTCACACTACTTTCTGTATTGTGTTCTTACTACGACTTTGTCTCTATTACTTGAGGGTGGCATTTCTGACCATGCTTTCCTCTGTGATTATGATTCCTAACGATGTGCTTGGTCTCGTCCTCTAAGTTTGTAGGTAGTTTCGAAACACCCTGTATACAAATGATGTTAAAACAGTTCTATTTCAGTGAGAAAAAGGCAACTTTTTTCCAGAATGTTTTTAATACAAAATAACACTAGGTACAAGGTTTATATTTTCCTTTTATTATTCTCAGAAATGGACTTCATCTATAAACCTTAACACAACACTTTTTTTTCCATGTGAACACCACAAATATATTATTTTTTTTTCTTCTGAAGGATGTTTATGATAAATGAGAGTTTAATTTGTGTTTAATGCTTTAAAAAAGCAATGTGCTCATGCCACCCATCTCACTCTGCTCCTTCACAAATATTTCAAAATATTGGTATATAATAGTTACTGCCAGCAATATACCAGTGCCACTGCCAATAGCACCTGTAAAATAGAATGAAAGAATTAGTCTCCTAGCACCTATAATGCAGCAATAGTACAGAATGAGGGAATTAGTCTCAGAATGAAATTTTTATTTAAATGTTCACAAATCAGACTAATTTTTATTGTTTCACACATTGTGCTGTGCATTAATAATAATATGAAGTGTCTACCGCACCCCCCCCCCCAAAAAGAAAATTCTGTGACTTTTCCTTGACTAATTTAGACATCTGCAATTTAACTTGTGATTTGATGACATCTTTGGTGATTTAATACTCATTTTTGACAATGTTAGTGATTTAAAACCCGTTATTTGGTGGAATAACTCATTTGCTTGCAAAAAATGAAACATTTCACCAAGATTTGGTGCAATGACAGTGGACAATAGAAACCATTATTTCTGTTTGCGTTGGTGTTTTTTTAAACGGCAACTGACTGGCATTCAGAAAACAATAAAAGACCTTTAGTCAATCACCACAGCATGATCGAGGGTATCTATCCAGCTCTTCCCGTTGCCTAAGCTTCATAAGGGGTCATGATTTTCAGCAATAAAATTCAGCACGGGAACTTGCAAAAAAAATTCCCTTATATTTCTCTTCCATTTAGTGAATTTTCCATGATGGTAGACACCCGGAACATTACAGTTCAGCTTAGCAGTAAAATTAAACCAACCACATCGTAAAACTTATTGGTATAAACAATGATAAAATTCAAACTTTATAGTCAATAGGGCTTGATTAATCCCAGGTCACAATAGCAACTAACAAATTGATATTGGTGCCCAAAAATGTCCATGAGTGATTACTAAATTAGAAATTTATACCAACACAAAATTCTCAAAATTATGATAGGACCCGGATCCTTGCGATGTGAGTCTGTCACTATGACCACTCAACCACCACAGCAGCTTCCCCAAATACTATTGGTTTGTCATCAGGAAAAAACATTTCTAAGGTCAGGATTACACTATAAAAGTTTAATAAAATATATTTTATAAAACTTTTTAAAAACAACTAATAAGCCTATGGGTTACATTTGCTGCGAATGTGACCAATGCGCACATTGGGTGCATTTTTATCTTATATCCAACTTTCATAGCGTAATCCTGGCCTAACGATGACCTTATAGTAAGTATAACGTCAAATTAATAAAAAACTTTTGACAAAAGGCTAAAACCCAGTGGTTCTTAACCAGGGGGTGCAGGAAAGCATTTTGGAAGTGTGAGAATGTAAAAAAATTGTAAAATGTTGACTTATTTTTCAGTAAGATTAAAATGAGAAAAATTGGATTTTTGAATTCTTTAAAAAAAGGAATCGTATCAACTGTTTTGACACATTTTTTTTAGTTTTCATTTGCAGAAATGTGTCCTACAAAACTAAACTATTCATAGTTTAAAAAGACAATATTTTTTCATCCTATAGTTTTCAGATGTTTCTGCAAGCAGTTTCTTTTTTGTAAAGAAACAAAGAAATAACTTTGCTAACATCTTTTAAGTTTAAAATTTTCATAACAATTTGATAATTAATGTAATAAATTTCAACAAAAATATACCTTCTAACAAATTAAATAGATATCACATTATCCAAGGGGGTGGGAGAAGGTAAATCAGATTGTGCTGGGGATGCGGAACTGGCAAAAAAAAAAAAATCGTTGCCATATTGCAATTACATAAATATTGAAAGGGGAAAGGAAAACTTACCCAGGAAGTCTGCAAGCACAGAGAGTGCACCAATGCAGAGGCCGCCGAATGCTGCAGCTGTTGGAATGTACCTATTAAGTTCTTTGATCATAGATGTCTCTCTATGGCCTCTCATCACCATTTGCTGCTCTTTTAACTGCTTTGCGACCTTAAGCATTACAAAAATAAAAAGTTCTGTAAATGAAAACCACTTTGTTGCTGATGTGGAAACCTGAAAATCATCAACTATAGTCCTCCGACCACGAGATGAATTTTCGCTGCGTCATGTCATGTCACGTCGGATGATTTTATTCAATTTTTTTTTGGTAAAACGATTGCACATCGAGAAAAGTTCATCAGTGACTGAACTTTCACGATTGCCATGTCCTTCTAGGATAAAATAGAATTGTTTGACGTGACATGACGTGTCGTAGCCAAATCTCACCTCGTGGTAGGAGAACTATATATAAGATAATGCATAGCTGCCAACTTGTGGAGAGCAAGAATCAGGGAGATTTTCGCATTGATCCCAAAAATTTTGTACAAAAATAAATATAAAAGATATTTTTTAGAAACAATGTAGGGATTTTTTCACTTTTGCAAAAATATGACATTGTGCAAGCCATCACCAACCAGTAGGTTAAGTTACCTGTCATTACAACTTTCAAATCAAATCACGCCAGCAAAAAGTGTCATCTGGGCAGAAACCGGACATACAGACTTTGTAGCAGTATGGACCCACAGTGGGTTTGAACACTCCATCAATAATAAATGCTTATAATTTAAAATAATTTTAGTAATTTTCTCAACATGATATCTCAGATAACCCAGAGATGCAAGCCTGTTTGTTTACATTTGGATCGACATGATGTCACGGTTGCTGTTGGCGCATCACAGGTCCAAAACAAGGGAATCAAGATACACAAATTCAGCATGTGATCGTTGATGATTCACCACACCACCTCCTCAACGATCATGGTATACAAAGTAGTGACAAGATCGCCATATCGCTTGCTTGCATTCTCTCAACTTCACCTCCTAATCACTTTTTGGGCTGATCTTCGGCTGGGAAGCCAGCATCTTCAAGCTACAGGCTAGCTCTCCCTTTGTTCCTGAGTGTCACTGTATATGTCACTTCTATATGTAAGGTCAGAGGATGGGAAAGAAACAGTTGGTCTGGTTCTGAAAAGCTCAATGGATTTCCAGACCACAGCTTGGACAAACTATTCTCCAAAGTCTGGATGTGAACTGACAAATCGAGAAACCACATGATGTGTGGTGGTGATATATTTTATTCTGAGGAATAGATGACTTCGCCTAATACCACTCAAAAAATTGTCAACGAATAAGGCAAATACCAGGAAAAATACTAAAAAAATTCATAATGCATTTCGATGCCCATAGCGTGTCGAAATGCATTAGGAATTTTTTTAGTATTTTCCTCACTCGTTGATGATTTTTTGAATATATTTTATCGCCAAAATTTCTAATTTGTAAATTTAGTCAAATTGAGATTAAACGATTTTGAGTTCACAGTCTCGACTCTTGCGTTTAATCGTGACACTCACTCTTGATTCTGGAGATGTGACACATGGTCCATCACAATGGGACATGTGGTCAATGCATACACAAGTCATATTGCCAAATTCAAATGTCGAAAAGCCAAGTTGATGGTGGCTGCTTGGAGAATTTCGACTTTCCCCTCTCCAAAAATGAAATATTTTTCTGTGATTTGGCACAATAGTGGAACTTTACATTGTGCTTGTGATGTCATTTCAGGAATTAAAAACGAATAAAATTGTTTTTTCCAGATAAATTCTTAGGAAATAACCTCCCCCAAAATAGGGATTTTTTACACAATCGCAGTCAATATTCGGGAGATATAAGAACTTTTTTTGGAGTCTAGAAAATGAAGTAGAAATTTGGGAGGCTCCCGGAAAATCCAGCAGGTTGCCAGCTATGAGACAACGCAATGCGAAAATTCAAAAAATGCACATATAACATACATCTTTGGCACTTGAACCAGAAACTTCAATCCATGTCTTGGAGAAGAAAGCGCAAGATCCCAGCATGAACACAATGTAAAGTACGGCATGGATCGGATCCTCAAAAATATGAGCCAAGTTTTCTGGTGGAGATAAGTAGTAACAGAGTCCGCCTATAGGATATGCTCGAGCAGGACCAGCTCCTCCAACATCCTGAAAATAATATAAATGACGTGAACCTAAAAACACAAATTCAACACAACTAAAGCTCTGTAATGAACAAGCCTAAATCTTAGGATTCTAAATTTAAAAATTACAACAAATATGTTTAGAAAGAGAACTCTAAATTTGAAATTATGGATGCAGTGCCATCTTGTTCATCATATTCACATACACAACATATGAAATATGTATTTTCAGTTTAAAGTGATAATCTATTTGATAACACCATTTGCTCCATAATTAGCGTAATGAGCAAATTAACCCTCAGCTATTAATTTTTGTGTCTGAATCCTCTCTATCCAGAAAGCCTAATCCAGCTGTTTTGAACTATCTCTAACTATGACAGCACTGATTTAGAAAAGATGTCAACAATACCATAAATTTATGATACAATTCCTCTATTATTTTCTTCTTGTTTTCCAGAATATTGATATATCAGCATTACACTGTATATATTGGGAAAAAAAAACAAAGCCAAGGACTTAAACAGACAATTTGATAGCTAGAAGTAGCACCATTTCTGTCTCCAGCTGCTTAATGTTAAGGTGGTGAAAATTGAGGGTTTTGTAGGATTGGGCAAAAAAGTCAGTACGCCTGATAAAGATATACTGCTCTGATTAAACTGAGTAACAAATTTTGATGAAGTTTCTGCGTCAGAGACAAAAATAGCAATTTCTTATCTAATTTGATGTGCTGAACACAAATTTAAACATAAAAATTCAGGGAAACATGTAAATATTTGGTAAAAGTGAAGGAAAAATTCTGTGAAGGGATAAAATTGAAACAAAAAACACTTAGAAGAAAAACACTTCAAGTTTTCAAATCATACTTCTGAAGTTTTTGTCAGAGAAATGATGGAGCAGATTATGCTGAGAATCCTGCAGTACCCTATGGTACTCAGTGATATGCATATGGATTTATATAAAGAAGTTAATTCAGGATTTAAATTGTTAAACCTCTTAAAGAGAAATATAAATAACTCAAATACTCACAGCCCAAACACCGAGTAGATTCACAAAGAAGTTTCCGCTAAATTTCACAGCTAACATCTGTACAAGAGAAAAAATGTGCAATACACTGCATAAGAACACATATACTTAATGAGAAATTGCACACACACAAACATGCATAACTTAACAAACTTTTATTTACACCCATAAAAAAAACTTGTACAAGAGCATACTTAATTCCACTACCAAAAAATTAGTATTACTTAGTATAATTAGTATCACACAGAGCAACAGGCCTACAATGGTATAATTATTCATTCATTACACTTCACTCACTATGAGTTGAGAAAAAACTCAGTTTAAAAAATTGATTGCATATGACCGCTCTACACATAACAAGCTTTACACAGAAACGAACTTCACGGAAGGGTCACTATATGTACACACACATTCCAACATGTACCAATTCGTTAAAAAACCTGCAGAGAAATATAGATGATGTGCATGTCTGATTTAGTAGTATAATTAATATTACATTTTTTGGATAAATTGATTATTCAAACTTTTGAATAAATCTTGTGAATTTAAGCTATATGAATGAATTTAATTAATACTCTTTACTACTGTCTTCAGCACTTCTAATTGATTCTAGTGAGTGTGGAGGATGTTTTCTTTCCTGAAAAGCCTGGTATGATAACTGGCTGATAACTTTTTTTAATGAAATAGTCGAGATTCAAGTTACTATTTCTCATTTTACTCAGCATTTCCCATCTTTTTATGAGAACTTCAGTACAAAGAGAACTGCCAGAGAATTTTGAATATCCCTCGCAAATACAAAATTCAAGTTTTATTAGGATCTTTATGTTTGGTTAATATTAATATGTAATATTTATTAATATTTATAATTTAAATAATTATTAATATTCACAGTTGATGTTATTAAAGATGTTGATTAGTGAGAGATCTGGTAAATTGAATTTTTGCATTTATCTCAAATTTGTCTCTTCAAAATTATGAAATCAAATAAAAATTGTTATTTTAATTATGTAATACCTTTAATTCGCAAGACCATTTTCAGGTTCAACATCAAGGTCCAGGCCGAATTTCACAGATTGAAATTTTTAAAACTAGCTTTTCAAAATTGTGTTATAGTGAAATCATGTAAAGTAAAACCACATAAAGTGAGGGATACTCGAAATTTAAATGAAGGATTTCTTTCAATCATCTACTGGTAATGTGACAAATCTCCAGAACATTTCTATGTGCAGAATCAGTGAGTCATCAGTATACAGATTTAATAGGCATAAATCCTGAGAGAGCTATACAACAACATTAACGGTCAAGATTTAAAAAAAGTAAGATAACCTGATTGCAGCATAGTAATTTGCACTCATATATTTCATAGAATTATGAATCAAACTCACCTGAGATATGACGTATAAATTTGAGACCAAAGCTGACTGTAAGATGATAGGAATGTTGGATGTGTAGAACAACTTGATTGGGTAAGAGCTGTATTGACCCCGATACCGAGCTGACTTGATTGGGAGGTCTACTCTGAAACCCTACAAAGAAGATTAAATGACATTGATCATCTCAAAAAATTATAATTGCAAATTATAACCACAAAAACACTATATAATTTCATTATTTTTATTCTCAAACTGGCTAATAAAAGCTATTACTATTAAAAAGTCTTTCTTTGTAAAATATCTTTTCCTAAAAATTTAGACTGAATAAAAAATGAAAATTCACTTGCAAAATTTTTTATTGTTGAAAATTTTTATATGTATGGACAGACATGACCACTGACCGCCCAGAAAGACCATCTTAGGATGGTTTGCACTCTTTCCCAAAGGGATGGACTGTCTCAGAGAACTAAAAATCTTTTATATGTCCAATCAAACCTTGATAATACTACCTCACTCAATATGAACTTAGAATAAATTTGACATTGCCAATAATCAAATTGTGTTCTGTGAGTGTTATAACACACATTCTAAACTGGTTTTTTAAAGACGTACAAGTATAAACACAGGAGTTAACTGGTAAACAATGTGTTGATATGAAATTCAGTTGATACAAGATATATTTCATATTTTTTTTACTTTGCCTTGACGAAGTTTCATTGTATTTAAAACAATAATTGTAGTCTGTTGCATCCGATTTCAGGTTTTATACTTTAAACGATTTAATAAACTTCAAATAAGCTAATACTATAATGATGTATGACCCCTTCAAATTAAGATTATTCCAAATGTAAATGTCATGTCATGCACAATCGCATACAAAAACATGAGAATACTTTTTTTTCTTCAATAAAAAAAAAAATTACTGTATTTTAATCAAGGTGGAAACCCATTTTGCCAAAAATTTGAGTTCCAAAAATAGTGGGGTTTTTTATACACACACATGAATAGCATTAGAGATATTAACAAATTACTCAATTCCTTGAAACTTGAATCACCACAAGCCACATGCTCATCAAGAACACACCATGAAAGATATGCCGATATAGACATTTTGGTATAACACACCCAGGAACCCAGTTGCCATCCATGCTCATTTTCAAAAGAAAGGCATTTCCAAGGGAGAAGATGCCAGGAAACATTCTTGCGCATGTGTAATGTACCAAAATGGCATGAAGCATTGGGGCTGAAGAGACCAGGGAACCTTTTTAAGAAGCCAGCTATGCTGGTGCTAGATCAGTTCAGGGCAAACTTAACAGATGAAACAAAGTGGCAAAAAAAAAAAAAAAATCAGAAACCCAATCGGCAGTTATTGCTGGTGACCTTACAAGCCAACTTCAACCTCTGGATGCCAGTATCAGCAAACTCTTCATGGTACTAATGTGGAAGGAAGCAAATGAATGGAAGATAGTGACTTCAACTTAACACAAACAAGAAAAGTTAGGAAGCCAGCGATTAGTGAAGTTTGCAGCTGGGTGAAGAAGTCATGGAATGGTGCAAAGAAATATTATAAAGGCCTTAAATAGTAGGCCTTAATTTGTGGTATAAGCAACAACATGGATGAAACTGAGGATGATGCAATTTACGATGAGAATGAACTGGTTGAGATAGCTGATTGCGGTGTATCAGATAAGGAATTTCACAGTTTTTATAAGTAATAAATTTTTTTGTCTTAAAATAAAAAATATCTTATTAAGTCCAAAAAATCAGGGGGTTCCTAATATACGTTAAAATATGGTAGCTTAAACTTTTATTGCTCAGTAGTTTATAGCTGTCATGAGGATATCATTATCTCAAAGAAACCGATAGCACAAGATTAAAATTTGCTGTAATTTAAGAACAACCCAAATTTGAGTCATTAGTACTTTGAAGATGTGATAGAGGAAACAGAGAAATGACAAAATAAAACAGAGAAAACAAAATATCAGAACTAAATCATTCATATAGAAATTCTAAGGATTTTGAAATGTATTCGTCACGCCCTTATTTCACGTACAGCAAAAAATTACCTGGAAATAAATTACGATAGCAAACACCAATACAGTTGCTAGAAGATTCATCAAATTTGGGAGATTTTGCCTGTAGAAAGCTTCACGAAGTGCCCGCACTTTATCTTGTCGAGTTGCCATGAGATGGAACAAAGCAATAATTGCGCCTTCAAATTCAGTTCCTAAATATAATAATGACCACAAGATATATAAATTAAATAACATAAATTTGAAACAGTATTTTAATAAACTAGTTGAGGCGACGAATGTTTATTCAAAAAAATTTTTTTTACTCTCTTAGTAAAATAAAGCTTTTATATCTGTTTTTTTTCCCCCAGTTTATATTGATTTGCCTTCATAAAAGCTGTATTTTTTCCATCAATTCAAAATTTAATGAATGTAGAAGAAATTGAATAAGATGCAACATTCAAAGAATAATTTCAGAAAACTATGCAGAATAGATATCACACAATGAATAAGAAGAGCCATACACTCTTACCTCTTCCGGCATTGACTGTGGCAGGGCTGAAAGCCTTCCAAACAATTGTTTCACAAATATTTGTGGCTATAAATAGGGAGATACCCGATCCAAGTCCATATCCTTTCTGCAACAGCTCGTCAAGAAGCAGAACAATGAGTCCAGCAACAAACAACTGCAATGAGAATTCAAAAATATTCATTTAATAAATGATAATTATTGCGAAAACATATAAATTCAATTTCATGTCACAATTACACAAAAAAAAAAACTCCATTCATATAACATGGTGCAAAGTTGAAAGGTAATGAAAAATGAGAATAATCATGCTTCTCTCATTTTAAAATACTAAAAACTGAAGTGATAGGCTTAGCACAAATCTTGAATTAGCTAGGATATCTATAATTTTTAGAAAATTTTCAGTGTTTTTAATAACACCTAAGTGGGACAACTCGCATGGTAGAACCCTGTTATTTCAAAGACTTGTCATTAACGAATTATGTAAATGTAATCCTTAGAAGCATTTTTAATATTGTATCCATAATATGTACTAAGCAAAAATTTGGTGCTTTTGAGATAAAAAAGGGTTTCCATAAGGTCTACTTTAAAATTCCTCCTACTCAGAATTTTTATATATAATGCTTGTTGTACATTCATTGCCATTACATGTTTGTTTGGTTGAACAACATAATTATTTTGTTATGCCAGTGACACATTATTACAGCCTTCTTATTTAGTAATACAGATACAGTCGGGCCCCCTCGTGAATACCCTCTCCGTGTAATACACACACACGCGTGTGTATGCGATCCGTTGAACTATAATTTGCTCCAATACTTTACCAACAGAGGCGAGTCAAGATATTGGCCTATATGACCTCAATTTGCATTCAAGTAAAAAATTAAAAAATTGAAAGTATATACTTACAGCAAGTATAAATAAAACTATATGATTAGATATATAAAATATTTTTTCACTAAATGCATTAATTTGCTTTTTTAAGTCCAGAATCTTGCTAAAAGTGGGTCCAACTGTATATTAGCAATACATATGCCATTGAAGTCATAAGATTTTTCTCAACAACAATGACTAAATGCTACAAGTTGGTTGTTTTGTCCTTTGCACTCGCCAAGAGGTGACAACTCTGATGCACACACACAAATGGTCACATCCTATCCAATTCATGATAAATCTAATCTTACATAAAACTCAGTTGCAATAAGAAAGAACTCAGAAATGAAAGAATAACTAATAGTTCACAAAGTTATTGAATATATAAAATATTTTTTTTGTTTGATGCATTTTGTACCGGTTAAATTATTAGTAAATGTTTCTATATATACCTGAATGATGATCAAGATACAAACACCAGCTCCAATATCTGCAGGGTCACCATACATCCCAGTCATGACGTATACGATAGCTTGTCCAATAGTGATAACCATACCAAACACTGAAAGGAGAAAAGAAATATATGTAATAAAATTGTTACTAAATTTCAATTATCAGGAATATTTTATTCTTATAGTAACATGAATATCTTACAATTATGCACGATTCCAAACTTTTTTTTTCTTCCCATTATCAATTATATCAATATTTCATAGTTTTGTTATCAATTATTTAAAATTTTTAGCGACAACTGGCAATGTAAGAGTCTCTTCCACAAACAAAAAAGCATCAAAAAACTAGCATGACATATTAGTGACATTTAAATAAAAAGAAAAAATTGCATGCATTTGTTACTGCTTTCAATTCCAATAATTTTAGAAATTTAAAGAGGAATCATGGATCATCAATATGAAATCAAGTTTCCAACTAAGCTCATCAGTTCCAAGTGATGGATGTAAATCGAGGATAAAATATTCAAGCTTGGAGTCATACTCTCGCGGTTCCCTTCTTTTTCCCAGACTCCATCGACAATGAATGTTTCAAACATTTAATCTTTTATTACATATACTATAGAAGTATATTAATATTTAGAACACATTTAAATTCATAATTTCCAATATTTATCCCCACTGATTAGAGAGAAAGCGTTTTTTCAAATATACTTACACTTTTGAGCACCATTGAAAAGGGCTCTGTCTTTTGGTGTGTCACCTACTTCGATGATCTTTGCACCAGCCAAGAGCTGCATGATGAGACCAGATGTGACTATAGGAGAAATTCCAAGCTCCATGAGGGTACCTCTGTTGGAAGCTAAGATGACTCTCATCCAGTAGAAAGGATCCGCAGAATCTGATGACATGATGCCGAAAAGAGGTATCTGCAAAGAAAATAAAAGAAAATTGCATTTTAACTTTATAAAAAACCACAAGCTGTTTATATAATCTTATACGACAATGGAGTTACAACTCGTTAAGATTAGTTGTTTTTTTTTCAAAATAAATATAAAGTTTAATAACAAACCCACCTGACAACAAACCAGGAAAATAAATAGAGTAATTGCTGTCCATAACACTTTTTCACGAAACTGAATCTGTAAAAAAATTGCAAAAAATGACAATTATTTCAATCAAGAAAAAAAGATTTGTGTAAAACCTACACAAATTTTCATATACAAGCAATAAACTAATTTGTATTTTATTCATATAATTTCTATGCCAATGAACAGGAAAAACAAAATTATGAACAAGATTTAATAAAAGTTTCACTTCAAGGCTAAAATTTCCATTACTCTAAGCTGTCACCAGAGAAAACTATTCCTAAGAAAGTTATACTTTTAGAATGACTCAATGGGGGTGGGGGAGGAATTTTTTTTTACCACTTTCAAATCTTCACAAAGCCTCTAGCACAGAGTTAAATTTAAAACGTTTGTAAGAACATCGTCAAAAAAGCATGTTGGTTATAAACTCAACGGCATATTCATTAGCAACAAAATAATAGAAATGATTCGGCTGAAGATGTTTACCCATCCATGAAGCTTTTTAGCAGATTCGTCAAATGTTCTTTTGAAACTAGCACTTGTTTGATTATCAACAAATAATATAGGGATGAATGCTACTCTCCCCCATCTTAATTTCTTTTTTTGAGATGTTCCCAAATTTTCATAGCTTACTCTGACAAGTTTTTTGGAATTCTGATAATGGACAACCCTCCCAATCGCCAAAAATATATTGTGATAGCAATATTAAGTTGCATATTTGTCACAAGGAACTCGGAATCAAGAGTTAATTACTGACGAATGAACATTTATGCACTTTTATTCCGAGTCCCATACAATAAAAACATTATAAAATCATACTTAACAGAGCTGGAACTGGGGGGAGAACTGCCCCGGGCAGCGAATTCTACGAACAAAATTATGGTTATAAAATCATCAGATTATGCAGTGGTGAGAAACGCACTCCTTTCCTGCACAAAAAGCCTAGCCCTTATGCATACCAGGAAGAAAAGAGCTCAAAAGCTCAATTTATTTTCATAAAATCTCCTATTGCAATAATATTTAACATTCAAATAAAAGGGGAAAAAACCGTTAAAGATCAACTCAGGAACAACACTTTGTCAATATGTATTGAGATAAAATAAATGAACATTCAAACATACCAGAACCAAGTGTGTCAATCATTATTACTTTTGAAATATCAAATTCAAAACTGCATTTGTTTAATCAACTCAGTAACAGGTGTAGGACATCTTTATGTTAAAAAAGTGAAAAGTTCTTTCACTTTTTTTTCCTCTCAAACTATAAAAACGAAAAAGTAAAAGTTAAACATAAAATACTTTGAATAGGTATAAAGAATTCAACCTACTTTTCTTTCGGGTTTCGCAACTTCTGGCAGTATGCCACAGAAAGGTTTTATAACTTCGAGGAATTTAACTGAAAATAAGTTGAAAAAAAAATTAAGGACTCGTATTGAAAACTATTTGATCAGAAAAAATATTTACTTTCAGATTTTACTGAAAATTAAATGCAATGTACATAAGTCAAGGGAAAAATTGTTTATTAATGAGGTATTTCTCTGTTATCGCAGCCTTGGTGAGAAATGAAGAATTTGTCGCTATTAAGGTAATTCAGAAAACAACAGATAATAGCACCAAGGACATGTTAACAAAGAAGTGGTATAAATGAAACTGAAAGATTCCTATAATCACAGTTTGACACCAAATTTGCAACAAAAAATTGGTATTGGCACCTGAATGAATGAATGAACGCTAAGACTCTACCACCGGACTTATCCCGTTGCTGAGATCTCTTCTAGCCCAGCTTCATGGTGAAGTCTGGAATAAAGTGTGTGTGTACCTGACAAAACGAGTGTATATCCAGTGTTGTGTATGAATTTTTAGTGCTGCCATATCTACATTTCAACTTGTTGGGTGAAGTGCAATGATTGAATATTTGAACCGTGGTAGGCCTGTTGCTCTGTGACGAGATTAACAGGGAGATCAGCTCACATTTGCGCATCAAAGTTGGGAACCACAGAAAACCAACTTCAGCCGACCACCACCGTGGTACCAGCGGGACTCAAACAAAGGTTCTTGAGATGAGAGTCCATGACCACTCGACCACCACAGTGGTGGTATTGACCGCTAAAATTTTAATCGCGTAGTTATTAAATTGGAGGCTAAGCAGCACAAAATATTTGGAATTTATATCTGCCAACATGGAAGAATTACTATGCCCTGGAAAAATCCAAAAAAATACCATTTTGTATCTTTTTTTCCCTCTTTCAGATAAACATTTTTTGGCGCCTATTCTTGTGCCTAGATTTTTTTTTTTGCAATTTGCCAAGCCCTGCTATAATACATCATTGATTGATTTGAAGCAGAGCTTTCAAGTAATTTTTCAGTTGTGGAACTTAATTTTTATGTGATACCTGTGACAATCTCGGATCGGAGATCATCACATTCCACATTTCTTCAAAAATCATGTTGGCAGATATACTGCTATAAATTCTAATGGAAGTAAGTTGCTTTGCATCAGTCCGGGGTTGTGAGCGATTCTATCTGCTATAAATTCCAAACATTTTGTGCTGCTCTCAGGCTGCAATTTAGTAACTACAAAGAAAATTTTGTGCGCCAATAGAAATTCTTTTAGTCACCATGGCGACCTGGGATTTGTCCAGCCCTGCGATTGAGATCAATAAGTGCTGTACCACCCTGATTGATCTAACTTACTGGACTGTAATCACATAAGGCATGCTTGTCAAACCCCAGAAGTCTCCACTGCAAGCTGGAATAGCGGTACTGGAGCCTAAAATTTTTTGTATGCGATTACCTAAATTGTAGTCTGAATGACACCAAATTTTCTGATACCACTATTTCGTCATAAAACTTAATCAAAAACTTGGCTACAAAAAGTGATACCCACACATCAAAAAATATATATTTAAATGCCAGCACAATATCATAGGAGCCAAGCATGGCATTTTGCTCAAGAAAAATGATCCTAAATAATGTTTCCCCCCCCCCCATGTTAAAAGACGTAGCATAATAAAATCATAAAGTTGTGTGTCACCCTTAGACTCCAATTTAACAACCACATTTAGAAAATTTGAAAATGTCAATACAGATTTTCTAGTCGCCATGAACATGGGGATTTGACCAGCCCTGCATTTAATCATTTATTATCATTCTGCAATTGTTGTTCCTTACATCCAGCTTGCTATTATTGGCATCACTGAAAAGTATCAGCAAGCTTCATGCCAGAGCTTTACATCGGGCATGATTTGCTGACTGTTTTTGGATGAATCAAATGTGTTGTGTGCAGGGTTTAAGCTACTATCACATTTTTTGCAAAATGCAAAAGAAAATCTTAAAATGCACAAGAAATAGTAGCCACTTTCGCAAAAAATGTGTACAGCAGGTACGAAACGGATAGATATCCATCCATCCATCAATCATTAGCATTTTCAGAGTTGCCAACTGCTATGGATTGTCCGTAGTTTCTGAGGACGGCCGAAATAAATTATGAATCTAAGGGAGACTCTTAGTACTACGGAAATCGGTTTAAAAAAAATCTGGTATTTGAGTTTCTTGTGGTGTTTTACTTATTTTCATTATTATTCTTAAAACTGTATTAATCTTTACCATAATGATGAATTCGTATATGTACATGCAAGAGTTCAAGAGAAGACAAACTCAGAGTCGATCTGTTTTGTCTGTGCGCGGAGGCAATATGTAAAGCCATGTCTAAACCCGCCGCTCTGCTCAATGTCCAAAGGTGCAAAAACTCTTTTCCGTCAAAACCGTCCCATGCTTTGGGCTAAAAACAGGTTTTTGAGTGGTTCGAAGTGGTGGAGTGGACAGGCTTTCCGTGGTGGGTTTGAATCCAGATTCATTTGCATAGTGCATGGTCGAGCTAGAGGAACTTGTGTTGGAAAGAATGTTTCATCGTAGGTGCCGTAGCAGCTCTGATACGAAGAAAATGGGAAAGGGGCTCTAGGACTTCAAGACGACCGTATACACGGCCCACAAGGGCGTATGCAGGTTGGGGTTGCATTGAATATCCATGAATTATTAAGAGACTCAGTGACCTCGGAAAGTTGGTTCTTGTGTCCTGAGCCTTCTAGGTTCTAGTGCCAATGAGGTGTAGTATTGTAATGTAATAATGTGATCATCATGTATTCCCGAGATCTTCACGATCTCTGTCCAGAGAATTCGTTAGTGTGTTAGTAGACATCCATGCCCGAACCGGGATTCAAACTCAGACCTGCACAGTCAGAAGCTAGCTCCCTAACCACTGGACTGCCAGGCGACAAATGAACTGATGACATTAATGAACTTTCAATTAAAATTTAAAAAAATTAAATTTTTGAGTGTTCATTTTTATTGCACTATGATTATGTTTCCATGGCAAAACTGAACATTCATCACTACTGACAAGCTTCAAGCCAATGTTGGCATGTCTGCAATTTGCTAATACTTTTTTTTCCCATTTTCGCTTTTTTGTTATAGGAATTTTTTATCTAGCTTAAACCCTGGTTGTGTGCACGTTTCCCAATCTTCTATTCCCTTTTGTTGTGTTTTTCTTTCCCTTCTTTCCTGACCCACTTTTCTCAATTGTGCGAAATGTAAAAAATAATTTGATATGCAGATGAAAGGAAAGATGTTAAAATTTAAGAACACAAACGCACAACGTGGTAAAGTTATATGCCTGTGCCGACCGAAATGGTTCAATTTGGTTCGTGCAACGCAAAAAAAACATGGTTCTAGGAAAACCTGGCTTTAGTATGAGTGTTACTTGTTTGAGATAGACAAATGCTTCAAAAGTTCAAGAAAATTTATGCACATATACAGTCGAATCCGTTTTAAAAATACAATAATAGCAAAAATCTTGTTTTAACAAACACTTTTCCTAATCCCCCAGATAAGTTTGCATAAGAACAATGCAAAAACCTGGAATTCCTTTATAAAGAAATTTCATTATGAAGAAGTGATTTCTCCGGTCTCTTGGACATAGGACTTGGAGGTCTGGGGCACGATGTCAATTCATCTATACATATATGCATTAGATCAGTCGACTTCACCTTTGATGCTGGGGGGGAGGGGCAATGCCCACCACCCCCATATCTCCGCCCATACTCTAGGAGTTCCTTATAATGGGATTCGACTGTATTTGAAAATCTTTAATATTTAATCCAAGAAAAAAAAAATTAATCTCCAATAAATGTTGTTGGACATCATACGTAATTAATGTGAAGAAGAAATGCACAGAGCCAAGCGCTGAAATAACCTTTGTTATACACCAAACTCGTTTCTCAGTACAATGGTAAGAGTTTAAAGAGCTGTGCCCCAATTACAAATCCCTGAACTTACTGTGTTATTTCAAGTAAAAGTAATAGCTTAATCCCTTGAGCAAATCATCAAGAATTCACAAATTAAATTTTCAGTGCTTTAAATATATAATTACACAATTTTTGTAAGCATCGCTATAGCTTTGTTTAGTAGATCATCTATTTCATTGAACCACTTTCCCACTAATCCTCAATCTTTATTCAAATCATTACAATAAAAGCCATTCACCGAAATAAATTTTGCTTGAAAAAAAAAAAAAAATCTCAATTTATATAGAAATAAATTCTAAATTCAAAATGATTTCACTTACTCGCCATTGTCTATCTTTAATTACTAAACGCTCATCTATGAATGAAATCCACCACACAAATCGGATTTTAGTCGACGTAATAGGCTGAAAACGTCGACAAAATCGGTGGAAGTAGTTGACACGTGTCAAGTGCTTCCACCGATTGTTTATGTAATAATTGACGGAAATTAAAAGAAATAAAATTAGCTTAGAAGAAATAATCTTTAAATAATCAGTATTCGTATATTTTTGAGAAATATGTCTTTTTGTATGCTATTAATGACTAAATTTATTATATTTATCTAATTTGAAAAACAAAACTGAGATTCAGATTAGATTGAAGAAGACGTGATCTGATTGGTTGTCGTACGATGTCGTCATGAGTGTAGCTTTCGTCCGTTTCAGAGGCGAAATCAGTTTTCCGTGCGATTTGCCGTTGTGTCGGTTTTGTGGCTAAGCATTCCGTGGTTATTATTATTTATATGAATTTGAAGGTACGGCGCAATATATTAATTTCAACTTCAAAGTTGTTCATTACCTTTAATTATTTACTCGAAATTATGTATTTTTTTAAAAAACATTTTATTAAAGGTTCTTCACACTGAAAATATAAGAAAAAAAACATTAAGATTATAATACCTAATATTGTAATCAAATACACGAGGTCTTAGGAACTTGTTATGATATAAATGAATTATTTTAGCAATTTTTCAAGTAGATATTATTGATGCTGTATAAAGTAACCAGGTAATTGGCAAGTGCATTAAAGGAGTGTCAGTGTTGAACGTTTCTTGTACTCAATCGTTTAAATCATAATTTCTCAAAACTTTTTTTTTTATTGGGCAGTGCCCACCAACTCAACCCATAGAATCCTCTAATAAACCTAAAACCTCTATCGCCCCTGGACCCTTTCATCACCTCGGGAGCGATACTGGCCACTTTCGAAAACACTGGTTTAAAAGAAATTGATTTATTTTTTTTTACTAACTGTTGATATCACTTCAGCATTAGAGTATTTGCATAACACGAGTTTTGAATCTACCTAATTCAGATGTTTTAGTGTAAAATATAAAGATTTTCACCCCCCCGACAGAGGGAAGTATACAAATTTGAGTGCAGGGAAACCTCACAACAATAATATTTTTTCTAGTTCGGAAATTTCTGTGCTAATTTTAAACTGCTACCTCTCGATATAACGATAAACCCTGTGTAACGATATTTTTTCAAGGTGAGTTCAAGAAAAGTTTGGCGATATAGTCAACGCTTATTATAACAACTCCAGGTTATAGGGACCATTCCATTTTAATGATCAGTGGGACATACGTTATCCCAAACGTTTTCACATAATGACTATCGCTATATGCTTCCTTTCGATACGAAGACCATCTGATGTGACGTCCGTTTTCAACGAAATGATGGAAATCATAATGAGCATCAACTGCAGTAGCACCCCCGGGAAATTTGTTTTTCTTCAGCACAAAATGATTTAATACAAATTTTCTAGTGAATTTTTGTGTCAATTTTTTAACATATTACAATACATACTTATATAAGTTGAGTTTTTTAAGAAATTAGTTCCTGAAATTGAAGGAAAAAAGGGTCAGCTTATACACGGTTCAGTTTTTGAGAAGAAAATATCGACCCCCCACCATTTATATTCATTCTAGATACCCTAATAAACCACTGTTGTGTTAAATCATTAGTAATGGGATGTCTTTTAAGATTGGTAGTGTCTAAGATATTCTGAAGTATATCAAGGACTGTTTCTCACCTTTACTGTTGAGGGATCGTAGAATATATAATGTAATCTTCAGTATTTTATCTTTTGAATGTATAAATGTCCTTACTTTGAAAAAAAATGTAATCCCGCATAATCTGCAGTGGGGCATAATAGTCGTGTGGGCATTTTATTGCACTCTCATCATGAGGATCCAGGTTCAAACCCTATTGACAGCATAGTGGTGGTAATTGAAGTTAACTTTCTGCAATTTTTTAATTTCAAGGCATGAAGCGAGTCCTCCCATTCAAAAAGTCTCTCCACAGAGAGCAAGCAGACCTGCAACTTGATACTGACATGACATGAAAATTCATACATTTACCATCTTTCTTCAAAATATGGAAGCCAGATGGCAGCACCAGCAAGAACAAGAAAAACGAGTTCAACATAAATACTTTAGGGCCACGCATGCATTCAGAGCACACATTCCGGCAAGTACCAATTCATTTGTAATTCCATAGAGGAATGTGTATGAGTTGCATATACGGTTAAGTAGTAGTTTAGCGGGGCATAATCCTTGTTTGTAACTTCCGTTCACCAATAATGAAATCTTCAAAAATAGAAGTTGTCTTTTTTTTTTTTGGAAAAATTGTCATTTTTGTACTATTACACTGCACATTATCCTCACAAATATTCCTTTGAGCAACTTCTGATGAATTGTGATGCATGCTAGAATGTGCTATGTATGTGTTTCACTGTATCTAACATAGGGCTTGAATATGGAATAAATTGCTTGTTGAAATCAAGAAAATTCAGGCCCCAAGCATTTTTTTTTTTCAGACACTATCAGTGCAAAATAGTGTATTCTTTGACTTGACAGGAACCTCTTTCCATGCTATCAGACATCTGCTAACATAATTTGTGATAAGTTTTTGCTGTCCTGAGATTTCAATCCAGTTATGATACATAACAAAAATTAGGATCCAATGTAAATTTTTTTAGTTTCCTGAGATTTGTCAAGACCAAAGACCTTCATTGGTGCAAGTCTGGGTTCCACTGCATTATGTTTACTCAGCAAGCCCCCTTCGTTAATTAGGCTACTATGCCGATTGCCACAAGCAGTAGTGCGTAATGGCTATGATTGGAACAGAATATGGAATTGTGGCTTGACCTTGTGTGTGCCAGGTTACATTTAGTAGCAACAAATAGGATTAGTTTCAGTTTGGGAAAAATCATGATAAATTTATGGTGGGCTCAAACTTTCACCCATTATAGATATATACTTCTCTATGTATTTATATTATACCTCCACCGTAACAAAGGAACATAAAGCGGAATAAATAAACAAGGTCAAATTCTTACCCAGCAACATGTTTGTTTCTTAGGAATTTTTTTCATGTGTTAGAGAAGTGCTGCGTTCAGTCTTTCAAATTCTTTAGCAAATAATTCTGCAGGTCATTTTACTTATATTATGAATGCATTTTTAGGATGTTGTATTCCTGATTGTGGAAAAGGGCGCTGTAGCCCAGGTCGATAAGATACTCGCCTGAAGTACCAAAGGGTGTTTAGAGGTGTTGCGAGTTTGATACTTGGTTCGTCCTTGTCAGGAACTTTCCTGACACGGTTACAACAGAAATGGCAATATGACCACAGAAAATATTGCTACCGCAGGGAGTCCCCCATCAAGGGCTTAGCACACCAACCTCGATGAGTATAAAAATAAAGGCTGCCGTTCGGATTTGGCAATAAATTGCAGGTCCCAGTCTAATTAGCCCTGGTGTGCAGAAAATGACTGTGGTGCACCAAAATGATCAAAGGTGATTGTGGAAAAACATTTTTTTAATAAGAGATCTACTTAGATTCGCCCTTCTAAAATTGAAAAACCAGCTTTGACCACCACTATGCTGTCAGTGAGGTTTGCACCCGGATTCTCACTATGCACTTCTTTTACTCACATATCTATTATATAAACAAAAGATCTATGAAT
This sequence comes from Pholcus phalangioides, assembly GCF_987345545.1. Classification (NCBI taxonomy): domain Eukaryota; kingdom Metazoa; phylum Arthropoda; class Arachnida; order Araneae; family Pholcidae; genus Pholcus; species Pholcus phalangioides. The sequence continues at coordinate 15,787,377 of NW_028301595.1, forward strand.
TTTTTAAATGTAAAATCCACAGATTATGAGCAGGAAATTTTTCTGTCATAAAAAAAACATTATGCTTTGAACTTTCTGATATTCACACAAGATCACATAATTTAACTTGCCCTAATCTATTTCGGTTTTGTTATTCTAGTTTCTGATATATTGTGGCACGCCAGAAACATGGCCAAAAAGAAAACAACGCAGAAACGTCAGAAAGAGCCCTGCGAAGAGGACACATCAGATGAGGAGCTCAAGTCATACAGCAGTGGTAAGTTTTTGAAAAAATATTTCTTGAATGTCATCATCAAAGTTTCGTTAGTATCAGTTGTACTGAGATCAAAGCTTGATAAATCAAGGAATAATTAAGTCTCTAGCAAAGTTTAGTGACACCTTTCCGGTGTGTGTATATTTTGAGTGCAGCTTTAAAATAAAATTTTTTCCACAATTCTGTAGTCCCATTTTAATCATATTAATTGAGCTGTCTAATTTCAAAATCAGATTGCTTTTGACATTTTTCAGGAGAAACAAAAAACTAATTAATCTCATTATTTATGGAAGAAATGTATTTTTTCAAAAATTTCAATTGATTTAATACACAGGTCTTAACCAAATTTTAGCTCTGTAGCCTCTGTATAAATATTACTTTGAGAGAGAAAAATCTATCTGGTTTTGCAACCAAGCACTACTTGACTTTGTCTACTGATAGATTTGCAAGAAAACTACAAATAAATGGCATAATCTGATAATAGACAAAAAAATGGATCTATCTAGTTCAGAAATTACTGAGCTCAGTTGAAGAATAACAATTTCTTTCCCAGTGAATCACGACCAACTCTTAGTTTATGAACACCAATGCTGTCAAAGACCAGCAACGTTTAGTCAGAAACCTGGTGCTGATGGACGTAAAACGTATGAACAAAAAATGGTATTTTTTGTTCATAATCTGACCTATCGTATTATATTTCAATCGTGTGCCTTTCTCAGTGAATCAGAAGAGTTTTTAATTAAACAAAGCAGCAGGGTTTAAGCTGGATAAAAAAATTCCTTTCCCAAAAAAAGCAAAAATGGGGGGGGGGGGGAGCTTTAGCAAAATGCTACAATGTTAATTTAATGATTGATGCAGGGCCGTCATTTCCACTTTTTCCAGGGGGGAGGGGGCAAAGCACATGTACTCAATGTATGTATATATATATATATACACCATTTTTAGTGTATTTTCAAAAGCCGGGGGGGGGGGCAACGGCCCCCTAAATGACGGCCTGAATTGATGGTTGGATGTCTACTCGTTTCGTACCTCCTGTATGCATTTTTGCGAAAGTGGCTACTACTACTTTTGCATTCTGCAATTTTCTTCTGCATTTTATGAAAAATGCAACCGTAGCTTAAACCCTGCAAAGAGGGCTGATTTTTTTTTTTATGAAAGAGGTGATCCTACATAACACTTGCTCGAGGCCAGTCAAGAAGTTGTAAAGTTTTTGTTTTTTACAAATGCAAAGGCCACAACAGACAAAATGTCCAACGAGGTGGCTGAAAAAATATGTCCATAAAAAATATGCATGTCGAATAGATCTATCGAATATAGTTTAGAAACTATATCAAAAATAAAAAATACAGCAACCTAATAACAGCAATAAACTAGTGAGAGAAAGAACTCAAAAGTGCTAATTATAGAGTTAGAGAATTAGCACCAACTAGTGAGTGATAAAGTAGTATTTTCAATGTGTGTCACAAGGTTAGTGGCGTAAATTTTTATCACTGAGTTCAAAAGTGAAAATTTTGTTTTGCACAAAACTTTGTTATTGTCTTCTAATTGTGTGTAGTGTTGTTAATTTGAAGTTAATTGGTTTTTATTGCTGTACTTTCTTTGCCACAATTTAAAAGATGTTGCTAGTCCAACTTTTGACTTGCGACAGATAGACATGCTGGTATAATTTCCTAAAACTTTTTTGTACTCTACTCCAGTTTAGTAGTAAAACATTAAGGTTTACATTAAATAGTGCATAAAAGTTCAGGCACTAAAACTGGTAAAGCGGTAAACAGTGTGGGGTCTGAAGTTTGTCAGCCCTGCCCTGCTGTGGATTACTGTTGTTAAAATTATTCATCACTGACTATTTCTCTTTTTGTGTTTGTTGAATTATTTTTCATGCCTTCTTCGTGATTTGTGTAATTTTTTCATTGTACTGTGTTGATATTTTTACCTTCTTTTTTCTTTAAATAGTCAAAGTATGCCCTCATGTAGCAAAGGGTGTAAACCTGAGTAGGTTGAAAAAGGCTTTAAAAATCAACTTCAATGTTGAAAAATGCAAGGTATGTTTTAGAGTATGTTTACTTGTTTAATATTTGTTCAAAAAAATGAAATTATACGCCCCGAAGTAGAACTTATTTAGACTAACTTTAGTCAGCCCTCAGCTGACTAAAAATAGTCTGTGATAAAAATTCCTTTATAGTGTTTTCTACGGAGAAGAGTTCTTTCCTGGAAATTCTTCCCGAGATTGTTTTGCGACGTATGTCATAGTTTTCGCATATTCTACTTTGGGGCTTATGGAACAGCCTGCTCACTCTTGTACTTTGGAAATTCTCAATTTTTTTTGGAACATGCCATTTATTGCACCATTCTATACTATTGTTCTTACTTTTGTTTCATTTTCACTTGACAAGCATTTAAGTAAACTGATGTTTTGTTGGTCTAGCAATTTTGTTGCAAAAGCAAATGAAGATTATCTATCAACCTAAAACTGGACTTCATATTTAGTTCACTACATTTTCTCGACAACTTCCATAAAACAGCTAAATAACTGTGGTTCTAAAATATTTAGAAAATTATAATAGTTTTCATTTCTTCAAAGACTAATAACATGATTTAAAGCATTTTTTTTCCAGGAACGACAAAAAAGTTATGTAAAAATTATCTTTTTTTTTTCAGCACTAAAAATATAGTCCATACTTGATTTTACGAACCTTCAATTCCGTACAGGTTCTTAAAACAAAGAATCAGTTGCACATAGCATGTTTATTGTAGTGTTTGATTCCATTAAGTAGGAAATAATTTAAGCTATTTGTCTAATTTTTTTTACTTAGGATTGCCAAAGTAAAACTATCGTTGAAAAAGCTCCATCAGATCAGGCTTCAGAAGATCCCAATGAAGTGTGGATGTGCTTGCAGTGCGGATACTGCGGTTGCGGGAGGAATTCAACTAGCAAACATGCTATGCTGCACTACAAAACCCCACGCTCTGACTGTCATGCCCTCGTGCTGAGTACAATATCAATGTCCATATGGTTAGGAATTAATTGACTAATTTTTTCCAGTATTATCAATTATAAGATTTATTTATTAGTACATGGCTATCAGACATTTTTTTATATTGACAACTGATTTTCCTCCATTTCTATTGAGTTTGTTAGAAAATTATACAAACTATATTTAACATTCAGCATCTGTCGCTTTTAATGTCATCCTGCCTGTAACATCAGTTTTCAATGATCCCTGCTAGCTTTATTAACAAGTTCAACTTATTCGTTATTAAATCATTGCCATTTCTGAACTCTTTATTTGATCCTAGCTGTGATGTTACACAGAGGTTTGATTTACAGTGGAATTTTGGATTATGAGTAACTTAGCTGGCAAATGTTTCTTAATACAAATAAAAATTGTGAACAAATTTTAGCTTGATTAGCTAGCAATATCTCACAACATAAAAAGTACTTGTATCAGCAAAGCCTAGACAAGGGCTAGTCTAAGAGGCTTTGCACATTTGTGTTGTCCATTGAGCATCATACGATCACAACTAAACTGACGGTTTTTTCCCTTTCACTCACTGTGGATAAAGATGTCTTAATGAATTCAGAGGCCAGAGTATTTTTCGTTGTGTGTCTCTCTCTCTCTCTCTATGCCCATTCGTTAAGTCATATGTAGACGCCACTGGCGGGAATGGCATTCAAAGCACAAGCCCCATGAAAAATTATCTCGCCCTCTTGTTAATGAAAGTGGGTGATTTTGAAGTTCTTGCTCTTTTGTATTGTTCCAAAAATATTTGAGCCTTCAATATAAAATAAGTAAAAACTCAATATAATGAATCAATCTATACTTCATCTTCGAAAAGAATTTGAATGACATAAAGAAGCGTGATTGTGGAACGAATCATTTGGGTTTTCATTATTTCCTATCGGAAAGTTTGCTTTGATAAATACAAGTGTCTCTGATTGCGAACATGTTCACCGAATGAATTATGCTTGTTTTCTAAAGTTCCACTATTTATAATTGGTAAACTCTCATATGAATTTTGATTTTATTTTATTTTTACATGTTTTTGTATGTTAAACCAAGCATTTTGTTATGTAGTGAATAAAAATGTTTTCAGGTGTTATGCTTGTGATGAAAGTGTGGGTGTTGATACATCTAGAAACCTGAAGGAATGCGTTGAATTTATAGTAAAGAATAAAGACAAGAAACCTCAAACTGTGATGGTGAATGGTAATACTAATGTGATAATCATATCCCAAAAGATTCTGTTCTGTTAACATCTTTAATTTCTATCATTTAAATTAAATCCTTGATCTTTCGGTTCTGTTCATGTGAATTGTTTTATTTTTTTCCTCCTTCAATAGGTATATTTTTATATTAAACTATTATATAGGTTCTGCAAAAAATTTATCAAAGCCAGTATCAACAGAGTTGTCTGCAGATACGCCAGCTAAACCAGAAAAAAATACACCTACCTCCAAATCAAAGCAAAATGAATCATCTTCAAAAACTGCAAGTATCAGTGGGAAAAAGTCTGTCATCTCTAGTGGGAAGGCTGTGAAGGTGTGTTGTGAATAATTTTATTTTACAATGATAGAATTTTGATATTGCAACTGAAAGTATATCTTGTAAGTAATTATAAGTATTTATTGCAAGTAAAAGAAAATATTCAATAGTCAATTTTATTCTGTTTCAGTGAAATTATTTCTGTATCTTTTTTATTCACTTTATTATTTAAAAGATTTTACATTAGGTTGAAAAAATATATTTTTTCCTTTGAATATGTTTTGTCACTATAATTTCATATAGTTTATGAGGTACAGTTAGGAAAAAAACTTTTTTTTGCATTGATGAGAGAAAAAATTTCTGAAGGGGCTGTAGAACAAAAAGTTTGGAAAACTACATTAGTTTTATTTTTATAATGTTGTATTCATTTTTTTTACACCTCCTCATTTTTAAACATCGTCTTTTCTCATAGTCCAAGTTACTGCAATCCAAAGTTTTTACTAGGAAGTAATAGCTTGACCCTGGGCTAACAAAAATTTTTTTAGCATTTTTTCAGCCTTGGCTAATGAATACAAATTCGGCTAACAAACATTTTCATTGGTATGAATACATGTGCTAACATAAACAGATGCATTTTGAGCTGAATTTTTACACCAATCATCAGAATTATTGTCATACAAGCCCAATTAATTCATGTGTACCTCATAATTTTTTTCCAGATGTACCTATACATCTTTTTCAGAAAGTTTTTGAACCATTTCACGTGAAACAATATATTAAGCTAAGAGAAAATATATTTTGAAAAGAGGAGCTCAGATTTGATTGTTTTCAGTCCCTGCATTCTTTCAGTGAAAAACTCTAGGTCAAACTGAATGGTCTGGACTAAGATATCTAAAATATTTATATAGTCTGGAATTTCTGGGAGCTTTTCTTTTCCATCTGCATGTACAAGACACAGAAATAAGCTAACCAAACTACAAATGGATGGGGACACCTATGACCCTGTTTAGGCTGTGCATGTAGTGTAAAATATAAAAGATCCTCAGTACCCCTCAGCTTCCTATAAATTGTTATTTTTTCAGTTTTGAAACTGTTCATTTCAGCCTTCGTTCAGTTTTTGTCTTTTTTATAGTGCTTCTTAGTGTTTTAAATAACCATATCTTTAAATTTTGGGCAGTTCCTAGAGCAAATTAAATAATTTTTCATTGAAACATATGAAAATATGCTTTTTGGCTAACAAACATGATTCTGGAATGAATTATCTATGTTAGTTGAGGTATCACTTTATATGAGTGTAACATTTTCAAAATGTATTTTCATTTATATGGCAGAATTTGATTATTATGTTCAGGCATGCTGGGAAGTGAAGAAGGCTCAAAACTTTTGAAATATTGTGTTATGTGTGGTCATGCAGAATATTTGGCATTTTTGAAAATGAAATATGTTAAATTCAAAGAAGGAAAATTTCATTATGAGCATCTTATGTTATCGAAATCCGAGACTCAAAAGCATTTTTTTGAGGATATTGTTTGTACTCCAAAGTTATGTAACAGGTCTTACCAATGATAACCCCGTCAAGTCTGGGTGCAATTTAAACCGATACAGGGATACCTCAGCTAACAAGCAACTCTGCTTCTGAAGTTTTTCTCCTTTTTTTCATAATATTTTCACCTTGTTTAAAAAATACTTCAGTTAATGTAGATTTAAACAAAAACTACACAGCTGTGTTGTGAGCTGAAATCTTGTCAAACTGAAGGTTTGGACATTTCTTTCATCTGAATATACAATGAAAAAAAATGAGATGGCCATTTCATATTGCAAAAATGGTTTTTCTTGAGATGTGTTATGTTCTGATTTTGCCAGTAGAGTTCCAAGACACCCTCATCTATTTAAAGAAGTATTTTGATCACTGAATTTTGCTTTTTTTTTTCTCTGTATAGGGTCTTTCAAATCTTGGGAATACATGCTTCTTCAATTCGATTTTACAGGTAATTAAGTGTTTCATTTTCGGTTTTATAAGGATATATATATTTTTTGCGTAGCCGGTCAATTTGTCGCAATCAACTTGTCGCGCTCAACTCGTCGCGCATCAATTTGTCGCAGTGCCAATTCGTCGCGGTACAAATTCGTCGCAGTACAAATTCGTCGCAGAGCCAATTCGTCGCGATACAAATTCGTCGCGGTACAAATTCGTCGCAGAGCCAATTCGTCGCAGAGCCAATTCGTCGCGATACAAATTCGTCGCAGAGCCAGAGCCAATTCGTCGCGGTACAAATTCGTCGCGGTACAAATTCGTCGCAGAGCCAATTCGTCGCGGTACAAATTCGTCGCAATGACAATTCGTCGTGTAACCAATTCGTCGGGACGTCAATTTATCGCAGAGTCAACTGATCTGTATGTACGCGATCTGTATGTAGGTTTTTTGTCTCATACGTGAAAAAATAAACATGAAGAAAAGTTTTTTTCCATCAAGAAATGCACACAGTTTACTAAATTTTTTTTTTTTTTTGTCATTTCGAAAAAAATCATCGAAATTACATCGAAATTAAAATTACTATTGATATTAATGTTTTATTATTTAATTATTGTAAATGTTAAAAAAATCATTTTTTCTATGATAAAATTTTAAAATTCTGTAAAAAAATGTCGGTGTTTATGATATTCCCCAAATTACAGTACAGCGGAGGCTCTCTTTAAGTGTAAACTTGTATCTGTCCCATGTGGAATCGAGACTCCCACCAACATTAACCACTACAGTATCTCCACAAGAACCTGAAATAATTAATAATTTAATTTAATTAATATTTCATTTTCACCGGATAAGCCACACTTGTCGCTTTCTCTCGAGATTTCCATTACTCGTAGCGAGGGGAGTTGGGGCGCACACCGAGATGATAAACTGCGATCACATACATTTTCAAAATTTAATTTGCACCGGATAAGTTGCTCAAGTTAAAAACTCAAAAAATCCAACCAATAAAGTTCATAGGTTACATTCGAGCAAATGCAACCGATAATCTTATTGGTTGAATTTTTCAAGTTTTATAAAAGGACTTTTAGAACACTTTCATAGTGTAATGCTAGCCTTAGATATATTGTCGGTAAAAAATTCCTCAAAGATGTATTCCCTACATGGCAGATACATATTCAATAGTGAATTAGGGCCATTCAAGTATTACGTAAGCAGATTTTCAGCCTTTTTGACCCCCTCCCCATTGTCAGCAAAAATCAGCAAAACACTGACCCCCATCCCCTCCCCCGTCAGCAAAATTTCACCAACAGCTTAGAATATTTCATATCTTCAAATTCAAAAAGGGGTGGTTGATGACGTAAGCGACCTTCAACCCCCCCCCCCCCCCGCCATCAAAAGTCAACAAATCCGAAACTCCCTCCCCGATGCTGACGTAATACTTGAATGACCCCTTAGGCAAATTGTGCTTTGGGATGGGCATTGATCCTAATTTATCATCTTGGTGTGTTCCCGCAACACCCCTCGCTGCGAGAAATGGAGATCCCGCCAGAAAGCGGGAGTGCGGCTTATACGGTGAAAATTTAATTTTGAAAATTTATTTTATCCTAATTTATCATCTTGGTGTGTTCGCCCAACGCCCCTCGCTGCGAGAAATGGAGATCCCGCCAGAAAGCGGGAGTGCGGCTTATACGGTGAAAATTTAATTTTGAAAATTTATTTTATCATAACTTATCTATCATCTTCGTGTGTTCGCCCAACGCCCCTCGCTGCGAGAAATGGAGATCCCGCCAGAAAGCGGGAAGTGTGGCATGAATACCATGAAAACTGAATTTTGAAAATTTATTTGATCGGCGTACTGACTCTGCGACAAATTTGTACCGCGACGAACTGATTCTACGACAAATTTGTACCGCGACGAACTGACTCTGCGACAAATTTGTACCGCGACGAAATGAGTCTGCGACAAATTTGCACCGCGACGAAATGAGTCTGCGACAAATTTGCACCGCGACGAACTGACTTTGCGACAAATTTGTACCGCGACGAGTTTGTAGCACGACGAATTGACGCTGCGACAAATTGATTGCGACGAATTGTCGCGCGACAAGTTGATCGCGACGAATTGACCTAGACCCTATTTTTTGTATTGATGAATTATGATACAGTCGAATCCTGTTATAGTGCAAAATCTCCTGTTAATGAAAACTTATCTAATCCTTAAATAAGTTTATGTAGGAACAATGTATTGTGAATTCCAATATTGCAAAATGAAAAATCTGTTATAATGAATCCAAAAACAAGTTTCTGAAAATCAACAAAAGAGTATAGAATGTTCCAAAAAATAATCTTGTAAAATGAGTTTCAGAGAATTAATTTGCTGAACTGTTGGATAAGAAGGGTTGTTTATAGCTTGTGGAGGTGTGGGAAAATATTTGAACCAATACGATGTGTGAAAAAGAAATAAAATCTATGCTATGCGTAGGAATGTTTCATATTTCTTCTATTTCAAAATGAGTGACCTCAACGGAAAAAGTTTTTGATTAAAGGAAAAACTCAAGATCATTTCTGAAGTTGATGCTGGAATGAATAAAAATATGGCGTTAAAATACGACGTATCTCCCATCTACTCTTTCAACATTTTTGAAAAATTAGACCAAGTTGGAATTTCAAATTCAAACAGCAGATATAGGATTCCCATAGAAAAAATACTAGACTTTCTCATTTTCAAGATGTGGGTGTAGTTGTCTTTACAGGACATTCATTCAAGAAATTTTCCAGAAACACATGGTTTTAGCACATACATTCCCAAAATGTGGCAATTACCACCCTACACATATGAGAAAAGACTGAAATTTGTTTGTGCTTTTGGATGCAAAATCTTTCAAACATTTGCTTCAAGAATTGCATGTGTTTGAGCATGTTTATACTTCAGAGGAATTTGTTGTTTCCTCGACTTCCACACATACTTGTACAAAATATATATATATGGATTATTTGTCTCAAATATGTTAAGTAAGTAAAACTTAGTTAAGAAAAATTCAATGTCTAGTTGATTTGAGTTGCTTTGGGTTATTTTTAAAACTTAAATTCATTATTTTTATTATCTAGAATTTGATAGCTAATTTTTACCGTAGAATCAATTTTTAACAAATGTTGCAATTCGCAAAATTGGAAATTCCTTTAGAACGAATTTTTTTTATAATGAAGTGATTTCTTTAGCCTCTTGGAGTTCGTATGACAGGATTCGACTGTACTTGAAATTGAACTTTCACAAAACTTTTCGTTCTTGTTGTAGTCCATTAATTTCACAATTTACATAAATGTTTGCAGTATTTTCGACAAGAGATCTTCACAAGTTTTAAAGACTTTTGAAATTGCATCCTATTTAAGTGTTTGACTCTTACAGATGAGCTTTTGTTTTGCTTTGCTTATACAGAATATGTGCCAAACACCTTGGTTGCTGCAAGAAATGGATCAGCGCTCTGAGAAAGGTTATCTGTGGGAGATACCATTTCTGGTGATTGACAATGAAATTGTTCAGAATGTAGAGGTTTGTATATATATTTTTTTCTCTATTTATATTCTTCTGCTATTCTGAAATAAAAATGAATTATAATCTTCTTTGCAGGGATGATTTCACAAAAATAATTAACTTGTGACTAATCTATCCTATATGCATCCTTATTTTTGTTTTGGAGTTATTTTTTTTATTATTTATTTATATTATTATTATTATTTACTCTTGCAGAATTCATCACGAGTGCCTCTATTAGAATGTGGTCCTCTCACTCAAGCATTCTGCAATTTCTTAAAGCAAATGAAAAAGCCTCCTCAAGATAACAGAAATGAAATCGTTAATCCAAGCAATCTCTTTGACCATATATGTAGGAAGTAAGTCCTTTTTTATTTTCCCCCACAAACTATTTCTCCTACAGTTTTTTTTCATGAACTTTTTTTTGCACATACACAACATTAATATACTTATTGAGAATTTAATTATATTTTTTCAATAGGAATGAAAGGCTTTCATCGGGGCAGCTCAAGCCAAAATTATCACATATGTGAAACATTTTTTTTTGGTGCCCCTCTAGCATACAAGCCATACTATTAAAATAATCCAGTAAACTCACTGCTGTATTCCCAGCTAAATGAAATGCATTAAAAATTTCTCTGCGAATCATTACACCTAATACATTCATAGTTTGAATTTTAAAGACAAAACATTTTTCCATAGTTGTTTTTTTTCCTTAACTTTTAAAGTGGTGCCTCATGTGACCACATGGATTGCACAGCAATAAAGCTGCCCCTGCTTTCATTTTCATAAATTACAGTCAAACTCAACTGTAACACAGCTATTCAGGTAACTGAAAAATTGTGTCCTCATTACCAAAATATCATTGAAAGTTGATGTTTTACTTATGTTGGTATGAAATATAGTTATGATGTGTTAAGCTGAAATGATAATATAATTTCCCATATCCAAGATGGGGAGGGGGAGGCTTTGACCCATTTTTTATTTTCATAAATATCTCCGGGAATGTAAAAGTTTGCTAAAATAAACTTCTTTGAAGCTGGCAAAATACCCTGTCTTTATTTGATTGGATCAAAATGATATTGGGGGGGGGGGGGGGGGTCTTTAAGCCTTGCAGGCAATGTAATGATGCACAGGTGATATGGCTATATTTTTCCCTTTCAAACAAGAACAAAAAATTATAATTGAAACACATGCACCTTCATCTCCCTCCAAAAGAATTTTCTATTCTATTAATAATTATTAATAGAAAAAATTGATAAATATTTCAGCAATATGCCAAGCCAAATTATGAGAATTTCTTGAAAAAACTCCAAAGGATAAATGTTATAAAGTTCAAATAATTTAATCAGTAGTTTGTTATTTACATTTTTGTGGAATGATATCTTTAGATCTCCTCAATTTCGTGGAAACCATCAACAAGACAGTCATGAGTGTCTTCGACATCTGTTAGATGGGATACGCAATGAAGAGATCAAAGTAAATACACTTACAGTATTTTTCTCATCAGTGTTTTATCATACATAAAAAAATTTGTGACATGTATTCCCAATGTGTTCTTCGCATGTATTCATGTATGCTATGTAACTGAGATGGCAATTCATAGTCGCTTGTACATATGATGAATTTGCAAACTAATCTTCTGCCTTGATTAATAATTTTCATAGAGGCAAAAGAAGGCAGTTCTGAGAAAGTTCAAACTTGAGAAGGCTAATCCGGATGAAGTTGATGAGAATACTAGACAACTGATGAAAGGTAAATAAATTTTTAAATTGAAAATTTCAGTTTCAGTGATGAGGTGTTATTCAAATTAACCCTTTGGGAAACCTCTTTAAGACAGAAACTGTCTAACGTGGAAACGGAAGGCATATTTGGTTAAATTTTAAATGATAAAACTGCTAAAACAAAGAATTTTTGGCCAAGTGCAAGTTTTTGTCCTTTGGATGGGAGGGCGTTAAGTCATACAAATCCCCTTTTTGTTAGAAAACTCTTACTACTTGGAAAAAATATGAATGCTTATTATTTATCTGAACTGGTTCTGGAAGTAAGGGGTTGGTCTTGGGTGGAAGGGGATTTACTATTCAAAATTTACTAAAATTACATTCAGCATTTGATCTATAATGAAAACGGTAGCTTTCATTAGAAAACATTTTTTTTTCTTGGAAAAAATGTTGATAATTTCTATTTAAAGTAGTTCAGGGAAAGAAATAGGTGAGGGAGAGACTGAATTTTTGTTTACAATTTATAGCGATACCATGTTTTTACTTATGCAGAGGTTTTCATTCAGTGTAGAGATGGTTACCAGCTACAAAAAACTTCTATTGAATTTGAACACAAAAATTTAAGCGTTACAGAAAGATGTAGAATCTTTCACAAACGTTATTGTTTGTTGATCTGATTGTGATAATTTTTAGAAAGGTATGCGATTTCCCAGTTTTTTATTTTAAATGTTAAAAATTTTTTCATTTTTTACAAAAGTGAGATTTTATTCTATTGCTATTGAAAACATTTTATATTTAATTTTAACAATTGAAGAATATGGAATTTGAAATGTATAGTTATTTGAAACAACAAATATGAAAAAAAATCAAAATAATATCTCTCTCCATTTAATACTCATTTGTTTATAGTACACTGCTCAAAACAAGTAGGGGAGCAAGCAAAAAAGTGAAGAAAACCGTGTGAGACAGCCACGTATTGGCATACAATGGATAGTACACGCATATCAATGCGCAATACAGAAAAAAGACGTAAAAAAATTTGAAATTAAACTTTAATTCTTTGAAAATATGGAAAAAACATGAAAAGATGATTTAGGGCAACAATTTGGTTACATGTAAACGATAAAAAAAAGTACTGTTTAGACATGATGCATGAGTTTTAATAGGGCGTGTGGTCTCCTCGAACAGCTAAGACTGCTGCACACCTGTTTGCCATGGATGAGATGAGGTTATCGATCAGACTTTGGGGAATACTGTTCCACTCCTCAAGAAGTGCAATCTGCAAGTCTCGGGCAGTAACAGGCGGCCTTGGTCCGAGCATGTCCCAATGGACTCAGGTCAGGAGAGCACGCTGGCCATTCCATACGCTGTATTGTTTCAGCTTCAAGCATGTTCTCCACCAGACGAGCTCTATGCGGTCGGGCATTATCATCCTGGAAAACAAAGGAATCTCCAATGGCTCCAGCGTAAGGGATGGCATGAGGTCGCAGTATCTCGTCTGCATACCTTCAGGCCGTCAAAGTGCCATTCCGAATGATATGCAGGTCCGTACGTCCGCCTATGCTGATTCCACCCCATGCCATCCAACCAGCTCGTCTGTATTGTGACCTTTCACGAACGAATGCTGGGTTATTTCGAGTGCCCCTGTCCCTCCATACCAGAACACGTCGGGTGTCACACTCCAGACTGAATCTGGACTCGTCTGTAAACAGCACTTGGCTCCAATCATGTTGCTCCCAATTTCGATGTTCAGCAGCCCATCTTCGTCGGGCTGCACGGTGGCGTGGGGTCAACGGAATGCAGACCATTGGCCTACGTGCATAGAGCCCTCCCTCATGAAGCCGATTACATACTGTTTGGCTGGACACCCTTCGTCCTGTTGCCAAGAGCAACCCTCTTTGCAGCTGCGTAGCATTCTCTGTTCTGTTTCGACGGGCTGTTAACCGTATATACCGGTCATCAGTTGCTGTAGTGGCACGTGGCCGACCTTGCCCTGGTCGACGTCTAACATTTCCTGTTTCTTGGAATCGATTCCACAACCTTGCAACAACACTTCTGGCGACTCCAACAGCGTCCGCGACACTACGTTGTGTTTGCCCGGATTCCAGTCTGCCTATAACACGCCATGCCATGAATTCCAGTAAATCATGTTGTTGAGACATCCTCAAGTCACCTTGTCTCAAAAAAAATACTGCGCAATCGAATTTCACAGTTACTGCAGTAAAACAGACGTTTTTGCAACATACCGATTTCTGCCCTTATCTTCTTTCTCTGGTTTTTGACGTCATGAACTTTGATTTGCATATGAAGTTTTCTTCTTCCGTTTCCTGCTAGGCTTTAAATTATGGATGATTCATTTTATGTTACTTATCGGTATACATCTTTGCATAATTTTGTTAAAACCATGTGCTCCCCTAATTGTTTTGAGCAGTGTAGTTGGGATGATATTCTCAAAATTTAGGTTTTGCTAAATGATAGAAATAAATCACTGCATATATTTTTGCGTGCATCTTTATAAAATGGAAAATAATTTGTCTCTAGACGTTTCGTTTTCTAACAAAATTTCATGATTAATTAATTAACATTAATTTCATTCATAATTATGTTAATCATTTGGTTGGTTATTTTAATTACCATTGAAAACAAAAAAAAATGTTTTTCAAACTATTGTAGTACACAAATTATCTAACTTGTGCCATCAGTAAATAAAGTGCTAATCATCTTAAGACCATATATATACAGTCAAACCTCATTTGTGCGTCACCCGGTTAACCCATCACTTCGCTTACCAGGTCACTTTTTGGAAGTCTCAATTGTCCTCTATGGGGTACTAATGTTATTGAACTCCTGATAATGTGTCACTCTACTCCGCTTAATAAGTCACTTTTGCGAAAGCACCCTTTTGAAAATTACCATTCAAATCTGAAACTGCCTACAATATTTACGGAAGTTCGTCGTTCACTCTTGCTGTGTTAAAGATTTATTATACCTATAGCATTTCTCAAGTAGAAGCCACTGAAGCTGTCTACCTTCCCCCATCCATACCTTTTACTACAGGTTTGTTAACAGAATCCTTCTGTGAACATTAGGCTGTTTCTTATTTGGGAATGGTTCAGCAAGAATTTTTTTTTTATAAAGTTGCGGTTTTTGGGCAGCATTAGCTGAAAAAACTGTATCCATGGCAGAAATTCAAAAAAACGTTTAGTTTATAGGGCGAATTCAATATTTTTGGCTGTTTTTTGACGTTTGAAACAAATCTTGGCTAGACGATTGTAGAGCATCTATTAACCCTGGTGTTCATTACAGAAAAAAATCATGAGGTTTATTTTTCTAGTTTTCACCAGACATACACAACATAGTTTTCTGTGTCTGCTCTCGTCCTACAGTCAGAATGTTCTCCAAATTAAAAAAAATTCGTTCACCATTAAAAACAAAGCAGCGTTAGTGGTAAAGTATGAAAAATCGGGAATGACAAAAGTTGCATTCGCTAAGATGAAGGGAATATCCCGTACAAGTTTGAATAGTATCCTGGCACCTAAGGAGTTGATTATTTCGGCAGTGCACAATGGGGTTACAAAGCGCAGGAGATTTTGAGATTCGGAAAGTAAAAACATATCCGATGACGAAACAGACAAAGAATTACCTCCTGAAAAGATGCCTTCCAAACAAGAGGCCAAGGATTCTATCGATCTATTAAGAAAATTTGTATCGGGACTAGAAAGCACAACAGACAGACTTCCAATTTCTTTCTTCTTTGGAGAGAAGAATCACTTCTTCAACCACCAATTCCATACAAACAAAACTCGATAGTTTTTTTTTCAGTGTAAAATGAAGAATTTTTTTCCAACTCATAGATAAAGAATATGTATTTTATTTTCATTTATAATGTTCCAGAAAAAGTAAACTGCTGTACAAGAAGACAATATTTTGGTTACCATTAATATGTGGAAAAATTTTTTAATTCTGAAAAATCGAAAAGGTAATATTTTTGTGTTTTCAAAAGCGTAATTATGTAGCAAATAAACATTAATTAATTAAGAAACTCGAGTAATCAATTTTCATGATTGAGCATGTTTAAATAACTAAAATTTGGCTTTTCCTGCATGAATACATCCATAGGAAGGCAGGAATTGGCACAGTTATGGCTTACTCCGTTTAACGAGTCACTCCGCTCACTAAGTCATATTTTTGCTCTCCCAAGAGTGACTCATTAACGAGGTTTGACTGTATATACACAAACTTTTTCATTGCTTCTAGTTTTAAAAGCAATTAATTCAAAACCCTATTAGCAGCAGAAATTACTGTAGTAGATCGCTAAATGTAAAAAGGGGTCATGTCACATTTTTTCAATTTTTATATTTTGATGGATTCGTGTAACAGAGACGTCAACACATAATTTTATGGTAAAATGGGTCAAGTCTCGCCTCTAGATGCTGAGAAAAAACGAATGTTAAAAGTAAAAAGGTGTCAAGTTCAGGACATAACCCCTTTTTACATTTAATTCTCAAGACCGCTAACAGGTGGCAGCAGGGTTTTCCTGTTGAATTACCATCATAAGGTTTTCTTTATTTACATGATGTCAAAAATAAGATGTCAAAAGCCTGAAACACCAAAAACATAAAACAAGCTGATAAAAAGATGTTTGGTAACAAAAGACAGTGCAGTTATTTTATTTTGAAAAGTGGTGGGGGTTAACGAAAATATTAGTATAAGTTAATTTTGCAGCTCTCTCTCTCTCTCTCCAATTTATAAATATCTGCTGCAAAACTCCTCTGAATTTTGTTGCTCCAAAATTGCTTGAAATGGACTTTGTCACTTCCCACCCCTGTATAATTCATAGTATTTAAGTTTTGATTTTAAACTGAAACCATTTGTTCCAATACTTGGATTTTTTTTAATGAAATTTCTAATAATTGATTTTATAAATTTTTAATTACAGTTTCTAAGCATAATCTTTGTACAGCATATGTGTAAAGTAATATTTCATAAGGGGGCTGTTCAAATATTACGTTAGCAAATTTTTAGCCATTTTTGACCCCTTCCCCCACCTTGTCAGCAAAAATAAGCAAAACGCTGACCCCCCCCCCCATCAGCAACATTTCGTTATCAGTACTGCCCCTCTGAATCCTAATGCATATTGGTGGGATAAGAGACAAACACGGGGGGGGGGGCATAGGGAGGCTCGTGCTTCCCTCCCACGATCAAAAATTTATTTCTTTAATGCAAAAATAATAATTTTTTTAAAATTGAAATTTTGGAAGAAAATACCTTTAAATGTTATTATAATCAATTTCCGTTAATTTTAATGTTATTTGAAGGCAATGAACTCAAAATTTATCTTTAATAAATTCATTGTGACCCACCCTCTATAAGCCATATAATGATAAATCACATAAAGGTCCTTGGCCCGCAGACCAAATATGGCCCTGGGGGTTATCTGATGCGATCTACCCTCTTCAAACCTAATTTTGTAAAAATGAACTAAGAGGCACATTTAACAGGATCATTTAAGTGTCCCGTGCTACAACAATAGAACATTTAAGCGGCCCGTGGAACATTTTCAGATCACTTAAATGACCCGGACATGGTTTCAGGACACTTGAGCGATCCGTGACACATTTAGAGATCCCTTGAGTTGCATGTGACGTTGTTTTAGAGCACTTAAATGGCTCCCTCCAGTGCCGTTCTACATCACTCAAATTACCCGAGGCACATTCTCAGATTATTTAAGTGATGCGTGGCACAGTTCCAGAGCACTTAAGTGGCTGCGACACATTTCTAGAGCACTTAAGCAGCCCAGGAACATTTCTAGAGCACTTAAGCGGCACCCGGACACATTTCCAGATCACTTTGATCCGCGAAAAATTTAGAGATCACTAAAGTGGCTCTGTGTAGGGCACTTATCAATAGGGGGGATGTTACTTCAAGTGCCCACAAACTATCGAAAGGTTTTTCTTGTTTTTGGCGCGCCGAGTAAGATGCCATTAAAAATATTTCATATTTTCATAAAGGGTGGTTGATGACGTAAGCATTATTCAAACCCCCCTCCCCTCTTGTCATAAAAAGTCAGCAAATCGGAAACACCCTCCCCCCAATCGATGATGACGTAATACTTGAACGGCCCCTAACAAATTAATTCCCTTTACAAAAATAGTGTGGATTAGATTTGCACTTTTCAATCTTTCTCGTTAGACTGGATTTTCTTTTATCTGGATAACCCTCATCTCAGTTTGGTCAGTGATGAAAGGTTTTTGCTGTATATTTGTTCTTATTAAAATTTACATGTGTAATCATTAATAGAGAAATGTTTTATAATCACATCATAGCCTATGGAAGCTTTGCATCCCATACAGTAGTGGAGAGAATTTTTGGTGGTCAACTGATGAGCACAGTTGTTTGTGAGGAATGCAAAATGGTAATTTTTGGATACACAAATAATGAATAAATATTTAATAAATGACACCTGTGTAATATTAAATACAGTGAAACCTCACTACAACGATACTTAATATAACTATAAATCCTTGTACAACAATAGTTCCTCCTGATCTGCTGAGTATCGTTATATCCAGATTTCACTGTATAATGTGGTAAATTGATAATATACCCAGTCATTGGTATGGTATCGCCCCCCATAGTTATGGCACCATACATCACTTGCACTCTGCCAATATTATGTTAATATTAATACTAGTGCAACACCAGAATTTCAAACTACCTAAAATGACAAATAGTGGTTATTTTCACAGCAATAAGAAAAATTCAACATTGATAATTTTTCTCTACTGTTAACTTCTTTAAATTGCATCTATTTAGTTTCTCCATCACATTTTTTACGATAAACCCTTTTTCATTCACTTTTTTTTTAGAATTTCTGACAAAATATCTTGTGCGGTAATGTTATTAATGCATGCATACATAATTTGTCTTACATAAATTTAATGAAATCATTATTACATAATTTCATGTATTTTTCAAACAAAAGAAAGTAGTAGCTCAGGAGGAGTGAAGATGAATGTATGTGTACTTGTTAGCCTAGTCGAAAGAATCAATAAGTGGTAAAAATATGATCACAATAAAGATGCTCTTTGTCATGCAACATTTTAGTAAATACCATTTCCCATTTTGTAAGACCAACCCTCCCCAGAAACAAGTTCCTAATACTCAATCCAAAGCAGTAAAAGCTTCAAGATCCATAAAAATGGTGTATGACTCAAATTTTGTATGAATATAAGCTTCAAAAGTGTATTTAAATTATGCAAAATATATATGGGTACTGTTAAAAATCAAATTCCATGATAGAACATCTGTGCTTTCTATATTAATGTTCGCATAAGAAGACTCTGTATCAACATATTTGTGAAGATACTAGTAGAATCTATATATATGTAAGATTGATTTTGTGTTCTCTATACAAATCTATAATTTTTTACCTGTTTCATCACAAATTTTGCACGAGACAGGACCCAGATACAAATACAACACCACAACAGGCAAAATGCCTAACAAAGTGGCTGAGAAATTTGATTGAACCGTAGGCTAATTTAAAAGTTTTTCAGAGCTGGGCAAATGCCTGAAATGGGCAGAAAACTGTCGGGCAGCAATGGTTTCTGATCCTCAACAATGATTTTTAGAATGTTTACTTTGGTTACCTTTGTTCCCTAACAATGCATTTCCGATATGCCTTCACAATGGTTTGTCACTTCTTTAACCCTAGAATATTAGCTTTACATCTCAGAAACGTTGACGTATAGGCAGTTAACATGCAGTTTATTCAGTTTTAGTTAGTATTCTAGGGTTAATACTGCCAGTATTATGTATAATAGTTTATTCCTTTATAATGGTTTGTCACTTTTTCAATCCTCCCAGTAATTGAAGAAAACCCTGTGCAGCACCGGGTAAGTAAAGAGATATCGATGTTTCAGGAAAGGAAAATTCATCTCTGCCCTTATGGAGACACAAACCCTTGTAATGTCTGTCATTTCCCGGATGAGTGCTCTATCAACTTAGCTATGAAGACAGAATTTCCCATCTGTCCTTCCTAGGCAGAGATGAATTTTCCTTTCCTGAAACATTGATACCTCCTTACTCAGCCAGTTTTCTGTATTTATCGTATTAACAAGGGAGAGCTACATCTTTCGTCATGGCTGAAGTGACTGCTGCCCTCATTCTAGTTAGAACTTTGTTATCTTTACTACTCAACTAAGAAACCTAAAACGCTTATGTTCTATGAGTTTAAAAGCTTTGAAAAAAGTAGATAAGTTTTGGAATTTCAATAACCTAAGATATGCCATTTCAGCTTAATTGCATGTCAAAGTGGTTTTGCAGTCAAAATGACCACTTTTCCTAGTGTTAAGAGCATGTCAAGAACTAGAAAACAACTTTATTACTAGCGTTTTTTCAACATGTCACTCAACAACATCTCAGATTTGTTCCTCTGCGATTGCAGTTAATGTCGTTGTTCATACTGTTTTGGTTGATTTTATGTTCTGACACACCATTGACTTTGAAATTTTATTTTATGAATTTTCATTTCATGAATAAATAAAAATTTATTCCAGTTTTTTCCCTCTTATTTGTAACAGTCTTCCCAAGTATTTGAGCCATTCATGGACCTTTCTTTGCCATTAGCCGAAGAGAAGGTATGATAATGTTTTGAGTTTTTATCATTTTATATTTTACCTACTTAATTATCATTATAATTCACTGCAAGAATATTTTTTTTGTTATAATATGAAAACTGTTTGATAAGTTTGCTTAATTTGAAAAAATGCCACTTGCTAGTTCATATCAACTTTGTTTTCAGTTGATAGCAACTTTAGCATCCATCTAATGAATTTTTATTTATTTTTTAATGTTTTCACGTGATCAGGGAACTGTGTATCCGAGTGAGTGAAATCATATTTCATTTTAGATAAAACAGTAGCGCAAAAATGTCAAAGAATAGACAAGACAACAAATTTTTACTGATCTGTTGTCTTCCTGAGAATGTATGTTTTTTTTTAAGTAAACCATATATTTTCCTCATGCAGAAATTTATTTTTCTGATTATAAAATTACGATTCCCTCCTAATAAATTTTAGTATGAGGTACCCCCTTGTAAATTGGAAAATGGACTGTGTTACTTTTGGGGATAGAGTATGTTTTTTTTCTTAGGTTATCAGGTCTGCATTTTCATTTGCCATTTTTTTTTCAATCAAAATGTATAATTAATGTGTGTATATACATTGTTTATAGGTTATACGTACAGCTAAAGGTCATAACAAGCAAGCTGATGATGATGATGATTTTGGGATGTCCACAGTACCAAAGCGTCTCAATGGTGAAAACATCTTAAGCAAGCACCAGGAAAGGAAGATGAAGCAGCAAGCTAAAAAAGCTGCAAAGGTAAAATTATGAATTTTTAATTTATTTTATACACACACACCTCTTCTTACTATAACATCCAATTACAGATGACAGTACCTATATAATAACGCAATACATGTACAAAACTTACGTAAATGCACTGTCAAGTTCCACAGAAAGCATGTTTCTGACACAAGCCACCTCTTCGGATGTAAAATTGTACCACATCATGTCTGTGATTATCAACCAAGTGTGGGGGTTAATAAATGAGCATCATTTTTTTATATGGCCACTAAGTAATTTAATAAAAACATAGTTTTACTTAAGGTATCTTTCCAACCTGTTGCTTGCTAGAGGCACCCCAGAATGTAAGAGAAGTGAGACAATTGAAACTTTTAATTTCTCGATTAGTCTGCTACAGTGTTTTGAAAAATACAAAATTCCACACCAAAACCAAGAATCCGGAATTAAGGGAATAAATAACTGTGAACCAATTTTCTCGATTGTAATCCTGTTCATTTGCTATTATCAAGAAGAGGTGATTCAAACTATTATAATGCAGATAAAGCAGGAATGTTATAAAATATGTTGGTTTAGAGAAAAAAATAATAATTTTAATTCACTTGCAATGAGATGTCTTGTAATAATTTTTCACAGCATTTATAGGCTGTCATTGTAGCAGGCTTTTACTGCAACTGCAGTTCCATACTTCTCCGAATCTAACACCTTGTTCCCCAGCTGCAAAAAATGTGTAAATATTTTTCATGTCACACTGATTCTAACATACAATTCACATATTGCATAAGAAGATATCATTTAATTCATATAGAAAAAAGCAAAAATGAGCAAGTCCAATTCAAGGTATGCTCAACTGCAACATGGGGATGAAACGCAAGCAGCGGGAGCAGAGGTACTTGCTGAAGATGTTAAAGAGGGACCTAAAGTAAATGAAGGCAGAATGGATCACCATGTACAGAACACGTCTTCCATTGATGGTAATGATGAGGAAAAAGAAGATTCAAATCATGGCAAGTCATGTTTTCATTTTATATATAATTCATTGAAATCATCAAATTTGATAATTCCCTGTCCATGCCGAAACGTTGTGGACTGGGAGGTTGTGATTTATGAGTGAACAAATATATAAATCTTTGTCTGAAGTTTAAAATTTGGAAAGTTCTCAAAAATATGATAATTAATATTGAAGGATTGGACACACCCTACTGCTCCGTATCTCAGAGCGATATCTGAACCTTCTCAAAGAATGTGTGTATCTGGAAATTTATTAAATAGCAAAGAAAAGTAGTTGCCTCTGCCGAAGGCAAAAAAGGATAAATTGATATAATGATTATGTACTCTTTGTGAATAAATAATAATATTGTCATGCTCTATGGGACCAACCTCTTTTCCTCTATCTTGATTGCTCAGATCATGACACTGATATAATCTTCATAAAAGATCAGCAATCGTTAATCTCTAGATTCATAACATCTAGTCAGTAATCTGTAAAAAAACTATAGCAATCAAATGATCACACAAAATTATAAATATGATTATTAGGTTACAGTGTATCACCATCCATCATATAAGAATCTAGTAATAGTCAATCATATTGTAAATAATATGGGTATATAAAATTATTAATCATAGTAATTGTGTGTGTAATAATTTAGTGTTGAATTTTGATTATCCTATATAATTGGCAAATCAGAATTTTTAAATAATTGAATATATATTCAACCAACATGTACCCGATTTGATCGGCGTTGCTTTGCAGGTATATGAAAAAAGGTGTTATGACACTCAAAAGCATTTTTATGCTTATATTTTTAAGTTAGTCTTTTTACCTTAATTAATGTATTCATTTTCATCAATAAGAGATTTTCTTATTCTAGCAATACTTTCATAGCAAACTTGTGCATTCAGGTAGTTCTAGCTTTATGTTTGCTTTTGGTACCACACATCTTGATTTACCAAAAATGTCGGATTTTAAGTATACCTTTCTCACATAAATTAGGCGAGTTCAATAGAGATATAAGAAAAATTGCTCAGTATTTTCTATTCTTAGATCATGTACAGTAGACTCGCTAATTCTGCACTTATCAGACTATAGTGTGCCGGATTACCAATATCACTGGATTACTGGAAATTAATTTAAAAAGCCCATTTAAATAATAACTTCTGCACACAGACATGCAGTGACATGCCTTTCTCTTCTTTGCTTGAAGAAAATACCTAATAACGCTGGATTACTGGATAGGTTAGACTAGCCCATCCAGTATTAAGAAAACTGGAAGAAGAAGAAAACTAGCATGCGGTCGGATTATCGAGAGTCTACTGTATTTAAAATTAGAATTAAGTACGACAAAATATTAAAGAATCACACTACAAAACATAATGTTTGCAACAGCATGTTCTTCAGTCTCGGAACATGAAGATTGAAAGTGCAGAATGCAATATCTGTATTTCGTATTAGGTCGACAATAATTAAATTAGAGAAATTATATGCTTAGTTTTCATTATTATCAAAATTCCTGAAAAAAACAATTTTATTACTGAGAACAAATATTATTTTATTCTTATTCGAATGTTTAATCAATGTTTAATATGAATTTATATATATATATTTTTAAGTGTATTCTGTTATTCTTATTACTCGTAATAATAATTCAATACTTTGGTTTTCCTGGTATGCTGAAAATAGACCACACTCCAATATTCAGAAAGCTGGTCCCCCCCCCTTTTTTGTCATGCTAGTTAATATTGTATTATAAAGAATAAAAATGAATCTTGTAAAAATACTGTACTTTTTATAAATATGCAAAGAATGAATAAAATTTATTTCACAGAGCAATCTGATGCTGATGTTGAAGATAACGAAGACAGTGAAACATTTTTCCACAATCTGTATGAGCCACAGACCAATAGTCAAGTTCCTAAATCAGCAGAAGCCAGTACAACTTGCACGGAATGTAATAAGAAAGAAGACACAACAAACTGTGAAATTGTTAGCCTGTGCAACCAGTTATCTGGTGTAGAATTTAGTGACAAACAGAGCAAACAGGTCGGATTTGGTAGCAGTAGCTGTACAAATAAGAGTAGCGCAGATAAAGAGACTACAGTCCCTGTACATGATTCCACCTCTAACGAAATAGCAAAGGGTGATACAAATACATCAAGACCCTGTGGGAAAGAGAGTACTGACACACCTTGTTGTCGTTCATTCCAATGCTATCCTAGTCAAAGACAAAAACCAACAGGTATGACACAAAATTTTTACTGTATATAATTGTTCAATGGCATTTCTTTCATTTATGAGTTTATGTACATCATGTGTAGGCCAGTTGAAAAATCTGAAAGCAAAATGATTTTTCAATTAGCTAACGAACATTTTAGTTAATGTCAATTCATGTACTAATATAAAACAGTTTCATCGTGAGTTAAATTTTCATGCCAATCACAATTAATGAAATCCAATGAGTAACTGTCACTTGAGCCAGACTAATTGATTTCTACCTCAGAATCGCTCTCCAAATATACCTCTTTCAGAAGAATTTTTGACGTTTCATTTACAATGAATCATTAAGCGAAGAGAAAATTCAACTAAAAAAAGCTTTAGTATTGAGTTGTTGAATAGCATATTGTAAGACTTTTAATACCACATTAAGCAGGCTTGAATTGTTTTTTAATTTATTAGACTGAACACAACACATAAAACATGCATTCAAAACAAGAAAGATAAACACAGAAAAGAAAACAAAATGGCATACATGAAGATGACAGTCATTCTGTGATCCCCAAGAGACAAAGTCCTTCCAGGGGTCAATATGAATTAACTAAATATTTAAATTGATTAAACAACAGTTTTGTTAATGTTCTGAACAAAGAAAACATGCGTATGTTTAAGTAAACCTATAAAGTTATGCTTATGCTTACATATACAGAGAACTTACGTAAAATTATATTTTCACATGTATTTTTCATATGATTAACAAGAAGGATTATATTTTTGAAATCTTTAGAATGAATGGTTGTCTTTGGGGTAATCGAGAAGCTAGCCATACTTAGAATAAGACAACCATAAGTATTCTTTATGGGCATTGTATAATATTTTATCATGTGTATATATTGTTTACAATTTTTGTTAATTGCATTTTTAATTGGATTGCTATATTTTTGAAATACATGACATCCATATTTTTATGGATATCTTTTTCTCAGCCACCTCGTTGGGCATTTTGCCTGTTGTGGCGTTGTATTTGTATTTGTGTTGTCTTATGATCTTGTTGTCTTTCAAATGCCAATTGCCCCAAGACAATATCTGGTTATGTGTGCATATGGGAACCACCGTTTCGATGCATTGACATGGGACTTCACCTCTGAAAAG
This sequence comes from Pholcus phalangioides, assembly GCF_987345545.1. Classification (NCBI taxonomy): domain Eukaryota; kingdom Metazoa; phylum Arthropoda; class Arachnida; order Araneae; family Pholcidae; genus Pholcus; species Pholcus phalangioides. The sequence goes on from NW_028301595.1 coordinate 15,813,074, forward strand.
GAAGGGGGGTTCTGTAAAAGAATAAGGAAATCCAGTTCTACGAAATGTTTGTTTTCATCATTACCATTCACAAAACCTTACATAACCAATGAAAAGAAAAAGAGCAACCTTAGGAAAATTGAAAGATTTAATTTTAAAGGAAAATTTTATTGTAAGGTTTAGGTTGAATAGAACCAGTTATTAATGTCTGTATGTACACATGCACAGGCTAAAAAATACATATGCAGTAAAATCTCTAATGGCAGATGAAAATTGAAAGGTTTAATTTTAAAAGAAAATTTTATTGTAAGGTTTAGGTTGAATAGAAGCAGTTATTTATGTCTGTATGTACACATGCACAGGCTAAAATATACATATACAGTAAAATCTCTAACGACCACCTCCGAACAAAGGCCACTTTGGACATGAAGTCTGGAAAACAAATATGTATATTGCTAATAATTTTCAAGCTGAGTTTTAAGGGAATCTTCTTGCCTCCCCGAACTTTACGGGAGGGAATATTATGTATGCTTTGTTTCCCTGTGTACAAATGCTAGATGGATATATTGAAGGCAGTGGAGAGAAAAAAAACTTGAAAAAAAGATCATATAAGAGACAACAGAAGACCTGTTGTCAGCTCTAATCACTAGAGGGATATGCAGGTTATCCAATTACTAGAAATCCTTTGTTTACTCAGCACTCCCTACTCCAAGGGATGGTTCCGTCCAAAAAAATGGTATTCGCAAATAGAAATAGAAATGTCCAGGGTACTAATTTTGTGAGAGGGATATGTCAATCATTATTTAAAAATATATATACATATATTGTCATCACCTAATCGGATTGGACTTAGCAATGCCCTGGAAAGAAGGTCTAGTTGACAGCTCAGTGTAAACAAAGAACTATTTGTGGGGCTGGTACTCCGTCTTGGTCTATATCAGTTTTTCTCGCTTGTTGTGTTGCACCTGAACACTGAAAACCTGAATTTTAGGATGTCATAATAGTGCTGTAGATTGATTAGTCAATTATTATAATATTATCGTATATTGTATATTTTAATGTAATCAGTTATGAAACTGTTCTAATCAGTTGAGAATGGATTGTCATTTCACATGCTATATATGTAGATTACAAATTTTTTTTTGTTCTTTTTTTTTCTCCAGAAATTAAACTACCCTCTCTCAATAACAGCTACCTCCCAATAGCAGTTACATTTTCATGGTTTCGTTAGTGGCCATTGTTGGGAGGTTTTACTGTACTTTTTTTAAATCCATTTCTTCAATTTTTTTTTGTGTTTTGGTATTTTTTTCTATTTTTTGGGTCAAGTTATTACACAAATGAGTTTTCTTCATGATCTTATTCAAAACTCTAGAGGTAATACAATAATTTGAATGACAGTGTTCGTTGAGCAAAACTTTTAAGGAAACTTTATTATTTTTCCCTTTTAGAACAATCTGATGCGGATGTGGAAGATAACGATGAGAGCGAGACTTTGATGCTCAAACGATATTGTCCTGTACATATTGTAGATCATATTGAAACAAATAAGCCAATTAATAACCATTCTGTTGATGATCATAACAAAGCCATGGACTCCAGACTTGAAGAATTATGCAGCCAGATAACCGATGTTAGGGTGCGTCTTGAAAGTGATAGGCAAGAGGACTTTCTTGGTTGCATGGATGATGATGAGGGTGACCACAACACAAGAGAGAGGCGTCCACGATCTTCTCATAATAGCACTTCCGAAGACGCTGGGAATGATGAGTGGTCTCACCATCTTACTAAAGAATGGGTGAGACAGTCGTTGACTACTCTGAAGGCTCGGTATCAGCCTTCTTCACTGGAATGCTCAGTGAATTCTTGCCTCAATCAGTTTACTGCATCTGAGCTACTTACTGGCAGGAACAAGTTCCGCTGCGAGAACTGTACTAGTCAGAGACAAAAAATGACAGGTAGGTGGTTTTTTTTTAGAAAAAATCGTTTTTTTATCAATTCAACCTGTATCATAATTCTTTTTTAAAATGTTATATTTTAGAGAATATCCTGTTATATAAGTTTGATGATTTATATTTAGTTAAGCAGTGAAATCTCTCTCTGAAAGGGCCACCTTCTGTTTCTTGGAAAGCTGCTTTTCTAAAGGGTGGCTCCTACCCTTTCCATGGCTTAGTAGAAATCACTGGACCCCCCGTAATGTTCCATACCTTTTTAATAAATTAGGCTTTCTTCTGATTTTCAGTAAGTGCAAAGTTAAAGGGTATAGGGAAAAGTTTTCCATTGAGGACTTATAATTATCCTTCCATTGAAGAAATAAACTTAACAAAATATCTGGGCTTGTCAATGCTAGAATGAGAAGCATTTAAGGAGGCAAAATATCTTGTCGATGCCACTGAGAGGGTTAATAAAGGTGAACTCATATGAAGAAAAATTGTTCCTTTAAGAAAGTTCAGAGATTTTACTATGTTTTTATCATTATTCCAATTTTCAGCTTGTTTCTTATTTCTTCGGGTAGCGATGTTAAAACACTTGCCATTGTGTTTGTTTATTCTAGATTCAAGATATACAGAAGACTGGATGTTGATACTGGAAGACTGGGAGTCGAACCCGTGTTCGACTCCCGGTAGAGGCAGAGATGAGTTTTTTCCTTCCTTAAAAAATTAACATCTCAAATAATAAATATCTTCACAACATCCAGTCTTCTGTATATCTTGTATTAACAAGTGGAGAGCGACATTCATGTCATATTCTAGATTCATTGTGTTTCAGAAGTAGAAATTAAATGGGAATACCAGAAATCAGTATACATTACTTGCCAGTATTAAAATACTGGTTACTAAAATTAACTAATTTTTGAAACAAAATCTCTAAGAATGAATGCAAATTGGTGTTATAAAGCAGTGTTTCTCAACCTGTGGCTTTCAAACGATGCAGAATTTATAATTCAATTCTAGCTGAATGAAAACTTATTCAACTGTTGTAATTGAAGTTAGTAATATCCATTTATATATATATAAAATTTATTTTCTGTTTGTGTGTGTGTGTGTGTGTGTGTGTGTGTGTGTGTGTGTGTGTGGCGATCGGATGCGACGGGACTGTTACCAATACTGGTTATAAAAATAGTGTTATCAGATTAATAGAGAAAGAAATAGGCCATCCCTTGCAATGGCTTATTTCACTGTAATGAGTTACCTCTAAGGCATCTTGTGAAGCATCTAGATCAGGGATTCTCAACGTGGGCGTTAGCGCCCCCTGGGGGGGGGGGCGATGGAATGTTCCGGGGGTAGTAGAAGCTACGGGTATAACATGGGACCCTATGGATTAGATTGTGTTGGGGAGCGATGGGAGAAAAAAACTTCTACACCCACCCAGAGAATTTATTGCTCTCATTATTCTCAGATGAGAATCTCATTTACAAAAAACTGGGAATCAAGAGAATTCTGAAAATTAGAAATGAAGAATTATCAGATTGGAGAAATCCGTACATTCCATGTTCCATTCAAGCCAGAATAAAATCAAGGAGTACGCTTCCATTGTTTGAAAAAAAAAATTTACTATTTTACAAAAAAAAAGTGAAATGTAATAACAGTGTGATAACAGAGGAAGCAATAGAGGCATTCTCCTGACGCCTATATCGTCAAACTATGTCTTTTTTTTTTTTTTTTTCATTTGGAACATGGTTATAGTTTTGTCTTCCCCCCCCCCCCAAAAAAAAGGGTTTATTTTCATCTCCCTCTATCAATCACTATATTCGGAGTGCTTGAAAAATTCTCCTTTCAAATGCCATGACAGCTGCATATTTGCTTGTCAGTTATTACTTATGTATGGAACTCTTAACTTGTATTTCTCTGGGTTTTTATATATATTCAGTTTCGCCTCATGTGTACTGAATAACGTTTAAATTAAGTGTTTTTCTTTTTTTAAAAATACTTTTTAAGAAATCATCAACTTCGTTTATGTTTAAAAAGATTTTTATAATGTGTACTTGGAAAAGTCTTTTTGCTCGACCTTTAGGGTCTGTGAGGAACCTCAAGATATTAAAATATTTTGCTAGATTTTGGTATAACTTCTAAAACCTTGAAAGGCATCTTTTGGATACTAAGGCAACATCAATTTCCAAAAAAAGTAAAAACACACCCTTTCTCTTTCCACCCTAGTGTATATGCCTTTACAATGGTTTGCCACTTTTTCAACATTGATATGAATAATTTGCCACATTTTCAATACTCTCAGTAATGAGGCTTTTTGAATAGACGTCATAATCATCATCGCTTTGAGGGTCAGGTAAAGGATGATCCTCATAGAAATCAGTGTTAAAAATGCAGATTTTATCGTAGAAATGCGGAAATTTAGTGGGGGGTTTTCTGTCAAATAAATAATTTTAAAAATTGTATTGAATTCCGATTTTTGAAATATTGAGTTCGCTTAGACATATACGAAGCCCAGGAGATTAAATATGAAGTAATTAGCTGGACCTACTTTTCAGTTGGATATCCATGCAATAACATTGATTTACAACTTTTTATTTATATCTTCTCAAGCATGAAAATTAATGACCATGTATTGTCTTAATATTCAACTGCATAAATTCATATAGTTTAGGATATTTTAAAATTAATTATGGGCCCGTAAAAAGTACATCGAGAAAATTCCACAGCTTCAATTAAGTATTTTTGGAAGCTGAATTACACACAGGCAGATGGGTAACTTGAAGTTCGTGGGGGGGGGGGATCGAAATATATTTAGTGCCCCTTAAAAATGGACATCATGTTTCAATTTACAGATGGCGATGTCTAGTTTAGGGCTGGAGAAATCACAAAAGAATCTAGGCACCAGAAAAATTTTTAGTCAGCAAAAAAAATTTTGCAAGAAGAAAAATGTCCAAAATAATGTTTCTTTTGACTTTTTTTTTCAGGGCATAGTGACCCTCTTTTGCACTCATGTCCATAAATTAAGGATAATGCCAGCTCCGGCAAATAAAGGTTCAGTAACAAAACAAACGTTACTTATTGATAAAGCCCATTTATTAAACAAAAGATAAAGAACAAAAACGATGGTGTATGTATGATGCCATTCATAAAAACTACGATTTTTGCTCCCTGGAGCAATTGTAAAAAATATCTCCTTTACAAAAACTTACTATTACATGGTTGGTATGATGGTTAATACATTGTATGTCTCCCATGCGATGAAATACAGTCCATACAACGCCGAGGCATGCTGAGTATCAAATTATTGATCTGATCTTGGGAAAGATCACTGCACTCAGCAAGCAAGGCTCTCCGAAGTTCCGGTACACATGTAGGAGGTGGTTGACGGGCTGCAACTCATGGGCCAAGCATGTCCCACACATGCTCTATCGGATTCAAGTCAGGTGAGAATGCTGGCCATTCCATGCGGGTTATATCCTCACATTCAAGGCATTCGTTTACAATGTTTACTCGGTGAGGATGGGCGTTGTCATCCATAAACACAAATTCTGTGCCCATGGCACCCCTAAACAAACGTACATGTTGTTCCAGAATGATGTCCCGATAAATTTGGACTTTCATGGTTCCGGTTTGAATATGCAGATCTGTTCTGGAACCCAGTATAATTCCACCCCAAACGAGCAATGCTAAACGGTGTCGTTCAATGATGTTGTCTTGGTGGTAACGGGTACCTGGCGTTCTCCATATGAAAGTCCGACGTGAATCAGACTGCAAGCTAAACCTGGACTCGTCGGAAAACATCACACAAGCCCACTGTAACGATGTCCACATTGCATGTTCTCTACTCCAGGCTAATCGCTGCCGACAGTGAGTTGCCGTGAGCGGAACACATCTGACAGGCTTGCGAGCATACAGACCAATATCTCCCAAATGTCTGTACACGGTTTGCCTTGAAACTGGTACCCGTGGCTGACGAGACAGGTCGGATGCTGTGCTCAGTCTGCTTCTTTTGGTAGTTACTTCCAAATATCGGTTTTCATTCTGCGTTTTAACTCGGGGGCAACCTGTACTGTAACGTCTGCTGACATTTCCGTTATCTTGGAATCGTTGCCAAAGCCTAGAGATGACACTTTGTTCAATTCCAAGTTCCTCGGATACTTCCATCTGAGTACGCCCACATTCCAGGCGGCCGATAATTCTACCATGTAAAAAATCATTCACATGTGTCATAACTATTCGCTTATGGCACCGAGCGCCTTACAGAACTCTTGTGAACAATTTTACTTCTTTGCCACCATTCCTTATATACCCCCCTCTTACACTCTCGTCATTGTGACGTACTATCGGCATCATCTGGGGGCTTCCTGAAATTTGCATATCATTCTTGCAAATGTGTGTGATAATTCTACAGGTGAAATTTTTACTTTAGATTTCGATTTCTGTGTGATTCTGAATTATCCTTAATTTATGGACATGAGTGTATGTTGAAGATATGCTGAACGATTATGTTGGAAGATATGCTGCCATAAATTACAAGCATTTTGTACTGCTCTCAGCCTGCAGTTTAATAACTACACAAAAAATTTTTAGTTGCTATAGTGACATAGTGCTTGGGATTTTTCCAGCTGTGGTCTAGTTAACTGGTCATCATACACATTGCAATCAGTGGCATGTTATTTGAGTCGAGTTGTAGAGCTTTGGATATGGACCCAATCCAAAGCTCATATTTCCTCTTTTCAAGCTCTGTCCAATTCTCATAAAATAAATATTTATTAGGATATGAATCATCTTTTCATGATATAGTATGCTAGTAGGAGTTGGTTTGTTAGCATAGTATTACCAAATTTTTAATGGGCAGTGAAAGCATTGAAAATTGTTTCCTTTTAACCCTTTGATTACAAATTTAAAAGAAAATGACATGAGCTTTCTGTGAAAAGGAATGAAATGGGTCACAAGTAAGGCAAATTTAGCATTTGGATTTTCTTTTTGTATACAGACATACTTGTCCTGTTCGTAGTAAAAGGTTTAAAACTGAATTCATTCACTAAGCACTGTGTAAAATTTGACTTCATCTAATATGCAAAATTTGTCATATTCGTTTTTCAAAAATTGAGAAGAAATTTGAGCACCAGCCAAAATTTTTTGAGAAGCAAAAGAAAATTTTTCAATAAGAATGATCAAAAATTATATTTTTATGACTTTTCTGAGACTAGGTGTGACCCCTCTTCCAAAATATTGTGCTGTCCTTAGACTGCAGTTACGTAACCAGGCATAGAACATTTTAAGGTCTGATACTGATTTTTGAGTCCTAATTGTAATTTGGTGGTTTTCAGTTCCCAAACAGAAGTCTCATTTAACTTTTTAGTCTTAATTTCAGCAAACACAATTGTTTCATTTCATATTGGTGACTTAAGGAAAAGGTAGTGATTCAACATCAGTAGAAATAAATACAATGAATTATGGTCATTAAATACATCACATTAAATGATCATCTGAGAGAGATGAAGACCTACACTATTCAATCAATAGAATTAAATGTAGTTTCTAATATAGATGGCAGCACTAAAAATTCACAAACTATTAGATGCACACTCAGACTCTTAGGTAAACACACAGTCTCAACTCACTGGTAGACTGGAAGAGCAATAGTAGCACAGGCAACATATCAAGCATGAATTGATATAATCACAACCTTCCTCTTGTCTAAAAACATTTGAAAATACTACTGAACCAATATTTTGAAATATTTTCTTTTAGTTGTATGATTGTGAATATTTCAGTATCTGGTTTTTTTTTTCTCCTTTATTGTAGGTGATGAGAAGGTTGCCGTGTATAGTAATGCAAGCAAACAGTTGTTGATATTCAGCCCTCCTCCTGTTTTGACTTTGCATCTTAAGAGATTCCAGCAGGTATGTTAGTAATTGTGATTGCATGCAATATTGTTTATTCAATGGTTTAGCACAAGCGTACAGTATGATAGGTCAGTGATGGGCAAACTTTTTTTAGAAGTAGGCCAAAAACAAAGAAAAAATTTAGCGGGCTGGACATATGTGGACATAGATTCACAATTGGAATTTTTATGCTAGGGAGTGAAGTGGCTGGATATGTTGAATTCTTTGTAGATTGCCATGGTTTTGCTGCAAATGAGACAATTGTTCATCCTTTACTAGAGATGTAAAATTCTCGAGAATAATCTTTTGGAGAATATTTGGAGATATTCTCATCAAGGAGAATATTTGGAGATATTCTCATCAAGGAGAATATTCTCAAATATTCTGGTAGGACTACTATTATAAATGACTTGAGAATATTCTTATAAGTTCTTGATGAGAATATTCTCCTGTTATTTATAATATATTTACATGCAATATCCTTAAGAATATTCTCTGGAAGGACTACTTTCATTAATTACTGGGGAATATTTTGATAGAAAGTAATAAGAATTATTCTGAAGTTATTAATAATAGTCCTTCCAGAGAATATTCTTGAATATTCTCCTCAATGAGAATATTCTTCAGTTGCCAAAAAATCTTTCCAGAGAGTATTATCAAGAATATATGTAATAACATGTATTATAATAAATAATCCCGATAAATAACAGGGGAATAATAATTATTTTTGATAAGAATATATTCTCTAGTGATTTATAATAATAGTCCTTTGAGAGAATATTCTCTGTCCCCGTCTCTCTTCCCATCAAGAAGATGGAAATATTGAAGTTTGTAGACCACAATATTAAAGTTTGAAAGCAAGAAAATTAAACCAACAGGGCTGAATTGCACAACTTTTAAAGAAATGTGAGTGATACAGAATTTAAGTGTATGTACATTGAAGAAAACAAAGTTCTGTATCTTAGAATGAAGGTGATTATATAAGAATAGCTTCCTTTATCAATCAACTTTGATTTAATTTCTTTGGTTGTGAACTTATTTTTAAAAATTTAACTCATTTTAAAATAATTTTTTAAGGTTTTAATCTAAAGGTTTCTAAAATCTTTTATAACCAAAATTTTAAACCTCTCATCATGTGATCTTTTCGAACTAAAAGTTGTCATTGGGGGTGATTATACCAAAAATTGTTTTGTTGTAAATGTTTCAGGTAATGAAAACTGATTTATATTTCACAATATAAACAAAATTAGTAAAAAAATTTAAATTATTTAAAAGAAAAACGAATATTCTTAATTATTCTCCAATTTTTACATCCAGGAGAATATTCTCACCTCACATTTCTATCCTTTACAACTATTATATCCTTTACAAGTTATTTTAACAGTTTTATACATATTTATTAGGGCATGTTCCATTTTTTTGCATATGGAAAAATTGGTAAATCAATTTCTATTCAAATTCTGACAGCTATATTTTGCATATGCAAAAAATGAATTTTTTTAAAACACTGAAATTGAAAATTTCCGTACAAAAATTTTAAAATCTATGGCAGACTAGATAGACACACTAAATGAACATCTGACCCATGGTTTGCCCATCACCATAATAGGTCATGATTAGAGGCATGGAAGAGTTTTGTAATGATGACCTATATTATTTTGATCACACACACGTGCATGAAAAATGACAATTTTTGTCATACAAAAATTTTTATGTACTTTTTCACACAGCCAGAGATATATCATATTCATTGAGTACTTATTATATTTTAAAATTCATTAATCCATATTATACATGAAGAGTTTATCTTTTGCGTATAATTTTTAAATTCTTTTTAGACTGGGGCCAGTTTGCGCAAATTGAATTTGTTTGTAGAATTCCCAGAGATCCTTGACCTCGCTCCATATTGCAGCTCTATATGCCGGGTGAGAATTTTTTTTTTTTACGTATCAGTTGTGAGTGTTTCATCTTTTTCTTTATGTATGTTTGAATGAGGGATTATTTAAGTTAAATTGTTATTAAGGCTGGGAATCAATTGAAATTGTCAACTGGATGATTAAAAACTTTAACTGATCAGTTGAATTTTAATTAAATATTTTAAAATGCATCATCTAATTGATATGTAATTTTTTTTTCATTAATGATTCAAAATATTTTGTTCGTTTCACTCGCCTATTAGCTAGATATAAATAATTGTTGTAATGGAGTTCAAGAAATTAAGGCTGCCTACTTGAAGTAATCCTGATCATTTCTTGTCAGGTCCTGTAATTTCTTCACTGGGATCTTGTTTCTTTATAAAATCAGTCATTTTAAGTTGGCCACAAATTTTGAAACTACTTTCGATCTTGATAATGTGTTTCTTTTTCTCCTGGAAACTGATCCCAAATGATGCTGGTAGAGGGAGGGGCTGATGTTTTTTGAATGGGAAAACTCCTCACACTTAAATTGACATATTTCCCCGTATCAAAAAAAAATTTTGATCAAAATATTGATTTAAATATTTTTGAGTATGGTCACGTATCTAAAATGTTATATCTAGGTATACAATTTTAAGACATTTATTTAATCAATTTTGTTAAATAAATCAAAATAAGTTATGAACTTCTAATAATAATTTTAATGGATTAATAATGTCAATAATAATTTTAATGGATTAATAATGTCAATAATAATTTTAATGGATTAATAATGTCAATTAACTCAACTTTAATTTTGAACCCAGTGATTAACAATTGATTAACCGACCCAATTAATTGGATCATCCCTAATTTTTATGACTATTTCATTTTGCTTGTTTGTCTGTGAAGAAATTTGGGGAAACTTTTATTGTTTCAATTTTTGTAAGCTTGTATTTCTTACATTTTTCTGCTGAATAATCTAATTACTATATGCTAAGTTACATTTGGCAAGTTCACTAGCTTTTCTTCTGCGAGTAAAGTAGCTAACCAGCAAACTGGTTTCGTCTAGCCCAGTAAATTTCAACACCCAGCTTTATTGCACACATAACTTGTGAACTTGCTGACCAGATGCAAGAGCATCTCGTTTATCGGATGTTGTTTTTTGAAAGAAAAAAAATCCAAGACAAGCTCATTCATAAATATAGACTGAGATCTCAAATGTTATCTTATTCTCAATCTCAAAGGTCTTACACTTCCAGATCCTCAAACTCCTCCTGGTCATGCTAGTTGTTACAGGTGGAGAAACTTAGAGTGTGAACTCCAACCTTTGACGGCCTTGTTGCCCAAATTTTTTTCATCGATGTAATTGTTGTACTAATATTGGACATGGATGCTACCATGGAATTTTAGATTCCAGCTATCTGAATAATTATCTTACACCCACCTTAACCCCCACAGTTATTTTTTGCATTATCGATTCATTTTTTAATCTATTTATCAGGTAGCTACTCATTCTTAGAAATTTGATTGTTCTTTACTTTGCAGAAATTGCCACATATGTCTGGAGTCAAAGATGAAGTCTTATACACTCTCTATGGAGTTGTGCAACATAGTGGCAGATTATCTTCTGGCCATTATACGGCTTATGTCAAAATCGGCGATACTCAAGCAAACTTGGCTTTTCTTAATGCCTGGCCCACCAACCACTGTAATCTAGAACACTTTCTGGAGAAGGTGTCAAAGTTTACACAGAACAGCAACAGCAGCGCTGCAACATCCAGCCAGCTCTCGAGTGCTGGACACAAATGGTACTACATTAGTGACAGTTTCTTCAAAGAAGTCTCTGCCAGCGAAGTTTTTCAGTGCCAGGCATATATCTTGTTTTATCAGCGAATAAAATGACTGGCATATATATAGAAAACGTGAGCGACACCTTCTTTTCTCTCTTCTCATATCCACTTGTGAATAATGTATAGTATCTTCACGATAGTTCCATATCACGTTGATATAGGGACTTAGACTCTGTCTGTCCTCGATATCATGCACCCACTGCGATGCAGGTGGCATGTGTAATTTTTGTTTCATTTTTTTGGTTCTTAACTATGAATCTTATAGATTGAATATATTGACTCTCGTGTAAATAGTTACCTTATAGACTGAACAGTACAATGTACTGTAGATATTTTTTCCATGAAGATTCTTATTGTAAAATTAGAGTTCTCTCATTTTAAATGGGGGAAGGGGAGTGAATACATGAATTTAATATTGTCTTTGTGTTTGATAATTATCAAATTATGCTTTTGTCATATGCCCATGCACTTCAATGAGATTATTCTGATATCTATCCAGGAAAACTTGCATCTCAGCTGTACTGATTTATAGCTGGCATGTATTACTTTCATGAATATGAAGTGAGTGACATAGCTGCCAAGTCTCCTGGATTTTATGGGAGGCTCCCGAATTTCTACTCCATCTCTCAGACTACTGAAAAATTTTCATTTCCCCCCCCCCAATTTCAACTGTGATAGTGAAAAAATCTCTACTTTTGGGGGGGGGGGGAATTATTAAAAATTTACCCAGAAAAAAACAGTTGCTTTTGTTTTTTAATCCATAATGTAAATTTTCACCATTATATCAAATCACAAAAAAAAATCATTTTCGGGGGTGGTGAAAGACAAATTCATCAAACACCCAGCATCAAATCAGCCTTTTGACATTCGAAATTAGTGAGATGACATATATCTGCTTTGACCGTATATCCCTTTAAGTCTGTATGGTTTTTTTGTTGGATTGATTGGACTTGAGAGTAGTAATGATATGAAGAGATGGTATTTTTTTGGCCTGAAATATACTGAGAAATTGAATTTTCTGGATGTTATGCCGAAACTGATTTGTCTCCTCTGTGAATTGAACCCGGATCCCCTTGCATACCAGGCAAGTGCACTAACCAATACACCAAAAAATACCATCTCTTCATACAAAAATGCCAACTGGGGCAAAAACTGCTGTAATTAAGGGAGGCTGCTATGACTCCACTCAGCACTTCACGCTACTAATGCATGTTATAAGAAATTGAAAAGTGTGTGTCTGGTGTAATGGTTAGCGCACTTGCCCGGTATGCAAGGGGATTCGGGTTCGATTCCCGGAGGAGACAAATCACTTTTCTTTCCAAATATCAGTTTCGGCATTAAAATCCAGAAAATTTTATTTCTCAGTAGTAATAACAGGTAACTTAACATACGAATGGGCAATGATTGGTGAATTGGTGCTAATCAATTGCTTGTGCAAAGTCGCGTTATGGGTATCTTTTTCTCAGCCACCTCATGGGGCATTTCGCCTATTGTGGCTTTGTATTATGCAAAGGGAGAAATTCCCTACAATTTTATTTTTTTAAACAAATATCCCTACATTGCTTTTAAATAATCCCTTTTGTATTGTAGAGAATTTTTTGTAGAGAATTTGGATCTGCACAAAAAACCCCAATTCTCATTCGCCAAAGTTTGCAGCTATGGAATGAATAGGCAAAAAATTATTTGAGTCCGTCATTCAAAAAAAAAATAATCCTTTTTCATTCCAAAAAGAATTTTCACTATTTTCAAAAATGTTTTGTGACCATATTTATCAAAACTTTTGTGCAGGTTCTTAAATTTTATTTCCTACAGAGTACAATGAAATTAGCATTGAATATTAGTCTTCCAATCTGCAGTAATAATTTCATAGTTATCTTATGAGGAATATAAAATTTTAATATGCAAAGAAAAAAGATTTTTATGCACCCAAATAAACAAAATTATTTTCCCTTAAAAATTCAGTCCAGAACAGGGGCTCTCAGCTAGGGTTGCATAGAGTGGTTTCAGGTGGTTGGTAAGCTTAGATGAGAAAAGGACCTGTTGTTTTTATTTTCTTTATAGCCATCTTATTGCCATGAGGCCGGGACTGGAGGTGTGCAAAGAGGGGAACTCCCCCTTTGCTGCAAAATTTTAGGCTAAGAACCCCTATAGTTTAAAGGGTTAAAGATCTCTTTATAATTAATCGTGTACTGTGTAGATGATGTATCACAAACAGCTATGTAAAAGAATGTAAAAATTTATTGTTAATCATCAACATTATTTTATCAGTGAAACTGAGGCAGTTTATTGAAGCATAAATGAGCAGTTATTTTATTGATCAGCTGGGGTAATATTTTTGTATTTAATTATGATAAAGTGTGTAATCGAGTGAGGGGCAGCAACTATTGATAGGTTTATCATTTTGTGAGGAAGTGCATAAAGAAAATATATTGTTATTTTATCATTGGAATAGAAAGGAATTGGTTTGTTTTAATAATCACTCATATTTAATTTATTTTCGGAAAAGTCATTTTTTTTATTTTGGAATTTTTCATTTCCATTTTTTTCTCTTGGCATAAAAATATCAGTTGAGGATACAATAAATGATTTGAAAATGTTATCAACATTAGTTTTCATTTTCTATACTTTGTACACTGGTTGATGCAGAACTTGAAAGACTTTGATTTCTTTATATTCTTATAGAGCACCGTGGACAAATGTAAATTGTGTCAAAGGGTCCTCAGTATGTATTGAATGGACTCAAAAATCACCAATTCTCTAAAAAGTTGTGAAATGAGAACAACCACAGAAGTCGAGATAAAGCCATGAAATAACAGAAACAGAAGCAGCAGATTCCCACAATTTGCATCTATTAAGCACCAAGTACCTGCTAATCTTGTAGATATCATCATCAGTTCAATTACTTCGAAAAACCACAGAAACATGATTGGGGGAATGGACAGAATTTAAAAAGAAAAACCATTCCTAAATAGTCATGATATTAATCCATTACTAGTTTCTTCTGATTTGGGAGACAGATGGCAACACCATCCTAACACAAAACATTGCTGGATGTACTAATGAAGGATACTCAAAACCAGTGGTCCTTGTCATAACCTTTTTTAAAAGATGCTTGCTGGCCTACCACCATGAAGGCTGCCATTATGTCCGATCCCAGGAAATGACATAGATAAATTCTTTCTTTACCTACCAGACCTGAGACAACTGCTGATATATGGCGCCTTCTCAATATGCCGTCGCAAAGTCCTCTCCATGCTCAAAATGAATAAAAAAGTATAGTATGACTTCCTCTAGAGAAAAAGATGTTTGATCCAACTCAATCAGTAGTAAATTGCTGTATGGCATAATTAAACTTAGACCTGGGGTTTCCCAAAATGGGCTATATTGCTCTTGGAAGAAGGGATGATATTAGATAATGGCTTATAAATTTTGAGTCTAGGCTCAAGATAACCAAAAGTAATAGTTCTAATGAGAGAACCACACACACTCGAAGTGAATGTTTTTAAAGTACTGTACCATTGATAGGGAACGGAGTGGAATGTGGAGCATATCCCATATCATAGCCTGTCTCTGCAGCAACTAATTTAATAACACCGGAAATGCTACTAAAATACTTGGCAAGAGGTACAGTACAGTGTGGGTGGACATCTGCAGAGCTGCTAAGGTGCTCACATTGAATTTCCTTAACCTGCAAAAAAACTTGAAGATTTGTTCTTTTTAATGCACCTAAAATTTGTAACTAATCGTCTGTGGTTCTCTCAATATAAGCAGTAATTTTTGCATAGGGATGTCTAGAGGGAAATTCGCACCCGTACTAGACATACTTTTCTCGCCTCTCCGTGCACCTGTAAAATGACTCGGAAACTCACAGAATTATGTTTTTTATGCATCAAAAATTTGTTTTGTCTCCAAATTTTTCCATCCCATGCATCTGAGGTTCTCAAACTGTGTGCCACCAATCTTCGTTAGGGGCACCGCTGAGCGTAATGACAAAGGTTTTTCGAGGAGACTTTGTTAAACTGCTCTGGGGAAGTCGCGGATAAGCGTTAATTTTGGATAGGAACGCCGCGGAGATGGAAAAAGTTTGAGAACCCCTGCCGTACATCAGTGTTTCTCAATGTGTCACGATGATCTGGAAATACAGATTTGTGCCATAACTATTCTGGGGAGCCGCAGACGAACTTACACCCTGTATATAAAGAATAAGAAACCAGTGAATGCCGTAATTACTACTAGGGTAATAATTCTTGTTGGCCACGTCCTCTTTGGAGCCATATATTCAGGGCCGTTATTAGAAATCTAGGTAATTTTTTATCAGGGAAGCTGTTAAACCTCATTTTGCTGAGCACTCGACTTTTTTTTTAAAATCAAACACAACACTGGTTGATGCAGAACTTGAAAGACTATTTGATTTTTTTATATCCTTATAGATCACCTTGGACAAATGTAAATCGTGTCAAAGGGTCCTCAGTATGCACTGAATGGACTCAAAAATCACCAAACCTCAAAGAAGTTGTGAAGTGAGAACATGTCTAATGCCAAAGGCAATTCTTCTGCCATTTTACCTCTTAACAGATGACTGTCAGAATATAAATTATTGTTGTTAAACCTAACTTCATTTTTAATGCAGGGGTTCTCAATGTGTGCTTAGGGCTCACCCTTAGCTCTCCAAGGTAATGAAATAAATCAGTAAATTTCATAAATAAGAAAGGCCTATGGAGCTCTACCACAGAAATTTAGCTAGAAGGCTTTGCAAGCCAAAAAAAGTGAGCATCTCTGATTTAATGTAAGTTTCGTGCATGTATATGTGTGCAAGTGCTGTCATATTTTCTAAAGATCATACTTTGAATGGATGGATATTCTAAAGAGTGCAATTTTTAAGTTTTTTTAGGTCAGTTGCTGTCATGTGTGGTGAAATTTTTTCAAAGGGTACCAAAGTTAGGTAACCACAGAAAACCAACTTCAGCCATCACTACGTCGACTGCGGGGATCGAATCCAGAATCTGGCGATGCCCCACACGGCTGGACAGTGGTTACCCTGGCCCCCCTACTGTAAAACATTTCCCCCTTTAAAATTTGCCACACAGGCCAAATATGCTATCATTGCACCCCAGTTCCAGCTCCACATAATTAGGGCAATCTGTCGGGAGAGGCGATTAGGTTCGTTGAATCCAGGGGCGTACGCAGAATCGACCTTTGGAGCGGGGCACAAAAATTTTCTTCCTGAGAAATTATGAGTTACCGCTCTTCAAAAAACATTTAAATTAACAGAAATTGGTAGAAATAGCTTAAAAAATACATTTCCTTTCGATAGGATACATCAATTTTCTTTTACTGAAATATTTTTTGACTGACTTTTGGGCAGCTTGGGGAGAAGCCCGTGCTCCCCTCCCCCTTCCCTGCGTACGCCTCTGGTTGAATCTTCCCGTATTTTATAGGACAGACCAATTGTTTTTCTTTTTTATTCTGTTCTTGGGAAAGGCGATTGCCCGCAGCTCTAGCTCACGCTGGTCATAGTGGCGCATTCGCATCGCGATGATCCGGGATCCGCTCCACCGGCATCAAGCTGATGGTCAGTTGAAGTCGGTTTTCTGTGGTTCCTAATTTTCGAGGCGTGAATTCAAGCTGATCTACCCGTTTAACGGTATCACCACCAGGGCCGCAACTAAGGGAGGGCGGGATCTGGTGCCTTGGGAGCTGAGTTCACTCTTTTTGCATTGAAAAAAAAATTAAATGGAGGGGCGTCAAAATGGATACTTTCGAAAGTATCTTTCCTTCAAACCGAGCACATTTTCAGCCTATCGCCATGTGCAATTTACTACCAATTGGGTTCTGCCGGAAGTGTAAGTATGTGCACCTGACAGTCTGAGTCAAAGCTGCATAAAGAGTTCTGAAGCGGCTTCTAAAAACCTTTCAAGCGGTTTTGCCTGAGTGTATATCAGTGGTTCCCAACCGGTGGTGCGAGAGAGCATTTTTGGGGGTGCGAGATGGAAAAAAAATTACATGCTTTATAGTTTATTCAGGAAAATTAGAATGATGATAAAAATTGAATTTTTTCAATTCCTAAAAAATATGAATCGCATCAATATTTTAACACCTGCTCACAGAAATGTCATGCGAATTTTGTGTTGTAAAAGTTTCTTTTCCGATTAGCGATCGTAGTTTTTCATTTCGACTGAGAAAAACATTTTTTTACTTGGGCCGGGATTACACTATATAAAAGTTTGATAAAAGATCGTTTATAAAACCTGAAAAATTCAACCGATAAGCGCATTGGTTATATTCGAGCAAATGCAACCGGTGATATTATTGGTGGAATTTGTCAAATTTCATCAAAACTTTTATAGTGTAATCCCGGCCTTAAACTATTTTGTGGTTTGTTTACATTGGTACAGGCCCGTCATTTCGACTTTCGGGGAAGGGGCAAAAAACATTTACTCTCTATGTATATAAAAATACACACCTTTTCTAAGTGTATTTTTCAATGCCAAGTGATCGTCTCCAACCTTCCCAAATGCCGGGACTGCGTTGGTATACCTCGTGTTATTAGCACCATGTTATGTAATTAGCACTTAAATACCTCGTGTTATTAGCACTTATAAATTGTGCTTAAATTTTATACTGTCGTGAACACACATGACTGAAGAAAAACGTCAAAAAATTCAGCTAAGTGTTAAAGAAACATTAATTTATATAATTGTTGCGGCTGGAATCTAAGTGAGAGGAACTAATTTCAGCAGCAACAATGAATCTTTTTCCAAATCTCAAAAAAATGTTAAAAAATAGTAAGTTTTTTAAAGGTACGTTTTCGAATTAATTTTAAAAAAAATGAAGTTAAAATCAAATATTAACCATAGTCTAAAAGACATTAAACAATTAGTAAAATAATTCATAGAAACTGACTATTTGGATAATGTAATCAATTAGAGGAAAAACTCGAATTTTTTAATAGATAACGTTATCTATCCAAGAAGGTGCGGAATGGAAAAAGGTTGGGAGTCACACACACTGGTGTATATTAGTTTTGTGTGTAAAATTTTAGTGATGCCATCTGTATTACAAATTATGAGTGAAGTGTGATTATTTGTACCGTTCTGGGCCTCGAAAGTTGGGAACCACAGAAAACCAACCACAACTGTGGTGGGGGGAGGTTTGAAACCGGGTCCTCGCAAGTCCGTCATTCTTGCCACTCGACCACCACAGCGGCCAAAATTGATACTGATCCCGTGCGGCAGAGTAAATTTTCGACTCTAGTAATCATCAGTACACGTACAGCAGTTGATTCCCAAAATCCAGTTTTCCCTATATATGCTTACTTCGAGGATGTGATTAATCTTTCACACAAAAATTGGCAGTATCAATTCATCAATATTTTTGTAATCAACCCCTTTATCCAGTTGCAGATCGTTTCTTCGATGCTGTTAAAAAATTTTCGCCCTACTTTACTAGCCCCAAGTTTGAATCACTTTTTTTATCGTCTCATGACCAACAGAGCACCTACCAATGGTTACCTTCACAGAATTAATCAAATGAGTTTACCTAACTGTATCTGTGGCAACAATTGTGAATCTAACAATCATTTCTTATTTACGTGTTCTAAATGGTCAATTTTTAGGGAATGCTTTCTGCAGAATGTAGGCCTTGGTTATAATCAGATATCTGACTGGCACACACTCATTGAAGTGACTCCGGGCACTTTAATCAAGGAATTTGAAATTTTCATGGGAAAATGTCATCGTTTTTGACATTGGCTGCTTTCATTTTTCTAGGAGATGAGATTTTTGTGGTGTTTTTTTTCTTCTTTGCATCATATACCAGTTTGTTGTTGTTTTTTATGCCGAGACTGTTTCTTCATTGTACTTCTTTGTTCCACACAGTTCTGTTGTTCCTGGTCATCTTCGCAACTGTTTTTGTGCAAGATTGCACTTTGACGTTATGAACTAAAGCTGTCCTAGAGCCCTAGGCAGGCATAGAGGACGTTAATCTATCTGTATCTGGTAATCATCACAGAGAGCAACAGCTGTTTCTAGGCTTACAATTGTATACAAATACTCAATAATTACACTTCAATCATACGTTGAAATATATAAAAAAATCAGATAACACACTAGATATATATGTGCACTTACGACCGAAAGACGTTACACTAACATGATGTGAAAAGTGGTTAACGTCAGTGTATTTTGTTTCAGACATAGGCGTTAACCTTCCAGAAAAATTGCCACCTAGTTTCAAGAGAAGAATATTTTTTTCCGATCTCCATGCAATGATAATTAATATGCTCCCCTACCCCTAAAAACAAAAATAATATTTTAAAAAAAACTCAAAAAAAAATAAAACTATGCTTTAGCACAATATCTCGAAAAGGAATGAAAAACATTCTCCCACTTTTTTCTATTAGGTAATGAACAAAAGTTGACTGATGACTTTGACCTCTGAAGACCGGACACATCCAATACCTTCTAGAGCAGCAATACCTTCTGCTCTAGAAGGTATTGACACATCCCGCTTCCCATCTCAGAGAGGAAATAAATAATACGTTTGGACGTGTGTGTTGCGGCCCTCTGTCCATGGATTTTACAAGGACGGGGCTGACCCACTGAGCTATAAGTAAACTTATTATAGCTCACTGGGCTTTACTTATAGCTCAGTGGGCTGACCACGGCCCTATCTGACTCGGGGGAGGGGGATCGCCACCACAAAAATCCCAGCCCTGGAGCCCTGCTTTAGTGTGGGGAGGCTCGATCGCTCAGGGCTGTAAGTTTTTCGTGGAGGGGGGGGGGACAAACATGATTTTGCCAACCCTCCAACACCGGAAAATTCAACGATTTTATAACGATGTTTCTGTTCCCTTTTAAAGTTTGCCCACCCCCCTAAATTTTCCGTCCAGGGTAGGGTGATTGCCCCACAGTACTTCTGGCCCGGACTCCTACCAACTTTATGAAAACGATTGTTTCATAAGCACGAACATCAGTTCTTCAGAAATTCATTTTTTGGAAATAATAAACAGACAGACTCTCTCTCTTCTTGAATTCATTCAAAAAAATAAAAAAAATAAACAAATTTAATGCATCCGTAGCTTTTCTGAATGAATTTTCATACGAAAGACCCCACCCATTGAACTGAACCTCCCCACCCATAAGTTACGATCTTTCTCGTATCCTGTCTTCATTTGATTTTTCTCTCACGCAGCGGCGCTGACACAGTGACAAATCAAAAATCATTTCTTTAACGTCGAATGTCTTTCTCTAAATAAGACACGGAACATGATTCGTCAATAACCTATCGCTCCAGTTACTGTTTGCGAGAATATCGCTGCGACTGCGATAATTCTCGGAATAGCCAGGAGCACGTTCCTTGATGGAAAGTTGTCTATTACTACGCGAAATGTAGGTCTGCACGAACTGAGAAATAAAATAATAATAATAAAAAATTCGCTGATAAATGATTTCTCAGAATAAAATAGGCGCATTCTCATGTAAAGCTACGATCATTTGAGAGCTCGTCTCTTGTTATTTTTTCCCCTATTGTTCGTAGCTGGAGAATGAAAAAAACTTAAAGAAAGAGAGAAAATACGTAACAGCAGCTTTCATTATAATCGGGCTATTATCCTGTGATTAAAGGCGTAGGATTTTGGGATTTTTATTTAATACCAAGATGGCTTGCAGTGTAGAGTCAATGCACTTGGCACGAACAGCTGAGGTAAACATTGGAATTTAATTGAGTCTATGGTAATATTATCCATTATCATTGTGATCGATATTCTCTTTATATTTAGCTTACCCAATGATTATGAATAGTTACATAATCTATTATAAATATAACATAATATCAATGTTATGTTCATTCGTGAGTAAACATTGATAATACGAGATAAGCTATTCCGTGAATCATTGTAGTGGGCTGTTGTTTTAAATTATCGAGATGAAATTGAGACTTGTATGTCTCGTAGGTATTTGTTTTCAGTGGCGTCGCTGTGGGTGCGAACCGCCCCCCCCCCTCCCGCGTAGAAATTAATCCTATAAATCTGAGAGCACCTAGGAGTGAAACATTTGACCACAGGGCCGTCCCCCTTCCCGGCTGGAGGCATGGCCCCCACATCCGGAGCATAGCCCCGTAGAGAACCAGACTTTTCATGGGACCCCCTGGAGCTACCACCTATTGCTTTACATTCATACACAGGGCCGTCTTAAGAGCATCATGGGCCAAGTGGGTTTTCTTAGACCCTACCTGGTAAATTCTATAAAATTTCAACCGGATCTCATTTTTGTGAGGCCCCTCTTCTCTTGAGGCCCCCAGGCCCATGCCTTAAGACGGCACTGTTCATACTCATTTGTGCAAGTTATGGGATATTATATTTTACGGAGCTCCCTCTGTGCTAGTAGGCCCATGCATGTTTATTATTATATACACATCCTAGACCCAGGTATATAGGCTTAATTTCTAACTGCACAACTCCGGTCCAATCACTATAGGTAATTTACTACGGAGTTATGTGAGTGAGTGCGTATATGTGTGAAACCTGTCTAAGATGGACACCATATGAGACGGAAACTTGTTTTGGATAGAATCAAAAGGTAGTGTCTGTTCTAATATAAGTGCTTCAAAATGTACCTTTATAAAACGGAAATCTGCTGAAATGGAATATTTTTCAGTCTTTTGACATTCAGTCTTTTTCAGGTTTCACTGTTAAATCAACCCCCGCCTAATTTGTGTTTTTGGCATCTCTTCTGATATACCTTTAAATGCATTTATATTGTTAATTGATTAGTTGATTAATAAAATACATTTATTCGCTTGGATATGTATGTTATAGAGGCTTTTGTTAGCACCGGGAAAGAAATTCAAAGCGCTCGTCAGTGGCGGGAACTGGAAAGACAGGTCCAAGTCTGTTATATAACAACAATTGTGTACACAGGATTTTCTCTGCGGGTTTGGGGGTTTACATTTTTTTTCCTGCCAGATAACACAGAAATCTCAGATCAGAATGGGTGGGGTTGCATACACCAATAGGAACAGCTATAGTACAATTTATTTTCGCACATTTTTTTTTACAAAATGTAGTATAAATTTAATTCAATCTTTCACAATCTAGATTTCTTGTAATATTTCAATTTTTATGTGCTTGTTTTCCGGAAAACTTTTGCAAATAATACATGTAAAAAACAATGCTTTCGACTTCTTCAAGAGCAAACGTTGTCCTGGAAATGTAGAAACTTAAATCTGTGATTCTGAGAGAACCATCCTGACACTTTTTCTAAAGATGTTCAAAACAGTAGGCAGATGCAGTAAAAAGAGATGGATGTTATAACTTCATGAAGTATGAGGTATAAACCTCAGAAGAAAATGATATTATTTGGAGAAAGACATCCTCTAATTGTTAATACAATATATATATACACAGTAAACTGGCTGTATATGAAGAGATATTGATGTTTAAAAAAATAAATTCACACTGGGCCATTCAGCATATATATATATGTTACTGCCAAAATGTGAAATGCAGCCACTGCGCAAATCGGCCAAGAGTTTTGTCCAAAGTCAGAAACGCAGAAATGATTCTGGCTTTGGCCAGAGATTTCCGGCCAAAGCTTGATATGCTGGTAGGAGCCAAATCTATTTTTTTTTAATCGCCAAGGTTTGATACATGTCTATATATAGAAGCAATATTGTATTAATTCTATTTAAAAAAAAAAAATTAAGAAATTTGTTTTGTAAAACCTATAAAAAGAATTATAAATATTTAGTTTTTTCTACCAAATTTTGGAGAGAGAGAAATGATTACTACATTATGGCTGCGGTTTGAATGGTTACCATAACTAACGTGGACATAATTATAACTAAAGAAATATGCCAACTTGAGACGATGATCCCATATCATGCCTTTTGTTATCAGACTGACCAGTGATCACTGGCCCTGTTGGGAATCGGCAAATTTCTGGCTTTGGCAGTGACATATATGCTCCACATGGCCCCCACATTCTGGAGCAGGGCCCCTAGGATGGGACTTTTGGCGGGCCCCCAGATCAGACTTTTCATGGGGCTCCTTTATAGTGAATTTATAGCGTGAAAAAACAAAAAAATAATGAAAATCGTCCCGGGCCCTGTCAGCCTCCCCCTTGTGGGGGCCATGATTTTCCAATAAGGTAATATTTTATCTGCTTTCATAGCTTAGTGGTAAAGCACTCATCTGGCATAATATGAGAGACTGGGGGTTTGAGTCCCCATGAGGGCAGAAGTGAATTTTCTTTTCCTACACGTCAATATCTCTTCATACAGCCAGTTTTCTGTACATATTTTAAAATGTGAAATACTAACCAAGAAAAACATCAAGAAAAACTAACGACAAAAAAAATTGTATTCCTAGGAGAAACACAATGATAAATAACCCCATTTGTGGAAAGTAACAGAGAGAGGGAGCGAAAAAAGAAATAGTTAAAAAATCGTTCTGAAGAAAAAGAAAAGGGATTATATGGGTTATTGGTAGCAGTCCTGGCAAGTTTTTTCTCGATTTGAGTGTTTACTCTACTGTGGCTTATATAATGGTGCAGACTATTGTAAAAACATTGTGGTATGAATAGTGAAATCCTGTTAAGATCAAGTGAAAGAAACACCAAAAATTTATCCTTTATCCCTCCACTGCCAGACTGGAAGCGCTAGTTACCTGAAGTTACAAACTTTATGATTTTTTTTGGTCAATTTTTTTTTCCTTTGGTCTCGTTTTACACGAAACCTTTTATGTGCCTGCTGTACTGGGAGGCCATGAACCTTTTTTTGCCATGTGTGCATAAACCAGGTTTTTGACAGACCTCCAAGCCAAGAACTTTGGTGGTCCCTCTATAAGGTGATTTTTGGTAGATATATAGCATGTATATGTACAGATGTATATATAAGATGAACAAAAGTTAAAAAAAAGCTTCACTGGAATGGGGCTATCAGACATCCTCACTTCTAGTCTTCATCCTCTTGCTAGTCTTCATCTTAAGCATATTTTTATGATTTTGAAATTTCCCCTGTTTTTCTTTTTTTTCAGGGTTCTGGAATTTTTTCAGTTCCTTTTTCTTTCCAGTAAAAAAATTACATTGTGAAACAAAAACCATGTTCATCATTTGTGTGTATTCATTGTCACATAATAATTTACATGCATTGACCCCAATCACGGTCAAAATTCATAGAAAATGAGAAATTAAACATAATTTCTGTGCTCAGATGGCAAAATGTTATCAGTCACTTTATTAAAATTTCAAATTGGCAATTTCATAAATATTTTACAAATATTTTGCCAACATGTGGTACTACGGTTTTTTTGACTTGCTACGATTTGCCTCTGCTCTTTACTCATGAACCGAAAAGAGAAAGACTAAATTTTGCCACCTTCCAAAAATTTTAACGAACGAGACTCGAGAATGCGAACAACTCAATTTTTTTGGGAAAAGTGACATAACATTTTGCCATCCGAGCACAGATTTAAAACCCACTAGCAGATTAAAAAAAAAAGCTGCCTTAGTTTTCAAAACTGTCCAAAACTTCTAAGCATCAAAATGTGATTTTTTTTTAACCACGGGAATACTTTTTTTTAATCGACCTCGGCACAAAACTAATTTTCTGCTTGGTGTTATTTTTAGCCTCAAACTATTGTTTTTCTGGCACTGTTTTTCTATGGCGATTCTCTTGTTTCCCATTGATACCACAACTCTAATTTGTTATATTTTGCTAAGCTGCAATTGGACGGGTTCAAGTGGTGTTAGTCAATAATTCTCATTTTGAGAAAAAGAAAATGTTTTAATATAATTGGTGTCATAAATTCCCATGTTAAAAAATTTTTGGTTTCACAATTTAGAGGCCAACTATTAAAGCCGTAGTTTAGTTCATTTTTTCTTTCAAAAGTTTAGTACTTAGAAATGCATTTGTGGACTTGAAATTGTTGAAAATGTAACACTACGTCAACCTGTCCACTTATAGAAGAGATATACAACCAACATTGGTTTTATCACGTCTCGGTTAATCGAGGTTCTACTGCAGGGCTGGACAAATCCCAGGTGCCAGGTCACCATGACGACTAAAAACATCGACATTGGCTCTAAAATTAGTTGTGTAATGACTAAATTAAAATTTGAGTGTAGTGCAAAATTTTTAAAATTTATTTAAGCTTTTCTATCAACATATGAAAATGTCTCTAGGGCCCGGAAAAGCCTAAAACAATTATTATGGTAATTTTTCTAAAAGGAAATAGGCTTGGCTCCCAGGAAATTTGACTGGTGGCAATTTTTTTTCTAATTTGTCATGCCCTGTTTCATGTGTATCAGTGTTTTTATCTGAAAGAAAACTAATCTTTTTTGTTATTTCAGCTCCTCTAGCCTGCTTCAACTTTTGTTGTGTGGTGAATGAATGGGTTTTGTTTTCGAAATATACGGCCAAACTTGCAACATGTATTCAGACTTGTGGTTGGCCGGAACGACCTGTGAGGAGTGATTGAGTAATTTTCATGGTGGTGTATCGGAAGGAAGTGAACGACTTGGATCCTCCGGCAGGAAACACGGCAGCACAGTCTTTAGAAGAGACGTCCAACGATGGGGAGAAGCCGGCAAACGCGAACCCTCCAATGGTATCTCGAGCCATCTTGATTTCACGGCCCAACTCTCATCCATTTCAAGAGAGGCACCTCTCTTTGGATCAGCCTGTAAAAATCGGAAGGTCAATTGCGAGGTGCAGGCCGGCTCCAAACAATGCAATATTTGACTGTAAAGTATTGTCAAGAAATCATGCTGTGTTGTGGTATGAGAATGGAAAGGTATGTTTCACTCTCAACTTCTGAATGATACTGTATATGTTTGCTGAACTTTGGTTTTTATTCATTGTTGGGATATTTAATTTGTTTTTGAAGTTACACGAAAAGATGTAGGCCCAGCATAATTTTCTATATCTGCAGCGTTGCTTTTGCCCAATCGGAAAAAAAACCCCCATCAAAAATTACTTCTTAAAATTGCACTCACTTTCAAACAGCATGCTTTCTAATGATGTTATTGTATTTTCATACTCTATCTTTAGAGAAATGTATAAGTATATCTATGTGTTCAATGCTATTTACTTGGGGACTAAGATTTCAGCCCAACATCTGCCTGGAATTTAAAATTCATTCGCCAGTTGCAGAAAGTTACTTAGTGTGGAATCAATAAAAATTAAAATCTTTTTTCCCTTTTCCCTTTGTTTGCTGATGAGAAAGAGAAGGGCGATAGGATTACAATATATCACGCCAATGCCTAAGGCGAGGATCACAACAGTTTAAGAAAACTTAAAAAAATAAAAAAATTTCCAAAGAAATGGAGAATTACCTGTATCCAGGACCATAGGCATAAACTTCAGTCTATGGTCAGAGTACTCCCTACCAATATTCGCTACTATCTTCATAATATCTATGATAGAAATATTTGATATTTCCCAATGTTTCCAATAAATTTGTGCCTATGTTCAGGACCCCCGATTTTGATGTGAGGGAGCTCTGGGCAAAGCATAAATCAATAGACCTCCTTCAACTAAGATCAAAGATGTTCATCAGTTAATAGAGCCTATATTGTTTAAATTTTAAGCCCTCAAAATATCATGAGGTCTTAGGCAAATCACATACTAGCCCATGCCATTATCAGGTCCTGCAATTATCATAATAAAATGTGAAATTATTTTGCCCCCCCCCCCCAGAATTTTCTGTAGTGAGCCGCCACTGATAATAACTACATAATGATTACATCTATTATATTTCTGTTGGCTACAATATCAATAACCCTGGAAAATACACAAAAACCCCAAAAAACCTAGTGGGTTGGGTTTTTGCCAACACCCTGTATATCTGGCAGGATATTTTCTTGAGGTTAGTTATGATACATAAAAAATGAGGAACCAATTACATTTGTTTATTCATCATGGCAACCATGCGCCTGGGATTTGTCAAACCTTGGCATAAGTGGCACATGCCATATTTTAATGTGTATAAAAGAACCCTCCTGATTTTTTGGACTAAAAATTTGGAAAAAAGATATACAGTGAAACCTTGTTAAGTCGTCACCCTGATAAGTCATCACTCTGGTTAAGTCGCCATTTTTCTTCAGACCCTTCCAGCTCTCGTAGACCACAATGTTATTAAACTCTCGTTTACGCGTAGCTAATTTCAGTTAACTCGCCACTGTGAAAAAATTTGAGAAAGTGGAACAGACTATTTTTATGGCTCCCATTAAAAAAAAGAGCTTGTTAACAGCATTGCCATATGCTTAAAAGTCACCATAAAATCCTATATACCCAAACGGAACAGTTTAAGTAACGAAAGTTACGTTGGGGAAGTTCATTTGTCGACTAAGGTTTTTGGAACATTGGGGACTGTTCAAGCTAGATCTCATTTCTGCCTGGGCTCCATTGGAGAAACTGGACAAACCGCGAGACACCCAAGCTCTGTCGCAAGAAGCAACGTAAGCACTCCCCCCCCCCAGGGGGGGGGGGAGGCAGAGCATCTCCAGCAAAACCAAAATTTATTGATATGTCAAAGATTACATATAGTGCAAGGAAATCAAAAATGATGTAAATCGACGAATCAAATTAATCAAGTTAGTCAAAGTGCAATGGGCTCAGATGATAAATAATCATAGAAAGCATGGACTCTACTAATTTAGGGCTGGAAATTTAAACAAAATATCTCTGTTGAAAATAATTAGACATTCTTTCCCAAATTGAGGTCTTCTGTTTACTTTTCCCTGCCAGGGCCCCTCCACCAAGTCAAAACTGTTCGAGATTACTTTGTATTTGCATTGTGAACTACTGATGAAGAATTCAAACACTAAAATGAAATTTGATGTATATGTAAAATTAATGTGCAATAGGGAGTTCTATTATGAAGAAAAACTACTTATTCAAACAGTTGCTCTGTTAGTCTATAAATTAAACATTCATTTCACCACAATAATTTAAGTAATAAGAGATAAAAAAGATAAAAAATGCTGTTATTTTTTCTTTCGCAATCTATAAATTTTATTAATAGTGTTATTTTGATTCATACATTACTAAATGTCATATTACTTTAAATTTATACGATTTTCATAATATTGCACATTAAAACTGACGAAACTCCGCTTAAGTCGTTACTCTGCTTAAGCCGTCATGATTTTTCGATAACTTGAGGTGACGACGTATTGAGGTTTTACTGTATCTATAATAGTATCCATGTATAAGAAGCTCCCCTCCTGTATTTGGGATTCAATTTTTCGCAAAAAGGGGGTTCTTTATGCACATTAAAATACCATAATTTTCATTTAAGAACTAAAAAAATTGTATAGAAGTCTATTTTATATGTTTGGCTTATCTTCTGTTTTCTTTGAGAATTTTATACTGTTACTGATTAAACATTATCCTGGGGCAAAAACTTTCATAGAAAATTCATTAAAATCTCTTGATGTCAGTGCCAGGAAAAAGTTAATGGATAGGCTGCGGTTTTGAATTACAGTAAAACTTTGATTAACCATCACACTTGTTTTACCATCAGTTTCTGTTATCAGACATCGTGGAAATTTAATATGGAAAAAACAGCCCTAGGTTTTAAGTTCCAAAATGATCGGATCACTGTTGGTCTACGCAAATCCACTGCAATCATAGATTACTTCTGCTTGTAATTGGTATATCCAAAAAAATCACGTGCTTTCAAAAATTTAAATATGAACGTATTGCCTGTGAGTTATTATGCTCAAAAAAGTCTTGGATGGACCAAATAATTTTTCAGAATGGTTCTACAGCGAGAGTTTTTGTGCCTCAAGTTATAAAGCTCATATGGCCAAAAAGCAATTGCAGCAGGAAGCACTGCTGTTAATGAACAATGTCCCAACACAACCCTCTTGTGAACTCAAAAGTAATGGCAAAATAACATGCCTCTTTCTCCCAGTGAATATAACTCTATTTATCCAGCCCATGGACCTGGGCATAATTGAAACTATGAAGCGACGTTACAGTAAATATTTCATTATAGGATTGCTTTCATCTGATGCCATAAAAAATACTTGACTGTCGAAGAGTTTTGAAAATAATACAATAAAGGATGTTATTTTCAATATGGCCACTGCCTAGGCTTACCTTATGTTGATGTTTATATTGATCATTTTGTGTGAATAAAATTAAATACGATATGCAGAGATGCCATAGACGTGTTATAACTCGTCAAATACCCGGAATTTTGGAAAAGGACACGTAAAAATTTTGTTCACACGTCCTTTCCTAGTTCTAAGAAGAAAAGTAGAGAGAAAAACCTCCCCGACTTTTTCCCTTGTATCATGATCACGCGACCTTGAAAAACTGATTTTACTACTTTGTACTGTATTGATATACAGACGGGATGTTGAAAAATAAGATGAAGGATATCGGGTTGCTTCCCTGAATGAGGGGCTGTGTACAGAAGTTTCAATTTTCGCCCTTCCGGTTATATACGGGAAATTATGGTACTTCCGGGGCTATCGGCCGGCATTGAAAGACTGCGTCTATACAGTGTAAATTCGCCTTGTTCCTACAATATTGTGAATGCATGCTTTTTTTTTTAATCGGAAATGATTGGAATGCCCGTTCAAATTGTAAAACCTTCCCGATATCGTGGAAAAAAACCGAATCTGTAAAAACTCAACCTTGAATATCCATAATTTTGTCATCTATCTGCTATGCGGTAGTCACCGTTTCGCATCGCTAAAATCATGGGTGTAAGTAGAATCAGCTTTTGGAGGGGTACAAGGATCTAATTCTTCACAGATAGTATAAAAGAAATTTTATTTTATTCCAATATTTTTAATTTTTGATCTCGGGGGGGGGGGGAGGAAGAGGGCCCTTATAATCTCCCCCAAATTTCGCTTTTGGTGGGTGAAAATCCGTGTTTTGAACTTGTGATTGTGCAATGGTGCAATGGCTAAAAATGTGATTTTCTAAAGATTTCAAATTTTGAGTTGGCTATTCCTTTAAAAAACTTCTTGTTGCCACGGCGATCACACAGACCTACAACCCAAATATGCATACATTGAACTTCAAATGCACGCATTATCAGTTTGGAGGATAGATGCAGGGCCACAACTGGGCCTAGTGTCCTGGGCTCTGGACTAGAGGGGAGGGCACCAAATTCACCCTTTATAACTGCATCTTTTCTACATTACATGGGTGTGCCAAAATGTGTACTTGCCCTGTTTGAGAAAGTATCTAGTTGCGGCGCTAGATAGATGGTACCACCTACTGAACACAAAATACGCCAAATGCTGGGCACACACACATAAGCACACTGTTAAGTTTCTCCAACACAAATCCGATGTAGCTCCCATATTCAGGTGTGAAAATATGTGGCAGTTAAATGACAACAGATCAGAATGGTCGAACATCAGGGAAGGAAAATAAAATCATTTTACCAGAAAAACCAAAGTATGAATAGGGAATCAGATGTGTCTGAGAGAGGAGAGAGAGAGAATATCGATTTACTTTAAATTTGATCAGAAGGTATTGAAAATATGCCAAGATATTTTTAACAAAATGTAAAATCAATCAGAAGGGAATTTATACATTGATTATTAGTGAATATATAAATGTGTGCCTTCAACTGTTAAAGTGGATCCTGCTTATAACGTTTTTCAAAAACCGTCATAAAAAACATTATAAATAGGAAAACACTTTAAACAGGAAATCGCAATGAGAATTACTTATTGTTAGGACCACGAAAAAAAGTTGTACTAAGTGGAAAAACATATTAAACGGGAGAAACGTTATAAGCGGGATCAACTGTATATTTGTTTTAGATTTATTACATGTGCGGAATTCCATAGGTTAAATTCTCAGTGCTTATGAGCTTCTTTGCAAGTTTTTCCTACTTGTAGATAATAAAAGTAAATGAACCTTTGGGTAGAACATGTTTTTAGAAATGAATTACTTGATTCACAGATACCTTCTCTTACCCAGAACATGACCCACCGCTCAGTCTCAACGAAGAAATATAAGCATGTGATCAAAGACCTGGGGCATGTTGGAAGAAACATAGAGATGCCAGTGAATTATTGGGGGGGACATAATTTTTTTCAAGATAAATTTTTTTTTCAGAGGGACCCACTTTCACTCAAAAAGGACCCAGATTTTTCAAATAACCTGGGCAGATAAATTAAAGTCCAGTGGCATCTCTGATATGTATGCATTATTCACTTTTGAAGGATTTTATTTTCATTTTCGTCCCAATCCTGAAGTGAAATCATGTTCCTGCGTATATGTATTAAGTGATTTCTGTTATCCGTCACAGCCCTGGTCTGGACAGTGATAGTTAATCGAAGCTTTACTGTAGTTTTGTAGTTACAAGCACTAGAAGTTCAGTTTTTGAATCTGCATATGCTGCATCATTATAGGCACTTACTGTAGTTTAAGTCTGTATGTACAGTAAAGCACCTTTATGGGGTTTTTTTTTTTTCTGCTGCTTCATTATACATGGTACTGCCAAATCCGAAATAGACCAGTTGACCCTAATGTCTGAACTTCAGGCTTCGGCCAGTCTGTATGTGAAGTGGCTGGTGATCCTTGGCCAAAGAAAAGGCATGATTGCAGGGTCTTTGCCTAGTTAGCGTATTTTTTTGTGACACTTATGGCCATTTATAATTATGGTAAAAAAAATTATGGTATAATTAAGCTATGGCAACCCTAATGATTAAGGGAATCAGAATATTGATATCTCGGGGGGGGGGGGGAGAGGATTGATATTATAAGTATCTCCAGCCACAATTTTGGCCAGTGTCCGAAATTCCATAGAATTTTGAATATTGGCTACGTCAACTAGCCGATTCCGGGCTTTGGCCATGACACAAACTAAAAATAATGGTTATTTTCTGTTAAAAAATGATAGACATATACATGGTTGAAGCATGTGAAATGGTATTGCTACTCTAAAACCATGCACTAATTTTTTCATCAAGAGTTGGTCATTCTAGATGAAAAAATTACTACTTGACTGTAGTAACTTGACCTTAGTAGCATTTTTTTGCTATTACTACTTGACCGTACATGAAACGTACATATTCCTTGCAGATTTTCTAACAGATTGATACATGCGGGAATGCATGTTCCGAATGTTGTGTGTGTGATCCCTAACACATTTATGATGTCAGAGCTGTGCTTGTCATCTGGACCTTTTTCATGTGCAGTTGAGGGGTTAGCGTGCTAGTGTTCAGCTGTGTTAACTTAAAAAGAAAACATTATGTTTGCTGGGTTGAAGCAAATGTAATCATTAATTTCTCTATGGAAAAAAAAGTACTTATGATTCTATGTTTTTTATATAGAGAAACAATCAGATTTCATCACTGACTGATAGCTGAAAAATCATTTTTGGCAATAACAAAAATTAAAAATCTATGATAATGCCCAGTACAGAAAACACAAAAGTGACTGTTCGACTGGCAAACTGGCTCGGTACAGACCGATTCAGTAGTATCCAAAAAAGTTGGGGTGTTTTAAAGAGTAGCTATGAACGGACCAACAGTTAACTGCATGCACAGTTTGATTCACATTCATAAGTAGTGAATGAATTTCACTTACATGCAATCCCCCACAAGTTTCAATTGGCATTGTTTTTTATTTATTTTCTTTTTTTTTTTAAAGATTTATGCTTTGATGATTGAATTTCCTTTTCCTTGATTTGCAGTTTTACTTACAAGACACAAAATCAAGCAATGGAACATTTGTAAATAATCAAAGATTGAGCAAAGGCTCGGAAGAGTCTCCGGCCAGGGAAGTATGCTCTGGTGATATTGTACAGTTTGGCGTGGATGTCGTGGAAAATGCGAGGAAAGGTAATTGTTAGTATTTTTTGATACTCAATTTTTATAAAGTTATTTGTTTTTGTACATGATTTAAAAAATACAATAAAGAAATGGGAATATTATTACTAAGCTCATCTGAACAAATCTATGCTCTACATGCCTGGTCCATGTAAAAATTTATAATTGGCATGTATTTTTTATCGATCGCATCCCTGATGTAAATGTATGAAAAAATTTATGCTTTGGGCTGCCGATTTTTAAATTTATTTCTTCGGTGACAATGCATGTTTTCCCACACACATATGAGAGTTTCAACTGATTGTAGATTGATTAATTAGAAACAACACTATTTTAAAATTTTATATTAAAAATTTTTTTATGTCACTGAATTTTTTGCATGAATAAATTCATTTTTTTTAATTTTTAAGTAATTCAGTTACAATATTTTTTGGGCATTTATTTATACAATATTGTCTGGCCTAGACCTATAAAAGGGAATGCTGTGGTGAAGTTTGACAGAAACGATTGATGTTAAAAAGGAAATCAGAAACTGTTGTACAATCAATAATGTTTGATGGGAGGTTGTTCCAGTCGGTTAATGTTCAAGGAGAGAAACTAAATTTGAAAGTCTATGGGTGCAATATGGAAATGGTCATGAAGGATTTTGAAAATGAAAGTTAAACGAGAGATATGTATATGGGTGAAAAGCTGTTGCATATTGAGTTGGTGTTTGAGTTCAGTTGCGGAGGCAGAGGATGACCAACAGTTGAGAATGAAGCGGGCAGATTTGTTTTGAATAGATTCTAATTTGTCTATGTTTGAGAGAGTATGGGGTCCCAGATTTCACAGACATACGAGAGTACAGTTAGGATGTAGGTTTGGAAGTAGATGTTCTGAGGTGACGGGTGGAGTTTTTTGAGGTTCTGACGAAGAAAAAATAGTTTTTGGAGACACTTCTGAAAGACGTAATAAATATGGAGATTCCAACGGAGGTCGGCAGAAATAACTACACCCAGATATTTATAATTAGAAACTTTGGTGATCAAAGAGTTATTGATAGTGTAAGAAGAATAACTATCAGGCATGCATTGCTTTAAGTCACTTCCCTGCCTGGGCATGTAAAGTTTTGAAGATTTGTCTAGCCCTCTTACCAAGTACATTCAGTTTCTTCATGTATCACAAATGGTTGATATTTTTTATCAGAATTAACATTATTGTAAAGATTAATAATTTATTGTGAGAGGGAAGAGAAAATGTTGATGAGTCATTGATATTATGTCGTAACTAACATATTGTGTCGTAACTAACATATTGTGAGAAATCAAACTTGCAAAGAATTTTTCATTTCTGAAATTAG
Organism: Pholcus phalangioides; assembly: GCF_987345545.1. Lineage (NCBI taxonomy): Eukaryota > Metazoa > Arthropoda > Arachnida > Araneae > Pholcidae > Pholcus > Pholcus phalangioides. The sequence continues at coordinate 15,847,768 of NW_028301595.1, forward strand.
AAATAAAATTTTGCAGTAGTGACATTGATCAAGGTGTGGTCCAGAATGCTTTCAAATTTCTACTTCATCTCCTGCACACACAAAAAGTTCTTATATTTCTTGAATTTTGGCCATACTTGCAAAAAATCTGCTTTTTTGAGTGGGGCAATCAAATTTGTGATAGAATAAAAATGTGTAAACTATTTAGTAACATCATGCAAGTTAGAAACACATCCATTACATATCTTTTTTTTTAAAACCAGCCCTGTAACTAAGTATTTAGGCCTACATTCAGTCTTTCCATGTATTAGCAAATCGTTATGATTCAGCTATTTTATAAACATTAAAAATATTGATATTGTCGTGAAAAATTTCTGATAATTCATTGGAATCGGGCCATTATGTACTGTGAGAAATCAAATTTGCATCAAAGTTTTTATTCTTAAAAAAGAAATAAAATTTTTGCAGTGGCAACATTGATCAAGTTTTGCAATCTTGCAGTGTTACACCCTAGAGCTCCTTGAACTACCAGACTGACTCATTCACCATCTTTACCACTTCTCACCACTAATGTTTCTATTACAGTTGGTATTATTGCTATAGACTATCGTTGTTCCCCCACCCTGCTTTTTTTTAAAATGATTTCTGGGACCACATGGAGCAGAAAACTTATTTGTTGTTAAAGAGAGACACATAAAAAGTCCACTCTTTTTTATAGGCACCTTATTCTATCCCTGTCCATTCGCCCATATTTTGCTTATAATATATTTTTTTCATATCTCAGTAATACCATATTGAAATTTCCTTCTGACTCTTTAAAGCAGTTGAGCAGGACTAGACAAATCCCAGGTCGACTAAAAAATTGATTTTACACCTAAAATTTTCTTTGTGTACTTATTAAATTGCACGCTGAGAGCAGCACAAAATGTTGTGGAATTTATAGCTACGTATCTTCCAACATGCCCTGAAAAAGTCAAAAGAAGCATTATTTTGGGCCATTTTCTTTGAGTAAAAATTTTTTAATGCCCAAAAAATTGTTCTGATGCCTAGATTTTTTTTTTTTTGCGATTTGCCCAGTTCTGCAGTTGAGTCTTCATAAAATAAAGTTGCTCTGTGCTTTCTACTACTAAAAAAATACTGATAAAAAATCTTAGTTCGTAGTTTTTTCGAAGTTTTAAGTAAAAATGCTCTAAAAAATGTGACAAAAAACATTGCAACAGATATGTTGAAGTTCAATCACATGCATTGATGTGTATTGTTGTGTCAGTAAAAAAATTAATTTTGAAAATTCTTTTCACATCTATCCTTATGTTTTTTTCTACTACCACATTAGTATGGATATTTTCTATCAAAAATTGTATGAATACAGTAAAAGTCTGATATAACAAGTATGGCGTATAACGAGTATCCCCCTACAACGAGTACTCTGTAAGTGATTGTGAAAGAGCTACTGTTGAAGATACAAAAAATAGTTTGTTATATTAAGTTGAAAATTATGAAGCTTTCACCATAATGTCTCCAAAAAGGTCAGTTTTGGAGACCCCACTTTTCATTCAAGAATGACATGCGATGTAAAATTATTGATCACCATTACTTATCATTGCACAAGTAAGGTCCTGGTATACATTTCTGAGGTAACTCTAACAAGGATTTTGAATGCAGAAAAGTCAATTTTTTTTACACTTCATATTCTTAGGCCTTTTAACTATACACACTGGATATGGGACGATTTTATTAGACTTTTGTCTCCTTCAGTGGCTGAGAGACCATTGTTGGTTACGAAACAAATTGTGTAAGAAATTAAACTAATAGCAGAAAAATGTAAATGTCATACACAGCCATGGAATTTAGTTATTGAAATAATAATTAAGAATTATGTAATTGAACCAGTAAAGTCCAAATACTGTGTTTTTTATTTTTTCCTTACAAATCAATTCAATAAATGTAGATCTAAATATTGAGTGTGTAACAGCAATATTATACCAGACTCCCTTCATTGGTTCCTGGTATGTTTTGAATTTGAATTAGTAGAACAGCGGTACCGTTTTTTTTAAAACTTGATTATCTCGAAATGGGAGTTTTTGACCAATGCTGTTTTTCTCACTGATTCAATTGTTTGGCTAGTCTATTAAATCATTTTAAGAATATCAAATTCTATGCAAAAAATATGAGATTCAACTGCAGTGTGCTAGAAATCAGTTGCATGACTGGAGTCCTGATTATTTGCTAATATTAAAAAAAAATCTGAAATATGATTACAATGCAGATAAAGCAGGAATTTTCTCGAATTTATAACCTGACAGCAAAAAATAGAATAATTAGCTTATAACAAGAAGTCTGTTTTAATAATATAAATGTTGCCCCCGGTTATGAGCTATCATTATAACAGACTTTACACTGTTTTTTTAACTTTTTTATAATCTGTTGATTCTATAGTGCATGTCAATAATTTTGTATATGAACTTCAAAATTCTTTCAGTTGTACATGGGTGTGTTGTGGCCACTCTTAAATTGTTTCTGCCGGATGGAAAAGAAGCAAAAGCCAGGTATAATTTAAATGATTGATACATCAAAATAATGTTTGTCTCAAATAGCCACAAGTAAACAGTACAAATAAATGGATGATCTATCCACTGCAGTTATAATAATTATATAAGACCAAATATGATCATTCAAAGCTTCTATTTTATTGCACTGCAATCCCAATATCTTTGATTCATTGCCCTAATTTTTTAATCTGAATCACATAAAAACTTCTTTCTTCTCTTTCCTTTATTTGTTTTACTGATAGAATATCTGTGGATGGATATCTGTCCTTGCATTCTACAGAAAATTAAATCATGGTAAATTAATGTAAAAAAAGTGGAGAGCTTGTAAGTTAATGCCTTAATTTCCAAACTCTAGATATTAACGCCTTGCTCTTCCATGTCTCTCACCGGGAGGTTGGTGTGTAGGAGCTTCCTCCAATAACAACGTGCTGGCTGCTGTGCAGTCATGTGGGCATCATGATGAGCTTACATGCAGGGGGGGGGGGGGTGTTCCTGTTTGATCTTTGTTGGCTATACAAATGGAGTTTAACGTTTAACTTGACTGAACGAACTGAGCACGACTAAGCTCTGACTATTGTGATGTAAGCTCAGCTCCCCCAGATAGCACTGAGACATTAACAAAACTCTCATCCACTCACACATTAGCAAAAGTAATCATCTTCACATTAGGTACATGCACTGGTCTGGCAAAGACCAAGGAAGGAATTTAAAAGAAGGATATATGTGAGATGCGTTTGTGGTTTGGAAAGAGTAGCAATGTGTTCTGCTGTCATCTTTTCACTGTTTTAGTTTTACCAATGTGTCAGGAAAGATTAGGAAAAGAATTGAGCTAGTGTATCAAACTTCCAACACCTGAACATCCTTAAGTGTGGTGTTGTATCAACCTAGGGTACCTATTCGGTGGAAATGCATATTTTTACCTCTAAATTTTTTATTGCTATTGATACATATATACATTTTTTTCAGTCCTACCACAGCAGTTGTGCCATGCAGTCCAGATGCCTCTGTGACCTCTCAAGAACTCTATGCCCTTGCCCAATACCTCCAGGTAAAATTGGATGTATTCATAAGTGGCAAAATGGTGCAACAACTTTAATTATTTGATATGCTAATGTAAAATCACCATGCTTTATGTTTAATGAATATTTCAGGAAGCCTTACACCGAGAACAAGTCCTTGAAAACAAACTTGGAACTTTACAGAAAGTGGTTGCAAACACACAAGATGAGTCTGATATTGGATGGAAGGTCAGGATTTACTCTTTTAATTCATATTTTTCCATGAACTTTAATTTTTAAGACATGCATCAATGAAAAATATATCAAGTAGGGGAAAAAACTGTAAAAAGTTTGTTATAATATAATAAATCATTACTACAGTGTTTTTATGCATTACCTATCATGCCATAAAATGCTGGGGTGGAGGGGGAACACAAAATTTTTGTTTTCCATTTATGAGATATTTGGCATTTAGAATTTGTTCTCTAAATTAGCACATTTTTTTTACATGACTCAATTTTTTAAATTTTGAAACTTTTTTTTGCGTTTTTGGTTAGATGGGCTATTACAAGCCTATAGGCTATTAATATTGTAGTATAAGAATTGTATTTTTAACATTCATTACATTTGCCACTCATTTATTGTTAATGTTTTAATTCTTATTATTTCAACCATGTAAAAGATTTCTCCCCGCCCACCTTTTTCTTTAGGCTCTCATAGAGGAAGATAGGCTGCTTAGCAGGATAGAAACTCTAGAAAGCCAGCTACAGACATGTGGAAAGGTACTTCATTCAACATTTGATCTGTCTTTCTATACATTTAAAATTATATTAAAAACGTAATATTGAGGTTCCGTTTGTATGTTGGGCCTGTATATTTTACATTTTTAATTATAAGCATATTTTTTATTTTTATGCTGTGGAAATGGTTTCACATCTGCATATAACACAGAATTGTTGTTTAGAAATAGTTTGAAGACTGAGAGGGCACCTATATAAGTGTCTAAAATGAAAGCCAGGGTAGAAAATATATTAATTTATTACAAAATCACTGGGGGAAGTTCTAAAAAAATATTTCTACCAGGTTTTTTGATTCTTAGTTTCTGTTATTGCTGAATAAACCATTTTCAGGGCTCCCACTCATCCTACTTTTCCTACTTTTTGGTAAAATGTCCTACTTTTGTCCTACTTTCTCAGTTTTGTCCTATTTTCTAGTTTTGTCCTATTTTCTAGTTTTGTCCTACTTTCTCGGTTTTGTCCTACTTTCTCGGTTTTGTCCAACTTTCTCGGTTTTGTCCTACTTTCTAGTTTTTGTCCTACTTTTTTACCAAATCCTATCGATAAAATTTGTGTAATTGATTTTAATTGAGCAGGAAATCTTTGATATATTGCCAAATATTACAAATGTTGAAGAATGCAATTAATGATTCTGCCAAAGCAGAAATTTTATAATTTTTAAGGTTATTTGGAGTTGGGGGGGAGTGTATGGGGACCATTCATTATGCTATGATTATATGTTGTCTAAGGGAGTTACCCTCCCCCATCCTACTTTTTAGTCCTGCGTTTTCCTACTTTTTCTCATTTTTTGCGTGGGAGCCCTGTATTTTTTTTCTTTCCTGAAAAAAACATTACATAGCTTGAAGTATTATGTACATGAATGGCTACTTTGGCTTCACAATGATTTTTGCCTTTATTTGAGATTTGCTGAGATCGCATGTACACTCTGATCCTCTTCTTACAGGTTGTAATTCTCTTCGTTCACACTCTGTGAACCACTTTCAAATTAAAAAAAACCTTTGAGAAAATTGAAAATGAGAGGTTTTACCATCTTGATAACTCAAAATAGAAATAAAATTTAAATTATAAGCATTAAACAGCAGTTTCTGGACTTGATGTGGACCCCCTTAGTCGAACAAAGTAATAAGAAATTTATTTAGTACTTCACCTTGTTTTATTTGTTCCATTTAAGAAGCGGTGATATCTAGAAAGAGCTGTTTGAAGTTATGATCTCTGTTTTTGTTTTTATTTTGAGCTAACAAAATGTTGACCCTCTTGCCTCATTGTCAAACTGTTGATGAACACCATCTTTCAAAAGTGCTTGCATTGAAACACCAGTTGATTACTAAGTATAATCAGAATTTTTATGTCTGTATTATTTATAAATAAATACCTTGCACCCTGTGTTAAGAATTCTGACTGTAATCGTGGAGGAAACCACATCAAACATTGCTATAGTTTCTACTTCCCAGTCTTACCATAAAATGTTTATTTTTTTAAGCAAAATAATACATATTGCCACCGGAAATTTGCATCTGCAAACTACTTGGAATGTTCTGAAGCAGTTGTTCTATGTACATTCAGCCATGGATCTCTAGAAATCTTGGTGTGTACCATGGACCCTCATGCCTCGGCCAAGCAACAGCTTTTACATAATTTTTTACATAAAGAATATGTTGTGCACATGATATAAAATAGAAAACAATGTTACTAACTGCAGTTTATCAATGTTGCAGCGATACTTTTGCATGATTGATTAAAACTTTTTGTAATTATTTAGTTTTTTTTAGAATTAGCATTAATTTTTTTTAATAATTCTACAAATAGGCTGTGAATTCTCAGTAAAAAGGCAATAAGTCCCTGGGTGTCCAGGCACCCCTGATTGGGAACCGCTGTTCTGGACAACACACATATAGATTCAAGGACCACAGCAGGCAAAATGCTCAACAAGGTCACTTAAAATAATGACCATGAAAATATTAAATATCTATAATACGGCAGCTTCAAATAAAGCAATTTTCATGAAAAACTAAAAATTATGAGAAAAATATACAGTAGAATCCCGTTTTAACACGTTCACTGTTAATGACAGCATGGTGGCGTCATGAAGGACTTGTACTAGGGGGGGGGGGCTCATGACGCTACGGGGATGTCATGTACAAAACTAGTTTTAATCTTAAAAAAAATGCACCCCTTGGACTCAACAAGCAATTAAGGCGCTGCAGTGAACGTGTTAACGAATACTTTTATAGCAAAAATTTTGTTCTAACTAACACTTTTCTAATCCCCTAGAGAGAAGTTTACATAGGAAGAATGTAAAACCTGGAATTCCTTTTATAACAAAATTTCATTACAACAAAGTTATTTCTCCGATCTCTTGGAGTTTGTTATAACGAGATTCGATTTGTACAATGAATTAGCCATTAAAATTATGGTTGTCTTCACCTAGGTATGCGTAACTGCTCAATTTATCCCAATAAAGGCTCAGTTACATTGAGTGAGTTTACTAGCTACTGGCTTGTGCTTTTACTCGCTGCTATTAAAGTCGCTCGGTGTAATAATGCTATCTAGTAAACTTCCCACTCATTCTGCTGGAGTAAGGACTTGCCAGCGTTTTTGTTATCTCCTGGGTGTTGTACAGGTGTGATTACTTTTGTTTCCTCACGCTTTGAATCATAGCAAACAAAAAAGATGACACTAAAAAAAAATAAAAATGAGTTGCTCGTTCATCTAGTGAGCAATTTTACTAGTTGTGTGTAATTGAAACCCGCTGGGCTAGTTGAAGCCTGTTCGATCACCAGCTACTTTTCTCGCTGGAGAATAGCTTCTAAACTCACCTGATGTAATTTTGCCTTAACATATAATATGAGACTATTATTGAAAAAAAGTATTTACTGATTGAAAAGTTATCCAAAATAAATCTCTGAGGTACATTCTCAACTTAAGTTATGTGTACTGTATTTATAAAATTTGCATTTGGATCATGAATTATTGTGCAGCAAACACTGTAATTATATAAAGGAATATTGTTGAACACCAATCTTTGTTTATTAAAAAGATAAATTGATTTTTTTTCAAAACTAAATTTAGGTGTTTTTAATGATTTAATTGTTGGGTTTTACAGAATGTTACTGAAGAGAAGTTGAGGGATGAGGTTATGAAGTTGCAAGAAGATAAAGATAAATATCAAAATGCTGCTAAGGTATAGAAGAAACATTTTTTATATATATACAAGCACTTCCACATTTTCAAAAGTATTTAATTCAAAATGATGAAATTGTGAAATAGTTTTGTGAATAGTATTTTCAAAGTTTTATTTTAGAATTTGTTATTGCTGATGCTTCATACATAAATTAATAGTCAATCAATGACAAATATTCATTATGGATGAATATGTTAGAAATTATATAGTAGCATTAATTGACGAGATAGCAATGTGGTTAAAAATTAATGACTTATTGTCGCAAACTTACATCATTTTGAGAATTTTAATTGTAGATTGTTTCTTCGTCATCTTGGTTAAAAGGTACCAGAAAAAACAATGACGAATCGTATAAAGACGTGGCTTCCAAATACCTAAAACCTCCAAAATCTAGACTTATTGTAACCTATGCTAGTCCATGTTTCAGAGTTAGCAGCTGTACATGGCAACCACTTTGTCTTTTTTTTTAAAATTTGATAAGGAAAGGGGGGATAAATATATTTAAATAATGATGTACAATGAAAGGTACGTTGTAGATCACATTATTTTGATATATTAAAATAGTGTGATATACAATGCACTCTTCCATGTAAAGCAGTCTTTTTGTGTACATACAGTCAACACTCATTATAACGACCCCACATTATAGCAACCATTCCATTACAGTACCCAGTAGAAAGGTCCCAAATGATTTCATATAATAACTGCTATGTGTTTTCTTTCTGATATAACGATCTCCCAATATAATGCCAGTTTTCAGTGGAACAATGGGGGGTCGTTATAATGAGTGTCGACTGTGTTATTCATATCAACCACCCACACCACACACATGAAATGTTTATGGACATTAATGGATAATTTTTTCTAGGAGTCTCTCAAGAAAGTGCTGCAAGAAAAACTGGAGGCTATTAGGAAAGTGCAGGACCTTGAAGTAATTTTAAAAAGTTATTTTGTCATTGATAATATTGTTACAAAATAAGTAATACATGAAAGTTTACTAATTCAGATAATTTTAATCTTAATGCATTTCCAGCATAATTCATTTCGCTGATCTGCATTACAAATGGCAAAGTGGGAATTACTATACTCTGTAAAATTCCACATCTTATTTTCAACAAAATATCCTTTGATTTTTTTCCTCAAGAAGAGAAATATCTACTTTTTCTCATATAGCAAAACCTCTTGATAACGGACGCTCTTGAAGCAAAACATTTTGTCCATTCATATGATAGAAATATGTATGCACATACAAATAGTATTTTGATTATATATATGAGGGTGGTTCTGAAAGCTCAGATTTTATTGATTGTCATTTTTTTTTATGTTTACATTGCCATATTTTAGAAAAAGATCAGTAATTCGCAGAGTAAAAAAAAACAAAAGTTTGCTAGGAATTCTGAGAAAAGAAAGATTTTGTTTTTGACATAAATTATTACATTAAAATTAAAATATTAAAGCATTAGGGGAAAAAATAGAATTAAGCAGGTAATTTCAACATTAAATAGAATAGGAAACTCAAGGGGAATTCCTAAAATTCAAATTAACCAAGTTCAAATTAGCCAAGTATGCCTGTACCATTTATATAATAATATTTTGAACTTTATTTAGTTTTAAAATTTGTTTTTTATGCCATGTTTATAACATTTATATTTTCTTCTCTTTTCATAGAGTTCTCTCAGTAATACTGAGACAGAGTGCTCATACTTGAGAGAATTGAACAAAAACACAGAACAAGAAATGCAATACTTGCTAGAGAAGAATACAGACCTTGAGAAGGAAATAACCGAACTAACAAAGAAACTTCAGGTCAGTTTTGTTTTTTAAGTGTCATTTTTCAAAAATTGTTTTTTTCCATAAGAAAATGCAAGTTCCAATGCCATTGCAATGAAATAAGGCTGAAAGTTCCCTCACAATCTGTATCGGTGCTAGATACATCCAGTGCTACACAATGTTAGTTTATTGTAGCACTTGATGTATCTTCCAATACATCGGGTTCCCCCCTTTATATTGATTTTCCTTGGAATTTACATTTTAGCACTTACAAAATTTTTTGTCTTCAATTTATGATGTATAGATTAGGAAACATGTTCAATTATATTAAGTAACAAATTCTGCTTAATTTTGATGTCTAAACAGTGTTTAGTATATTGTATACTGTTTGCAAATTGCGTTCATGTACATGTTCGAAAAAAATTTCGTAAAAATTGTTATTATGAAAATAACTTGTTACATAAATTCATTTTTGTGTATTAGATTTTTGATTTCCCAAAAATTAGAAATTTCTTGCTGTAATAATGTTTTCTATTCCATAAAATATTGAAAAGCATCAGTTCTTGCAATCTATAAATAACTGATTTAAAATTTGGTCAGTAACTTGCTCATTTAATTTTGTAATATTTATTACACACCAGGAAGCGGAAGAGAAATATCAAGACCTAATTAACCAGGCTGCTGAAGAAAAAATTGAGATAGAAACAAAAGTAGAAGATATGAAGAAAACGGAAGAATCACTCTCTGCCAAGGTCTGTTATATTTTATCGCAAATTCATAAATATTTTTTCATTCATTGTATGCATAAATTCTATTTTGAGCATCCTTCAATAATAGGATATTCTGACTTTAAGTGCATGAGGATGAAGCTGTAACATATATGATCAAAGGATTAGCTTGATATTTCTTGACATGGTGTGGTTGTCTGGCTAATATGCTAGTTTCACTTGATGAAAGACTTGGGTTAGATCCCAGTGATCACAACGGCTTATCAGTACTCTGAACCAAAGCTTTCTAATGTTTTAGTTCAAGCAGAACCTTTGATGGTCATGAGAATCCCACCATGCCTAAAAATTCAAATTCTCCAAGAAACAATATAGATATTTACACTGTAACAAAGTGAAAACTCTCACAGCTTTTTATGCTCCAAAACCCCCGAAAAGCTGTTGTGGAACTCCAGTTGGAAACCTATGCTCGAAACCAGTGTTTTTTCATTAGCATTATTTGACAACATGAGCAAATCAAGGACCTATAGCTATGCCATAGCTGTTCTCCAAATTTTAACTCTTAATTTCTTCTTTGTTCTATAACACATCCTACAGACTTTTAAGTAACCTGTAATGATATCCCAAGGTTTTTAAACCATCTTTTGAAAACACCTCTGAACAATGTTGTCTGTAGCTCATTTTCTATGGGTGCTAAGTTTTGCTGCAAATGAGAGCTGTATTTCTTCAAGAAAAATTTGTTTTACACACAGGGTGTCCCATCAAGACTGACCAAACTCCGTGCAGCCAGATTCCTCGCTTGGAATACATAAAAAATTCCCAGAGAACGGTATATGTAAAACCCATAGTTTTTGAGAAAAATACGAAAAAAAAGTGACGTCATATTTATCAGTACCAATACCATCTGAACATCTGTATCTGCATATGTTTACATAGGAAGATGTTCAAAATATCCACAGCGCATATCTAGGCATGCATACACGTGCTGTGGAATTATGTCGTCATCTAATAAAATTTTTTTTCTTGCACTGGATATGACACCATACATTTCTTTCGCATTTTTCTCAAACTATGGGTCATACAGATAAGTTCTTTGGCCATTTTTTATGTATTCCAAGCGAGGAATCTGGCTGTGCAGAGTTTGGGCGGTCTTGATGGGACACCCTTTATATAGCAGACAATCAAATCATACATTGTCTGCAGAACTCATCCTAAACCTAAAAAAAATTAAAGAAATAGTTAGAAATAATGCAGTGCCTAAAAAGACTATCTAAGAAAGTCAGACAAAAAGATAATTGGAGAGCTCAGAAGTCTATCGATGCTGGTCAGTTAACATTAAAAATGAGAAAGAGTATCTTTTAATTCTGTACTCAGTATAAGTGATGCTATCTGCTGTTGCAATATAAAGGCAGCGACTTGAATGGTTTGTCAACTGAGTTTTAACAATGAATATTGCAATACAATCATCATTTTCAGAAAGCTGAATGATGCTGATTGGTTTCTGGGCCTTACAATTATAACTCTTCAAGGTACATTGACAGAGAGCAAATCACTACCTTAGAACATCGGTTCTTGATCTTTGGGAGCCAGCGGCCCAGTTTAATTTATTTTTGTAAGTGGAAGGCTCAGTTATACATACAGATAATGGGAACAGATGGGGGGGGGGGAAGGGGAAGAAAGAAACTTGAACCACTCAATGGCTTGGTATGAATGGTGTCGGCCCAGTACTAGACCGCAGCCTGGCAGTTGAGGAATATTGTTTTAGAATGCTGTCCCACTAAGGCAGTGTTTCTCAACTGCCGGGCCCTGACATCAGTCAAACCAGGCTGTGGATGATTCACTGTCCATTTTTCCCCATTTATTCCCTATTAGTAGTGTGTATGACAGGGTCTTCTCACAAAAAAGAAATCAACCGAGCCATAGGTTGAGAACCACTGCACTAAGGGGCTTGCACACCAAACTCTGTGAGGGACATAAAAAAAATATTGTAGAATTTTGTCATTCTGAATTCGCTGCAATAAACTGTAGGTCCCAGTGTAATTTGCCTTTGTGTACAGAAAATGAATGGTGTACAACGAAAAAATCAAATGTGTGGCCCATTGCATGGTCAGATTTTAAATTTAGGAAAAAAGTACCAGGCATTCGGTCCAGTTGTAGCTGAGCTGATAGATAGCAGTAGTAACAAATCTAGTCCTTGTCAATTGGAATGTTTTTGCTTGCATCACAATTTTTTCTTTTTTCTCAGATTGAAGCATTAGAAGCAGAGAATGATTTTTCGAAAGAACAGTTGGAATCATTGAAAGGTTTGATGTCTTTAGTTTTTTTAAATAAAATTCACATATTGCTTATTTATGTCATGATTTTTTTCTGTTAATGTGAAGTAATGCTCAGCAAAACCTTATTCGATTTTTTGATTTTGTTGATTAAAAAAATTGCAATTAATTAAACATTTTAATTTTTTCTCAACTTCATTTCTAGGGTGAAAAATGCTTATACTTAATTAAAATCATTTCTTATAATGAGTTTAGTTTTTTCTATATACTAAGTTGTATGCATTTCTTTGTATCCACAGCTCGTTTTGATGTGTATAAGAAAGGTGGACAGACTGAGGAAATAACTGAAAAAAATGGTCTGCTTTCCCCATGTGAAGGTAGAGCTTAAATTTTGTTCATATTTTAATTTAAGTCATTACTATAGTACCAATAAGAAGAAAAATGATGTTTTAAATAATATATGATTGAATTAGAAACAATGATTTTTTTTAAAAATTCTGTGTCATGACACTTCTCTAAAATGTATTTTGATTGAGCATTCGACCTGAAAAATTCAACAATTGTGGTTTTCACTGTATTGGGTGGGTGGGTGTGTGCGTGTGTGCGTGCAGAGTGGTAACATTTTGATCATTACAAAAATGCGTTCAGTGGCTGATTTGATGGAGCTATCTTCTCAAATAAGAATGAACATTGTGCCTGAATTCCAGAAATGGTATATAACCCCAACTATGAGATGAAACTTGGCTAAATCACCATGTCACGTCACATTGGATGAGTTTTAATTTTTTTAGGTTAATACATAATTTTACATCAGCCACATGAGTGACTGAGCTTTTATATATTAGGCATCTTCTGGAAAAGGATTGAATTTATTGATGTGCTGTAGCCAAGTCTCATCTTGTGGTTGGACGACTATAGCTTGTTTTCACGAAGTCATAAATGGCAGGAAACAGTTAAAAAATTCCCTGAAACTCGTGAATCATACAAAAAAAAACCACGACAAAGCTTATCGATGCTGGGAAATGTCCTCTCTATATAATATATAAATGGGAAAAAGCACAGAAGTGCCAAAAGCCATGGGATATTTCTTCACTTTTTTTTTTTCGCCGGGTAAAAGGAGGGGCCCACACGATATTAACAGGTATCCCATGACTATAGGCACTTCAGCACTGAAGTCATGGGATACCTCTTAATATCGTGTGGGACCTCCTTTCACTTGGCGAAGTGCAGTAATATTAAGAGGTATCTCATGATTTTTGGCTCTTCAGTGTAAATAAACATTAGATATCGAAGTCAAATGATGTATGTTTATTTTATTGGCACCGATTATTGGTCGAGACACGTCAACAATGGTGGAAACCCACGAAAACATTTTTCTTAATGCTATACTTACTTTTATTTTCTTTTTATATGTTTCTATTATAGAACCATTTTCTGTGGTAAGCGTGAGTAGTGATTGTTGTTTCTCATCTATTGGCGGCAGAAGTGGACTTTACGAAAATGTCCATACTAGTGTCGATGAGAAATGAAAGCTTGCTTAATGGGTCTGCGATGGACTCCCTTGTTGCCCTCGGTTGTTAGCTTGGTTCTTTCCCAAATAGAAACTACATGGTTGCACACATGGACATAGGAATCAAATTCACTGTGATACCAGCAGAGATTGTTTCAAAACCGCGCTGAGTTTGAACTTTTGTGGCGGTTTCAATTGTGCGGATGTTGTGGGTTTCATTTTTTTTTCCAAGATCGGCAAAGCACATTGACTTGCAATGTCAATGTCTCTATTTTTACTGTTAGTTGTTGCATGTCAAGTTGCTGTGGGTGGTCAAGATTTGGTGAAATATTCTGTACTTCTGCCTTTCCGTTGATGCTGTTGATCTTGTCAGCCATCTCATAACTTTTTCCAAAGTTTCTGAACTTTGTGGAGAGGATTGTTTGAACTTGATATGGTAAGCGTTGTATCCGTAGACTTCGAAGTAATTCATCGTTGAGATGGCCATTGGATAGATCCCACATTTATCGGAGTAATGCAGAAGGCTGACGATTGCGCAGCTCGACTTCATACATCAAATGTTGCAAGCATCGTTCATCTGGTTTAGCAAATTCAGCATCTTTTTAGTGCATCATACATGTTTTCTGCTGGCGGATTCATGATGAGGTCACTCACATGTGTCAACACACTTGTATCCAGAGGCACCGACATGAAGAAAACATTGTGGAGCTGAAATTCTTGGTCATTTGTATATATGGGACTTGAGCAGAGAGGACAGGTGCATTGCACTGTTTATATATTATTAAGGAGCTCAACCCCCTTACAAAATTTATTTATTGGGGGAGGGGGGCTCAAATGACCTCAGTCCCTGGGTTCCGGTGTCTATGCTTGTATCCATGGCTGTAATAACTGTGTGGTATTCAGTGGCATCAGCAGTGATTCCACTTGCCAGGAACTGAGAATCCAATTGTTTGAACCATAGATGTGGTTGCTTGACCCAAAACAGAACTTTGATAGCAACCCGAAAAAATTTCCGTTGGTTGTTTGGTTGGATTGGACATCATTGGTTGCTCGGTTGGATTGGACATTGTTAGTTGCCGGGTCTAGTCACCAATTTTAGTTTCACAAAACAACATAAAATAAATAACGAGAAATTTATTCATACGAAAGAAAGTACAACCTTGTTGAGTGCTGGCAGAATGACAGCTGATTTCTTTTCTTCCCAAAAAGTGTGTGCTTTCTGTTGATGACTGCAGCACCACGGGATATAATTTTTTGGATCATAGAGAAATAATTATGAAAGTGAATGATCAAGTTGATCTTGATGACTGTGATAGTGATCAAGATGAACCAATGGCAAATATAATAATGTACATTGAGGCAGAACAGTTTCGCAATGTCTCATGTGGTTAGAATCTCGGCCTAACACTGATCCGCTTCAAATGTTAATGTTGAAATGATTATGGGATGAGGCTGCAAAATGTTGTATAAGCAAGTTGAAGCAATTAAAGATAAAATCATTTTTTTTGAATGGTTTGACGCCATTATTTATCATGCACGTATGTATTTGTTTTACTATTTTTTTTATTTTACCATTTTATTTTTTTCTTTTGTGATACACTGATTCTTTTCATTTAATTTTCGGAAGAAGTTGACAAAATTTTATTATAAGGTTTTTGTTGCTGAATTTCAATTTATTCCTTTGCGTTATTGAAATAGCTTTGAAATTGATTTTCCGAACTTTTCACTTTTCCAAATAGTCTTCAGTCCTGGTGTGTTTGGATAATTGATGTTCTACTGTATACTCAATATATATGTGTGTGTATATACATATTGTTAATGAACAAAAACTTACCGATTAAACTACGAAAATGCCTGATTAAGGTATAAGCATGGTCCATCACACTATATGGATCAGAGACCTGGACCATAAACAAGAGAGACTCCAAACAATTGGAAGCGCATAAGCTGGACATTGAAAAGGTCAAATTCATTAGTACTAACACAAGTTGGAGAGTCACCAAATCCTTAAAAGGCTTAAATACAGATGCCTACACTGGTTGGGATGTGTTCTTTGTCATGGCGGATTGCTACAAGCTGTGATGGAAGGCAGGATTGAAGGAAAAAGATCCAGGATCACGTGGTTCTCAACGCTACTAAATGCTGCAGAATATACCAGCTATAACTAATTAAAGAACAAAGCCCAATGCAGAGATGAGTGGCAGCTGCTCAACATGGGGGCGAACCGGTCTTGGGACTGATGATATATATGTATATATATCACCTTATTTGTTCATTTCTATTGTAATTTTAACGGGGTGGGGCAGTTGCTCCAGATCCCCTCCAAATGACGAGCCTGAGTTCCAGGAAGAGAACTCGAATGCCTCTGTAGTAAATCGAACTACTGATCCTTCGCAAAAAAAAATATGCACGAATGCTGTACCAGCTGGTTATGTGTTGCTGCTGTGGTGGTCGAGTGGTTATAGTGACGGACTATGCTAGGATCCGGGTTCGAACCCCACGGTGGTGGTCGGCTGAAGTTGGTTTTCTGTGGTTCCCAACTTCAAGGTGCAAATGCGAGCCAATCTCCCTGTTAAAAAGTCTCGCCACAGAGAGCAACAGTCCTACAACGATAAATCATTCAATCATAACACTTCACTCATAGTTAGAAAAACTGGTGGCAGATGGCAGCACTACACATAACAAGCATTACAGAGAAACAAAAAACTTCACGTCAGGTTTCACTACTCGTACACGCACATGCCCGCATGTACCGATTCGTTGGGGGTTCCGCATGGGGGGGGGTGCATGTGTGGTGTAGCAGTAGTAGGTAGGGCCTCCAAAAAATGGCTCAGGGATCCATGATGTTCTTAAGTCAGCCACCTCGTTGGGCAATTTGCCTGTTGTGGCGTTGTATTTGTATTTATATTTGTTATCCATTAAGCTACAGAGGGAAAATGTTTCTCTTTATATGTCACCATATTTGGGGGGAGGGGGGTGTTAGAAGCTATCAGCAGAGTTGGGAGGCTGTCAGTGTAATATCTCATTCAGTGTATGGATAGGCTAAAAAGGGGAAGAAAATGCCAGTCCTCTGTAGTGTAATGGTAAAGTATATGTTGGTTTCGGAAAAAGGGTCGTTGGTTCAATTCCCTGCAGAAGCGCATGTGGGTTTTCTTCCTGGGACTCATCTTCACTCCGCTTTTTATATTGTACTTTGTACTAAAGGACTAGTTTGTAAAAATGTCGGTTCATAAGTTTGATGTTCATAACATCAAGAGTCGGCTGTATTTGGATTTGTGAGATGTAACAACATGTATATTTCATCTTAAGTTTTGTTCACAATTGTTTTTCAATTTTCTTTTTAACAACTTTCATACTCAAACTGTTTTAAATGTTGATTAAAATATTCATCTTAGTTTATTCATCTGCAATTAGTTTTTTATAACTGAAAGCTTTTCATAATGTATTCAATTTACAGAAGAAATGGAAACATCCGGCAAAGAGATTATGGAGAAGAAGGGTCTAATACAACAGCTTAGTTGTATGTTCTAGTTTTTACACTTTTAATTAGTGTTATTGCAGGAAAATTTATTTTTATACTAATGTAGGTGGTATTACATACACGTTGTTATCCAAACAAGAGATTTGCAAAATCGTTAACATTACAGTGTTGTTTTTGGGGTATTTTGGGATGCTGAAATACAACTAAAGACTAGGGTAGACTTTATTAGTGACATTATCAGTCAGAATATTAAGTAATACTATGCTGTCAGATGTTCAGGACATCCACTCTGCTGTTGCTCAGCTCCATTTCATAAACAATTAAAAAAAAAATTCCAGCTTGGAAATTGGAAATTTTCTTGCCTTGTGCAACTACACATATGGCCAGAACTATGTAGGGGGAAGCAGTTGTACAAAATTGACCTACAAGGTGAAGGGGGGCAAAAAAATTATCTCTTCGTCAAACAACATCCTCTTACCAACAATAATAATCCTGACTCCTAGTCCCTGCTGTAAGGGTTTAGAATGTTTTAATATTCTCTCAATGAAAGTAAAAAATTTCAGTTACTTTCTATTTGCTGTGTGATTTCTGATAATTTCACCAGGGCTGGACAAATCTCCTGAAATTCGTTTAAAAAACACATGCTGAAATCAATATTTTCATATACCAGCATCGGACATGTGATTGGGGAAAAAGACATGCTGGATCAAAATTTTTCCTTGCCGCTGGCAATTTTTCAGCTCTGAATTCTACTCTGATAATGTTTGCAACAATTGTGGGAGAATTATGTAGTTATTCTTTAACCTGTAGCATAGCATCCAATAAAAAAATTATTGGGCATTATGATGCAAAGCTAAGAAAGCCTGCGTAATTCCCATACAGTAGACTCTCATTAATCCGGCGACATATCTGACCAGATTGAGCTGGATTTCCAAAATTGCTGGGTTAATGGAAGCCCATTTAAATTATATAAATTTCTGTCACAGTCCAGTAACATTTTCCTCTTTTATGCTCGAAAAAAACCGGTCTAAAAACGCAGAGTTACTTTATGGACTGG
This sequence comes from Pholcus phalangioides, assembly GCF_987345545.1. Taxonomy (NCBI): domain Eukaryota; kingdom Metazoa; phylum Arthropoda; class Arachnida; order Araneae; family Pholcidae; genus Pholcus; species Pholcus phalangioides. The sequence continues at coordinate 15,866,088 of NW_028301595.1, forward strand.
AGTAGTGCAAGGCCGGATTATCAAGAGTCTATATATATATATATACACTTTATAATGTTAAACTTGAGCTTTGAACCAATTAAAAATACAAAATAAAAGTTTTGGACTTGTATCTGTGCTCATGAATGTAGATTATCTATACTATAGTTAGCTCTATTTTCATTTGTAGAATAATTTTTCTTTTTTTGAACTTATTAAATGCATTTAAAATAAGTTTTGCTTTCATCTTTTGGTGCTGAGCATTATATATTTTATTTCTTCACTTTTGCTTTAGCTGAAGTGAATAGGTTGGAATTAGAACTACAGCGGGTTGTAGAAGAAAACACGAAAAACGAAGTACCTCTTTCTATAAAATACAAAGAAAATGAAGAGCATCAGACGAATGGGGAAATAAAATCTTCAGATTATATCAACCATCTTCAAGCTGAAATCCAGCAGTTGAAAAGTATTAACATATATTTATTATTTATTATTTTTTTTGTAAATAGAAAATCAATTTTTGTGATAGTGATTTATATTCTGCAAGCTAACAGATAATGCAAGGAGGATGTCACACTCTGCTATCCATACGAAGGTTTCCTGATGCAAAGATGAATTCAGGAAAGATAGAAAATTCAACTTTTTCTTGCGGAGAATCGAACTCGTGTACTCTCACTTGCCCGGTCTAGGGGGCTCACTTGGAAGACAGTTGAATTTTCTTTCTTTTCTAAGTTCATCTTTGCATTGGCCAGCTGTTAAAAAACCTTTGTAACAGATAATGAATTTTTAAAATTGAAGTAAAGGAAATGTCAATCTGTGATTAAATTCTTTGCATGTCCATATGTTCAAGTTTTTTTTTAATTATCTTGTTCAAAAGAAGATTAAGAAACGTAAAAAATGAAAAACAATAAACGTGTATATATATATATATATATATATATATATATATTACAATTTCATAGATAAATGTGTAGTTGAGGAATTTAAAATGGGGTTTTTTTTTTTTCATTACAATGAGAAAAAGTGATGGCAATGGTGGCATGTAGTATTCTACACTGCTCAAAACAAGTAGGGGAGCAAGCAAAAAAGTGAAGAAAACCGTGCAGGACAGCCACGCATTGGCATACAATGGATAGTACACGCGTATCAATGCGCAATACAGAAAAAAAGACTTAAAAAAATTTGGAATTAAGCTTTAATTCTTTGAAAATATGGAAAAAACATGAAAAGATGATTTAGGGCAACAATTTGGTTACATGTAAACGATAAAAAAAAGTACTGTTTAGACATGATGCATGAGTTTTAATAGGGCGTGTGGTCTCCTCGAACAGTTAAGACTGCTGCACATCTGTTTGCCATGGATGCGATGAGGTTATTGATCAGACTTTATGGAATACTGTTCCACTCCTCAAGAAGTGCAATCTGCAAGTCTCGGACAGTAGCAGGCGGCCTTGGTCGCGCAGCAATGCGTCGTCCGAGCATGTCCCAAACATGGAATGGCCAGCGTGCTCTCCTGACCTGAATCCAATCGAGCATGTCCCAAACATGCTCGATTGGATTCAGGTCTGGAGAGCACGCTGGCCATTCCATACGCTGTATTGTTTCAGCTTCAAGCATGTTCTCCACCAGACGAGCTCTATGCGGTCGGGCATTATCATCCTGGAAAACAAAGGAATCTCCAATGGCTCCAGCGTAAGTGATGACATGAGGTCGCAGTATCTTGTCTGCATACCTTCGGGCCGTCAAAGTGCCATTCCGAATGATATGCAGGTCCGTACGTCCGCCTATGCTGATTCCACCCCATACTATCCAACCATCTCATCTGTATTGTGACCTTTCTGGAACGAATGTGGGGTTATTTCGAGTGCCCCTGTCCCTCCATAACAGAACACGTCGGGTGTCACACTCCAGACTTAATCGGGACTCGTCTGTAAACAGCACTTGGCTCCAATCATGTTGCTCCCAATCTTGATGTTCAGCAGCCCATCTTCTTCGGGCCACACGGTGGCGTGGGGTCAACGGAATGCAGACCATTGGCCTACGTGCATATAGCCCTCCCTCATGAATGAAGCAGATTACGTATTGTTTGGCTGGACACCCTTCGTCCTGTTGCCAAGAGCAACCGTATTTGCAGCTGCGTAGCATTCTTTGTTCTGTTTTGACAGGCTGTTAACCGTATATACCGGTCATCTGTTGCTGTAGTGGCGCGTGGCCGACCTTGCCCTGGTCGATGTCTAACATTTCCTGTTTCTTGAAATCGATTCCGCAGTCTTGCAACAACACTTCTGGCGACTCCAACAGCGTCCGCGACATTACGTTGTGTTTGCCTGGATTCCAGTCTGCCTATAACACGCCATGCCATGGATTCCGGTAAATCACGTTGTTGAGACATCCTCAAGTCACCTTGTCTCAAAAAAAAAATACTGCGCAATCGAATTTCACAGTTATGGCAGTAAAACAGACGTTTCTGCAACATCCCGATTTCTGCCCTTATCTCCTTTTTCTGGTTTTTGACGTCATGAACTTTGATTTGCATATGGAGTTTTCTTCCATTTCCTGCTAGGCTTTAAATTATGGATGATTATATGTTATTATATGTTACATTTTATGTTACTTATCGGTATACATCTTTGCGTAATTTTGTTAAAACCATGTGCTCCCCTAATTGTTTTGAGCAGTGTATTACATGTCACCATTGCCAAGTATCAGATATTTGCCATAACATATTTCTATCCATTGATTTACCATACCATAAAAATATTTGCCTTCTGATTATGCATTCAATATCTTATTAATATAGTGAGATAGCTTTTTCTCTCTCTCTCTCTCTCACACACACACATTCACTGCCAAGTTGTATCAAAAATATCTGTCCAGTCTCTGATCAAACACAGTCTCAAAACATGAAGATGTAAACCCCTGGCAACTTGGGCTTGACTTATTACTAGTTCTGCAGCAGAGTGAATTGAAAATGTGCATTAGGCATACAGATTGCAAATACAGTAAAACCATCCCTCTTTTGCTGACACCTGCAGGGGGAAAAAAAACATTCATAAAAGTAGGTTGACTAAAAAAATAAAAAGGAGAGGGTGTTCTCATTCAATCCTCTACAATGATACTTCATCTTGACATAAACATAATTTTAATAATATAAATTAGAGATTTTGTGTTAACTAAATTTACTTATTGTACTTCTGAATTAGCTGCAAGAGCTAACGCTTATATTTTGAGAAAATGTAAGCCATTTCTTTTTAACGGGAAAATTCATGGGAGAAATTATGAGATGAGAAATATTCAAACTTTAATGAATGATGAAAATAGTGTCTGTGACTGTATCTGAGTGTAACCGTTAAGCAGGGGTTCAAAATATATACTTTTAATAGGTTTTTTACCAGAGAAATATTATTTGACAGTGAAAAGGGGTGAAATTCAAGTTTATTAATTTTTTTTGGAAATACAGTAGAACCTCATTATAATAGACTCCACTATAACTGACTACTTATAATGGACAGCTAAAAAAATTTATAGAATTTTCATCTAATGAGTTTTAAACTTGTTTTAAGCATTGTTTAAAGCAAGAACTCATAAATTGTTTTAAATAAAGTATTTAAAAAAAGTATTAAATCATTTAAAAGTATTTCCAAACAAGCAGTTAAACATTGATCATAGGTTTGTCTTGCATAAGTATGGATGTGCTGCATGACTCGTACCACTCGCTATCTTGAAAAATTGAGATTAAGTGCAGTATATACGTACACATCTTTTTAAGTTCAACCTATGTTGAAGGCTGTTTTTTATTGGATACATGCTTTTTACAGTTAACCACTGTACTTTTATTGATGTACACCCTGTAGCATTACACCCTTATAAGAATTATTTGTTATAAGCCACAGACTCTTTCATTATAAAGGACAACCTTCAGTCTCTGTTAGTTCATTATAACGAGATTCTACTGTATATGTATTTCTTACAATAAAATACTGACTAGCTTTTTTCCTGAGATTTTTGAATATCTTGGTTTTACACAAACTTAATTTTTGACCGGAAGTTCCTAAGGTTCCCCCCTTTAATGACCTTTTATTTTTTTTTTAAATCGTAGAATTTGAAATTTCTGGTTGTTTTGATTTCAATCTAAATTTAAAAAAAATTTATCTAAGTTTTTTTTACTGCTTTTTTTAACCCTTTCACTTCCACTGAGACATATATGCCCTATGCAGGTTCTAAAATTTGTAGTGAAAAGAGGTTGAAATTTTTTTATTTTTTTTGAGCTAATTCAACCAATATTTGGTTTTCCTTTTATTAATTATTTTTTTTTCACCTTTTTAACATTTTTCTTTGTCAATTTTACCGAGAATTAATGCTGTGCTTTTTAACATTGCTGTTATAGATTGACTTATTGGTATTTTAAATCTTTTGTTTGTGAAAATCTTTGGTAGTGTGCTTGTGCATGTTTTATTGGGTGGCATGGATCTGTCTGCATATTGTAGGGGCTTTTGTTGGTCATACATGCATGTCAAGTTCATATGTTAGCATGATATGTTGTGCTAAAAAAATGTTATCCTTTTGTATATGGATTCATTTTTCGTCATCTAAAAACTCTATAAAATCAATATTCTAGATATATAATGCCCAGCATTTAATGTTTGTTTCTTGACTAGTTAGATGTAAAAGTCAAACTAGAAAGTCTTTTGAAGAGTTGGTTGAATTAGTTTGTTGAGTGAAAAATAGCAATTTAGATGGCTGGAAACAGGAATACCAAATTTTAATAGGACACAAATTAGCAAAATTAAAATGTGTTTCCTCGTAATTTTATGGCTTTGGTTGCAGTAGCTCTAATCAATTGAACTGTTATAACATCATTCCTTGAACCCTAAAGAATAGTTTAAATTTTATTTTGGCAACATTCAATGTACTATTTCTGTCCCCTCACAAAGCGATTTTAATCATAATATGGCCCTATATTTTTAATATTATATTGGCATCTTTTTTGCTTATTTTATTTCTGTAAGAAACAAAATTATGCATACTAGATTTGCTTGATGAAAAAAAATTCCCACGTGTTAATTTAAAAAGAAAAAAAGCTTTATTCTCAGGATAACATTTTTTTAATTTTTGGGGAAAACGCTTGGTTTGAATGGCCTGTGCATGTGCTTTTTTTGATTATCACCTCATTTGTCTCCTTGTCTTTGTGGTTGTGTTATTATTCCTATGTTATGTGTTACCCACAGACCAGAATTTTGAAGTAGAAAATTCACTGCAGTTTCTGGCTTGCACTGTAACCCTACTAAAAGGTAGTTTTGATTTTATTTATTTTTTTCGCTATAATTTTTGCTTGACTAATACATTCATGCTAATACAAAACATCTAGTATCACATTTGTTAGTTTAATTTGCATATAAGTTGGTGAGAGAGTGATACATATTGATTAATAATTGAATTCAAAGGTTTGTTTGGATTGTGGCTGGATCTTGAGAAATTCACCATTAAAAACATAAACCTTTAAGTAAATGCCCAATTAACTTGATATATGCCTTGAAGATAAGTTGTTCAACAAATTACATCCACACATGCAAACTTCTGGTATCATTTTAATTTGTTTGCATTGAGAATGATAATTTCATGTTTTCAATTGAATATGCAGTACAGAAATGGTATTGCCCTTTCTTTGGTCTCAGGGAATATTTTCTTTGACAATATTCACTTTAGTTATTCTTGAATACCATATTTCTCTACCTGATATTCCTCTGTAATTATCAAGCGGCATGCATATCTGAAATTTTAGGTCTAGATGTTTTGTATCTTTTTTTTACTGTTCATGTTTGAGAACATGGTTTAATGCTAAAAATTTTAACATGGTACTTTCAATTTTTGATTATTTTTGCTTTTCTTTCTTTCTCTCTAACATTTTCAATAACCCTAGAATACTAACTAAAATAAAAACTGATGAAAACTGCATGCTAACTGCCTATACATCTACATTTCTGAGACGTGGAGTTAGTATTATAGGGTTAAAATACAGATTTTATAAAAATTTACAGGAAATAATAAAGTAACATAAATCAAGTGGATTTCTGTCTTCAAAATTGTTTCTATTTTGATAAAATAAAACATGTTTAGAATGCAAGATGTTTAAGAAGCTCTTGTAAATAATATATAAAGTGATTTCATATAAAGTCATTGTAAATCGTATAAACAGGCCACCCCCCCCCCCCCCACCCTGGTGCTGTGGTGGCAGTTTCGTTTTTTTTTTGGCATTGCATGTGCCAGTCATCACTTTATTCATTAATTTTAATGCATGTTTCAGTGCAGTTGTGAACCCTATACTTTTTTTTTTTGCTCTAAAAAAAAAAACAAGCCTTATTGCCTAGCCAGAAAATGGTTGGTCACTTCTTAAAATTTCAGAAGAGACAGGGCAACAACTTTCTAATTGGAAGTTAGCGGTCAAGGGGACCGTATAAAGAATTTAAATTTTTTTTTCTTTTGTGACAATGTATTTTCTTTCTTACAACTGGTACAGGGTGATCTTGGAACACATTTTGAGCATTTTTTAAATTGTAATCGTACCTCTACGATGAAGGGTTAATGAGATAAAGGCCAAATTAAGACTTACAGGACACCCTATATATAATACACATTTGTACTTTCACATATTATCAAATAGCATTTACTTGCACCATTGCGGTTTTTTCAGAGATATTTTAGTATTTTGATTTTAATTGAAAATATTTGAAATTGTTATATAGAGTGTGAATCTACAAATTCTTCAAATGTAATGAAAGGAAGAAATAATACGTCAGTAGCTTCGAATTTAGATTTATTGGGAATTCCATTATACTATGAGCAGCCATAGGTGATACCTGAGATTTTTTTCAATGTATGAAGTTAGAAAAATGTCATAAATATTTGAATGTTTTTCTAATTTTTTCAAAAATTTTGGTATGGGGGAAGACATTTTGTGTTAATGAGACTTTGTTGTTTTAGAACTTTTGACTGAAGCTCGAGATAGTAAGAAAGCTATTGATGCTGAGCTGGTTTCTTTAAAGAGTAAGTCTAATATATAGTTTTTTTTTTTTTAATTTCAATTTTATATCATTCATGAACTATTTTATTTAGTACAGCTTTGTGTCTGAAAATTTTAAATTTTACGCCGACAATGTGAGCATAGCCTAATGAAACATAGAACACATGTAGCTGAAATCAAAACGATTTCTGTTTAGAAAAAATCAATATGTAGACATTTAAATACTTATTTAAAATTTAGGTGTCGCTGTAAAATCTTCTATATTTAGAACAACCTAAATTATTTTTTACATTTGTATATTCGATATGTGCAGGCTGTGAGGGTGTGTGCAGGGTCAGTGTCAGCAGGTATTGTGCAAATAATTTATGATCGCACTCTGTTTGATTTATGCAAAATTGTATTTATAAAGAAAAAAAAGAACATCTCTATATTTAGCAGGACTAGACAAATTGCAAAACAATCTAGGCGGCAGAAAATTTTTTTAGGTGCGAAACAAATTTTTATCCGAAGAAAAAAGTCCAAAATAATGCTTCTTTTGACTTTTTCCAGGCATAGTCACCCTTTTTCATGTTAGCAGATATGCTGCTATAAATTCCAAACATTTTCTGCTGCTCTCAGCCTGCAATTTAGTAACTACACAAAAAAAAGGTTAGGTGCCAATACCAATTTTTTGGTCGCCTGGGATTTGTCCAGCCCTAATACATAGTTTTTAGCCTTAGTACTTCTAGACTGAAGGGTTTGACAATTGCCAGTTCGTCATTGCGATTTAAAAATTCTGCATTGGCAACTAAAATTCTCAATGCATTAGTCATAAACTTGGCACAAAATTTTCTGGTTTTACAAAAGTGTTCTTTTAACATAGAAAGGGGAGTAATAAATCCTAGAAAAGTCAAAAAGTATTATTCAGGATCTTTTCCTTGAGCAATGAACCGGGGTTGGCAGATGTTTTTGACACACAACAGTTTTTGACTGTTGTGTCAACCTCAAATATTACTTTTAAATATAAAAATTCCCTTTGAAAACACACATGTAATGTTAAAGTCACTGGTATGCAAAAAAAAAAAAAAAAAAAAAAATGATGGTAAAATAATTTTTGGTTTTCTACAGAATTACACTGCTGGCCACCCAAATTGCAACACCAAGAAAGACAAGAGATATCGCAACAATATTTATTTTGTAGATAACATGTTGACCAAGCATCATCTTGCGGACAGACCACTCTGCTGTAAACGGCGTCGAATGGTACGCGCAGACGCTGGATGATGCGGTACAGACTGAATGTGCTGTGCTATGGTTCGTGATGTGGCTGAGCGATCCGTCACTGCCATACGCACAATACGCCTGTCATCACGTGAAGTGGTGCACTGAGGTGGATGCGATCGAACACGTCGGTCCGTCGTACCCTCCTGCATCCAACGATCACATATCCGCATTACAGTTGTTTGGTTTCGTCCAACACGACTACCGATTTCCCTGAAAGATAATCCACAATCTCGGTAGGCCACTATCCTTCCTCTGTTGAACTCGGATACTTGATCAAAAGATGATCGCTGTTTTCTACGAGGCATAATTGATCGTTTTTTTGAAAAAACCACAAGAAAAACACGATTGCCGTACTTCAAATCGTCGAAATCTCCAAGACTTAAATAGCGCTTTGAAGTGGCGCCACAGGCGCGCGTGATGTGCGTCTGCGCTGAAATTCTAATAATTTGCATATCTCACCTCCGCTAATGCATGTTGTAAATTTCATATTATTTGCATGCTTCCTTCAGGGTGTTGCATTTACGGTGGCCAGCAGTGTATTTTCGACAATATATGTGTATTTTTTCTTGGAAAATACACAATTTGCATTGAGCATAACATAAAAGCTGAAGGGAAAACTATGGAATGATTTGATATTCTTCAATGCAAGATGATTTTTGACCTTCCAAAATTTCTTCAATGCTTATATATGCATACCATCTGCTGTACTCTTTTCGTGTCAGATAGGCATTTAAAAAGTTTTTACCCCATACATGTAATGTTGATTGCTGTTATTTAAATTATCTAGATGGAATCACTGATACTTAGAATAATACCCTTATTGTGCTTGACATTAGAGTATATCTATCAATCAAAATATTAAATTGTAGGACTAATATGTCCTTTAATTTGGCAGTGCTGATTGTATATGATGGTTAAGAAACACTTAAAACTTATTCTTAGTGTAAAAGTAAGAATAAGTTTGACTATGGTGTGTGTGTGTGTGCATGTAAGGTATATATGCTAGCATTTATAATGTTATGTTTTTCTAATTGAAACTGTACAAAGCAATGTTTTGGGTATGAAATTCTGCTGGCTTTGATTGAAATAAATAATAATACAGTAAAACCCCTCTTGACAGACACTCCTCAGATGTAGTCACCCCTCTTTTATGAATTAATTTTTTTGTCCCAACAGTGTCTGTAAAAGATAGGTTTTACTGTAATACTTTTTAAAACGCTGAATTTATATAACCTGACCCAACATCATTAACATCATTATTTTGCTTGAAACTTTGCATTTTCTGAAACTGATCAAGAAAAAATATATATATTTTGCTGCTTGTAATTTTTAAGGTCAATTTGATGAGGTTCAAAATAATGCAGAGAAACTTAGAGATGATTACATGTCTGCACAGGAGCAGCTTTTATTGGCAAGGCAACAGCTGAAGGAAAAAACCGAACAGTTAATGAACTTCGGAGGTGAGTTTTCAGCTACAGTGTGACACATAATTATATAACATTTTTAAATTTTAGTGAAATCACAAGGAGGAGCAAAGTGAAAAATATCGAAAATTTCAAGTCGTTTTATGATGTCAAAAAATAACTTTCTACCAAATATTGAAAATTGAAAAAAATATATTTTTATTTATTTACTGCATGTAAAACAATGTTCAAAATGTAAACTTGAAATGCATTACAGCAGGGGTTCTCAGAGCCAAAACATTTGTCAGGGGCAGTTCGGAGCGGCTGCACTGACAAAGGTTCTCAAAAAGGTTTTTTGTTAAACTGCTCCGGGGAGCCATGAATAAGTGTTGATTAGGGAAAGGGGTGCCACAGGTGGGAAAAGTTTCAGAAATCCTGCATTACATGATATAAAGGCTACAGCAATTCCACCAGACTTACACCATTACTACTACTTGACCAAACATGTATCTTGTACACATTCCCATGCGGAATTTTGAAGGTATCAGTTCTTGCTGGAACATGTTGCATGTATGTATGTATTTGTGTGATCCCAATATATTTATAGTGTCTGAGTTAGGCTTGTTTCGTGTTCTTGCTGGTGCTGTCATCTGGCTTCCACATTTTGAACTGAAGATGGTAAATGCTTGAATTTTTTCCATGTCATGTAAGTATAGTGTTGAAGGTCTACCTGCTCTCTGCAGAAAGACTTTTTCAAATGGGAGAAAATAGAAAAGAAAAAATGTAAAAAGCAATGTTCAAAATGTAAACTTGAAGTACATTGCATGATATAAAGGCCAGCCTTATACTGTGAAAATATATCATCGAACTTACTATGTTCACACATTTGATCTTTTTATTGTATTTTTAACATGGTTCGTATAGTCCTTGAAAACCTTGAAAAGTCCTTGAAAAAAAAAAGTTCATTTTCAAGGCCTTGAAAAAATTTTTTTTTAAGAATTCTGTGTGAGTCCTTAAAAAATTTGTGTTTTCCGAAATAGTTTTCGCACACTTTTTTTTTTACTCCGTAAGTGACGCCCATAAAAAAGTGCAAAGCACAGGGAAAAAGCCTTAGCAGCCAATAATCCTGGATAATTGGATTTAAAGCAGGTTTTTCCCCATTATTCTTAAGCCGGGTTTTCGTAGAAGCAGGTTTTCTGTGCCGCGTGCAAAGTGAATCGCCCCGCGTGACACGCCGTTCACTTACCAGTAATAAGAAAACAAGCTCGGCTGTTTTCCTAGAGAGCGCAACAGGCCTCACTGCAGTATTTTACGTCGGGCGTGATTGGCCGACTGCTTCTGGAGGAGTCAAATGCGTTGTGTGCCACTCGTTTTACCGATCTTCTCTTCATTTTTGTTTTCTTTCGCTTCCCTTCATCGAGCTCTGTGCTTCCCTTCAAACCGGAGCATGCAGATGACAGAGTAGCTGATGCCAGGGCCGTGAGCTGATGCGCCACGGTAGGAATACACAAACGCGTAGTGTGATTATGTAACACATTTCTGTCGACGCGAAATGATCCAGCTCGGTTCATGCGGCGCCAAAAAGTTATGTTGGAATGTTTTTCCCCTTTTTATTCTCTGCACGTGGAACCGCTCGGCCCGAGCGGGTTGTTATTTGTCTGCCGTTTTATTTATTTTTTTTTTCATGATCGTAAATGATCTTGTTTTTTTTCCTTGCAACTTTTATGGAATAAAAACTAGAGTTCAAAATGAACTTCCGATCATTGTTTTTGTTCTTCAGCTCAGTCGGCATGCTCTGGCCCCCAACAACCCACTTCTAGGAAAACCTGGCTTTATGGTAGCATGTATCCTGTGGTCGTATGTAGACGTATTTCGAGTCATTAAATTTTTGTACTAGGTATTTTTTCTGGAGGACTTGAGAAATAAATATCTTAGAAAAGTTTCATAATTTTTGCCGAAATAATTTCAGCCTTTCGGTCCGTAAGTGAGCGAAACTTCCTCTGATTACTGTCAACCATATACAGAGATAGACTTGGAAGTCTGGGGGGGGCACAGTCATTATTTCTGAGGGGCACGATGATGTCAATTCATATATACATATATACATTAGATCAGTCAACTTCACCTTTCACGCTGCCCCCCCCCCCACCGTATCTCCGCCCATGCTGTCAACAAAATATTTATTTAGGAGTGATGTGAAGCGCTTGTACAAGATTCTTTAAAGAAAGAAATCAAAAGATGAGTAGCAAGTGTGTGTACTTTTAATTACTTGTGGCTGAAAAATCCCTTCTATTAAGATTGGTTGCTGAGTGTGCCAGGCAAAAATGCTGCCAAATGCAAGCTGTGCTTCAATGGGTGAATCGGCGCTGAAATCCATTGAGCTTATTATATTACTGGAGGGAGTATGATGCAGGGCCATAACTAGGATTTTTGTAATGTCTTGCAGCCCCCACCAATTCGGAATGCAATAATTTTATAACGGTGTTGACCTAAAAATTGCCACCCGGAGCAGTTTCTCCCCCGCACCCTCTAGTACCGGCGCTGGTATGACGTCAGTGGTCTACATCATTCCTTTGAAAATCACGTGATGCGTTGAATGTCGGCGCATCTGTTATTTTCTAATGGCATCCATAGTTGTTTAAAGGAGTTTAAAACAATTAATGAAAGAAAAAACTACAGAATTAATGAAAGATAATTCCAACATTAATGAGAGATAATTCCAACGTTAATGAGATAATTCCAAAATTAATGAGAGACAATTAATGAGAGACAATTTCAGCATTGATAAAAGAGATAATTCCAAAATTAATAAAGCAATAATTCCAGAATTAATGAAATAATTTTAGAATCAATAAAAGAATTCAGCATTAATGAAAAAAAGAATTTCAGCATTAGCGAAAGAAACAAATCCAGAATTGATAAAAGTAATTATTCCTTGAGTAAGAAAGAAATAAAATTAATGAAAGAAATAATTTAATCTTTTTCTATCTTTAGAAGAGTTCTCTTTTTTAGTCTTTAAAAGAAAATTAATTGTAATATTTAGAGACTAAACTACGTTTCAATGAAGAAATTGACAGGGACGAACTGTTATTTAATGTGTCATATGTTTCATATGATATATATGTGTATGTGGCCTCCTTTATTCATTACGGATGATGTGAAATAAAGTAGGTAGAAATGTAATCTCTGAAAGTTTTAATCAAAATTAAATATGTGCCTATTCATGTGAAAAATATGCGTTTGTAAAAAAAGAATGAAATCCTTGAATTTTTAAGTTTTACCTTGAAAAGTGCTTGAATAGTCCTTGAATTTTTTTTCTTTGGAAGAGTACGAACCATGTTTAATGAAATAGCAATGAAAAATAATTATTGTGTGAACGTAATTTTTACAGTTTACAGCTTCATTTAGCCCCAAAATTCTGTAAGGTCTGTATTGTATAAGGTTTTGGTTATCTGAGGGAGGTCCAATCCCTATTAGCTGGGATAATACTGTATTTATGCCCTACTTCAGCGTTTTTTAAATCTTTAATGCTAGCAAGTTTAAAATTAAATGTAATTTATTATTATGTCTTCACTTAAAATTTTTCTTTAATATGGAATTAGCCTTGTGTTTTCCCTGTCATTTTATAGGTACTGACGGTTCTGACCTAGAAGAAAAGGACAGGGATGAAACTGAAGTCCAATCAATTGTAGGGGGTGGGAATTCTGTGATTGAAAATCTAAAAGGTATTTATAATTTTTTGAATATTTCATTAGGATTAATGGTTAAAACCATTCATCTCGGAAACGAGCAATACCATTACTATTAATTTGCATGTGCACCTCATAAATCTGACGTTTTCTAATGAATCTTGTATGTCCGAAAGTCACGTCAGTGTAAAAGCCCGAACACTGGTATATCCTAGGTTTTACCAGAGCAAACTGGTAAAAGCCAGAAATGGAAACGACTTTAAGCATCATTGTTAATTAATAATTAAAATTTTTTGGCACATGGGCTTTTATTATTCAGAGAATATATAATAAACTACTAATTTTTATTGATAAATGTTCATCATTGAGTAGCTATAATTTAGTGATGATTAATAACAGATTCGTAAAAATGAGTGCTAGTTCAATCACTAGTTGAACAAAATAGGCTTTCACTGATTGCAGGGGTGGGAACTCTGCGCCAATTGCGCCAAAATTAACATCTTGTGCCATCCTGCTCCAATAGTGTATTTTTGTATTTTTCTGCACCAAATAGCGAATTTTGCTCCAGTATGTGCGGAATTTCGGAAAGGACGTCAAACATTTTTTGTTCCTGCTTGCCG